>NW_026534333.1:9784886-10046865 GCF_026225885.1 Hylaeus anthracinus | reverse complement strand
CCCCCCGATATTAAAGCTGTCGTCTTAAAGGATGATCCTACCCCGATCCTATTCCGCGTCGCGGCCTTCTCTCTCTCTCTCTTACGAACGTGTCACCCGGAACGTGTACCGGCGTGGCTTCTCTCGAAAGGCAAATCGATGAGGATTATTTTTGCCCGACCGTCTGTGACTGCCTTCGCTCGATCGTCTTTCTCGCGAGTTACGTTTCACGGCTAATTCGCGCTCGCGATTCGTTTCGAGTCGATCGCCCTTGAACGAGTTGGTAAACATAAACCCGGCGACTGACTCCGACCGAACCCTGTAACGTAACTGCTTGGGGGCACGAATCATACATTTACAGTTTTTGTGTTCCACGAACGTCCGCTTCGAACGTTCGGGTCAACAGTGCTCTTCTCCATGGTCGAATAGGTGAAAAGTAACGGTCTAAGATATTCGCCAGAAAATCGACTGATGCATGCTCTCGTTATATTGCAACGACCTATTACGAGTCGGTCGCAGGCTTGATCCACTCGGATTCGTATCGATACGTATCGAGCAAAGTGAACAATGTGAGTCTGCTCTAAATACTCCATGTTTACCTCACAGAAGCAATCAAAAAATAAAAATGAAAGTAAAAATAGAAATACGTGTACTTCTAGGTAATAACAATTGAACAGCATAGCACATCCATTTTGGAATAAATATTTCGAAAGTTGCTCCACCCTTCAGCCCTGTCGCAAGTCCTCGACTTTCTCATTTTGTCGCAGGTTGAAAAAATGAACAACAGTGGATCTAACGTAGTCTCCACGAGAAGTTCGTGAAACGCGATGATTTTGTCCCGTGCCCGAATCTGATAACGAAACGATTAAAGGAGCAGCCGCAAAGGAAGTCGCAAAAAATTTCCGGACACGAAATACATTAATGGCCAGTTGTCACGGGGTATTTCAGTGGAGTCGTGATGGATTGCCCGCAAAAATAAGAAACGAATGCAACCGAGGCGGACTCGAGCATTTGCGACCGCTCCAAATAACGTCGCGATATTAAGTTCTTGGATCAGAGGCACGCGATGGTGTTACTGGTATCCAAAAATCACGTCTGGAGCGCGTATATCTGTCGAAATTAATCATCGCATGCGCGGAATCTCGGTTTCCGTCCTCGTATTGCGCGTGCATCGCGATGGCTAATTGAAAAACCATTGGTCACGACTCGGAGTTGGACAGTAATTGATTATTCTGCGATTAATCAGAATAATCTTCTATTAAAATTAATTCTGTGCCTTTTTCAAAATATTGAATTATTTACAGCATTTTTGCTGTAAATTATTGTGAAAGTTATTGGAACAGGGAGTATTATCATACGAGATAATTATCATACAAAAAGCATGAGTTTTAGCGTTAATAGAGATCTAATATTTCAAAATATTCAGGTATTTAACGTAGGCCTTCTTCACAATACGAAAATAATATTTTCCTTTTTAATTGTTAATTTAATTGTCACAATACACAAAGTAGTATTATATACAAGTACTAGCTGCATCCCGCAGTTTCACCTGCGTAGAATACCAACGTTGCAACCCCTTTTTACTTCCTTAGGGGTTGACTATTCGAAATATCCTTTCTTATTTCCTGTATATACCAGAAAGAAAACCTCTGTGCAAAATTTCAGCTTTCTAGGTTCAAGGGTTTAGCCTCGACGTTGATTATAATCAGTCAGAGCTTCATTCTTATATATATATAGATGATTTTGTGAGGAAAAAATGAATCCAAAATAAGCAACAGAGTTTTTTAATTTAAGCTTTCAATCGTGAGAAAATTGGTCTTGAATCTCCTTGGAGCACGTGTACGACTTGACCAGCGTGTCTGACCATTACTCGGCATTTCTACTTATGTTACTAATTTATATTGCTTCTGTTATGTTGTTGTCCATTTCGATTAGTTGTAATCATTTAAAAAATTGCAGTTCGCATAGAAGAGATATGGTACATTAGACAATCCCAGAATCAGTAGAACTGCCCAGTCGTTGTCAGACATGGTTTTCGATTTATTTCTACGGAAACGAAGCTTCTTATAGATTGCATCTGATAATACATAATAAAATTATAAAACATATAGAATCATACGTTATTTCTTGAATTTCCACATTCGAATTAAATTATGAATTCTGATATAATGCATACAAAGTTCTCGATTAGTTGTGTCACGCGCAAATCATCATTATTAATTACTCGTTGATCCTAATGACAAATTACTCGCCCGATTATCCGTTAATCATAATTACCACCGGTTAATCGAATTACCGTTTGTCGAACATTTCGATTACTGAAATATAATCGCACGGTTAAATGTACCGAATCGCCCAAGTACCTGCAATTCTATTTTTCATGACTTGTCACGGCTGGCTTTCCAATGTTGACTCTAGTTGGCAGCCATTATCATACACGACGACCCTCTTGGCACCCATTATCATAGATTCGGCCAGTAAAACCGAGTCAAAGTCATCGCGAATGTGAATCCATCGCGTACAGTACTAGAAACTCGAAATTATTCGACGTTCAACGCTGAAAGGGAGGAAGGGTAAAGCGTTGCGTTTTTTGATGAAATCGGGCAACACGAAGCGATGGACAATTTCGAATTGACTACGCAGAAATTTCGTCGCGGTGAAAATTGTTGGCGAGGGGACGAGTGACTTTTTCAGGATCAATGGTTGATATCGCAGTTCGATTGTTCGATCATTCCAATTACATTCAACAACCCCTTTTGCGGCGCGTGACCCATAACGAGGGATCGAAAACGTTGTAGAAAAAAATACCAACGCGAAAACCTCTGTGCCATCCGTTTTTTTTTTTCGTACCCGCCGACAGAACGCACGGAAAGCAATTAAACTGAATAAATTCAATGCGTGTTTAACCACCGTAAACAGTGCGACACGTTCCAACAACTATACAAGCTGACTCGTCCGACTGGAACAAGTCATATCTTTTTAAATGCGGACAGGGAGGGAGCGCGAAATAGAGGGAAAAAATTGTACAATCCAGGAAGATATAATTTCGCTATGTTGCACTTTGAACTGTGCATTTGCTGATTCAATTGTTGGAACGAAATGGGTATGGTTGAATTCCTGGTAATTTTTTTTTAAATACGTTGCAGGTTTGCACGTATGAGAGGATTATTGAATTAACAAAAAAGGTCCTTTTACAACATTAATTGGTTGACAACGCGTGGATTCCGGTGGCATAGGTTGGTATGCCAGAGAATAAAACAAACGTTTGATATCAGTGGAATACAAATAATGGAGGTGGAAATAAGCTGGTTTAAGGGAATGATTTTTAAATATAAAAGGCTCGTTAAAACGGGTGCACGAGCGATTGGAAAACGCATGTTCTAATTAAAACTGTATGACGGAGATAAGGGGAGTAAGATACTCGTTGATGTTGTTTTATATATCATTGAGTTTATCCTTTTATCTAACAGCGAGTTATAAAGTGGACTTACATAGCTATCAAAATAAATATTTGCTTACTATGGTACGGAGAAATACTTGAATTCCATCGATGATAATGAACTTGGTTTTGGACTGTTACGATTTTTCATGGTAGGATTAATAGCATGTTTCACATGCAATTTATGAAATATCTAGTCTTTTTAGAAATGAACCTATACCATTATCAGAATAAATATTTCTTAGATGGACTCACACTACAATCAAAATAAATACTTGCTTATTCTGGCAAGTAGAAAAAGCTTCAACCCCATTCATGATAATTAAACTGCAGACTTCATGCATTTACGATACGAATGAATATGACAAATATATGCTAAATATAACTAAATAAATGTATGCATGTTTGCAAAACAAAGTATTGATATTATAACATTAATTAACAGAATAGATTCTACATGCATTATGTATGTATATATATTTTGCGTCTGTTTTCCATATCAATGTACTTTATAAATGCATAAAATCCGCAGTGGAGTGATAATCAATTTTATTTTTATCAATTACAATATTTCATAATAGGATTTAACCCCCTACCTAAAATCGTCACAAACTTCTCAAACACCCGATACATTAGTTTGTAATAATGTCCCCCCGTAATTCGACGTCCCCCTCGATAGTTGTCAACATGTTCCAACTGTCCTACATTTGTAGATCGAATGATCGATAGCGAGTTTCGTGTGCCCGAGGGCAAACGTTTCCCTAATGGCATCGATTAGCCTGAGCACACTTTCGATTGTTTCGTCGACGAATCCCTGACGACTTTCCTAATCGGTCTGAACTTCCTTCGCCGTGGAACAACGTCGCTCCTCCGCCGGGAATCGAGTGGAAGCCGATAATTCACAAAGGCGCACCATCTACTTGGAATTTCGTCGTTCCTCCGCGCCCTTTCATTCCCCCTTGCGCCAACCCCCTTCACCAACAGCCAACCCTCGTACACTTCGACTTCGCGATTCACCTCGGAGACAGTTACTCTCCCTTTGAGGAAAACAAACCTAATTTCCGGGCCGCGCAGTTGCATTCGCGAAAATCGATTTCATGCCGAAATTTCAGACGAGAAAGCTTCAGATAAGCGAACACGAGGTAGATGGGCTTCGTTCCGCGATGGGAGGGGGGGGGGGGGGGGGGGGGGGGAATTTGTATCTAGATCAGGAAGACGCAGGCGTATTCGAAGTGTGTTCTTTAAACATTTCAAACTTTCGGGTCTTCTGCAATGGTATCGTGTTCGTACTTTCAGCCGAGATTCGCCAGTAGGTATTTTATTATTTCAGTATGAAGTTACGTGTAAAAGTGTGTCATTACCTTGAAAAAAAAATATTTCTTTCGGGTTATTTCAGACGATAGTCTTAAAGTCGTTGGAGATGAGCCAACCTTAAGGGTTGATATCGTAAATCGCCAGCTAATGATCCGAAAGTTTGTAAAAGTAAGAGTCAAGATGTCGTATTTCTTTAATAAATGATGAGTAGACTGTTGGTATTTATTCAAATTTATATTCTCACAGATAAAAAGTAAAAAGAATTGAAACTTAAACGAAAGTATGTTTTACTTTCTAAACAGCAGGTATAACATGTATATTCTTGTTGATATTATATATATTTTCTCATTTGTGCACATCCGTACTAATATCCCTGTATTTCTATTTGCCATGAATTCATAAAAATTTGCGGTCCAGTGATGATGCAGTCTAGCGATGAAAATAAATACCGATACTGATACCGAGTGAAATTAAAGTACAGGGTACATCGAGTAAAACAAGATATCACCTAATAAAGGATAAACAACTGTGCACGCTCCTCTTCGAATAAAGACGAATATAATGAATCATGGAACGGACTACTCCGCGGTTGAATAAACGAAATCTTCACCAATGGAACGAATTAAAGTTGCAAGCGTACCGCTACACGGTTGGTTCTATTGGTTTAAAATTTCACCTACCCCTTCATTCAACCCCATTCAATTTCTCGAGTCAAAATGAATCGAATGAAAATTAATTGCGCGCGTTTAGTGTCCCTACCCCTCTCCTCCACCCCTTCCTCTCGTCCCTGTGAGATTAAACTATGAATGAAACAACGCGAGGTCGGATCTGGCGCTCACTGGCGAAATTTCCCCTCTCGCTCGAATGTCCATAACGACTAAGTACTTCACAGAAGAGACTTGTCTACTCGGAATTTCGTCATTCTCCGCGCCCTTCCGGCCTCTTGCTTGCTCTCTTCTTCTCCCTCTGTCTATCTTCCCTCCACTTCAAACTTTGGAATTCACCTTGGAGACAGTTACCCTCTCGCCCTCCACTCTGAAAGCAGAGACCTAATTCTCGGGCGCATTTCAGCCCTCGTAAAACACGAGCCCGCGCGGAGACGGTAATACGGACACCTTGGGAAGCTTCAATATTCTGCAACTATCGTTTCTTGATTAAATATCACGAAAGACCTCGCCCGGTCCTTGGTATTAAAGGGATACTACGGCTACGAAGGAATTAGGGCGCGTATGGAATTTTAGAAAGTGACAAATATTTTATAGGTTTCCAGGTACATTTTCTTTTTCGAGTGCAAGATACGTTAGAGCCCTGATTTGAGGTTTTATATTAGAAAAAAAATAAGCTTGTGTGATATGTCCATTTTGTTTAGATAAAAGTGAGGTTCGTTTAAAAAAAAAAAAATATTTGTGTTTTACAACTCTCCCAGCTTCACATACTTCGTATTAAATAAATTTTAGAAACATTTTTTGTTTTATAGCTTCTTCCACTCGTGAGTGGATCTTGTTTTGATGATATTTTATACCTGACGAGATTCCATTAATATTCTTCTTCTCGCTTAAAGTGAATAATTCGCTTTTGCATTACCATGTTGCTCGGCGATGTACATATACATAATATGTACGAAATTTATCCTCTTGTAAGAACTATCACTTCGGTTCAGTCGTTTATTAAAGTGATCAGCTTTTTGTAATCGACAAAGCTATTTCACTACCACTTTCTCTATTTGTTTACGTTTGCATTTTCTCTCACATGACTCCTGCATTGTTTTAATACTGTTTGTTTACTAAGCACGTACTGTAGCTTCAAAAAACACCGCTACAGCCCCTGAGGGCGCAAGGACTATTTTTACAACGTCCATATGAAGGCGATCACACAAAATAATATATCCATCTGAATACCGGGTAAGGAATCGTTTACCTTTCCAAACAGTGCGAATATTTTTCTTAAAGATACTTGGTGATTCTTTCACTTCACTGATACTACGTTCAAGTTTGATTATTTTCCCTAACCACAAACTATCCTAGCGTACCCTAGAAATATGAACAAATACGTTTGTAAATACCATATTAAAAAATTTGCTTGCGGATTTAAACCAAAGAAAAATCCGAACGAATACCTGAAAATTGACTCTCCAACACCCTCTTAAACCTTCGCATTCGAGGCCTTTTTTTCTGGTATCTACCAGCACCTCGAGATGTTTCTTAACATTCTATTGCTATGAGTTCTAAGCTATCGAGATTTTAGAATAAGGTCACCTTTACCTCACCGACAATCATTTTATTGATACGTCGAACTCCGAAGAAATTGAACCTAATAACTTTGGGTATTATAGATTTGCTCCGTGAAACCTAATGGTGACTGAGAGTCACCTCTCGAGTGCAAAGGGTTAATTTTGGCGCAGTTAACATTGAAAGTTACAAGATACGTCAAAGTTGTGACGCGAACGCGAGCGGTTATCGTCCTCTTTGTTTGGCCGCAAATTAACCAATTTAACGGTTGATCGAGCATCGGTGTTTCTGCGACAAAAGACGTGTTCCAATCGTTCGCGAGAGGCACGTGCCCGCCACAAAGGAGCGCCGATCTACGTGGAATTTCGCCATGGTTTCTCGATCATTCAACCGTCCCACACGCCCTTCCGGTCTGTTACGCCCTCCGCAACATCCCTCTCGCTCGCTTTAGCTTCGCGATTCACCTTGGAACCGAGCGACCTCCCTTTGAGACGCGCTGACCCACTTTCCTTTCTCCCCATGAATCGGGAAATTCGAGGCATGAATTTTCGAAAGAGACGGGCCACGGTGGCTTCTAACCACTTTACGACCGCGACATTCGTACAACCGTCGAATAACACGCGAAATCGAGAACCTTCCGTTTTATCGCCGCTCGGGTAACGAATTTAT
Source organism: Hylaeus anthracinus (assembly GCF_026225885.1). NCBI lineage: Eukaryota > Metazoa > Arthropoda > Insecta > Hymenoptera > Colletidae > Hylaeus > Hylaeus anthracinus. The sequence continues at coordinate 10,039,236 of NW_026534333.1, read as the reverse complement.
TTGGTGTAGAAAGACATCGATTGGATATTGATAAGATTCCCTGGATTGAGAAATTCTCTCTCGTGCGAGCACGTTCCCTTGACCTAGCTCCTAATGACTATGTTCAAGACACGAAGGAGGGGTGGAGAAGAGTATGAGGAATTCGTTGCATCCCAATATCCTTTTTCCGACGAGAAACTCGTCGAGGAACAAAATTTCTAAAAACAGGGGCGAGTACTTTGAAGAATAGTAGTTTACAGGGTTCTCTTTTATAAATAAATGTTAATTCTCTGTCGTATTCCCTTGACCGACCTCCTAATGATTATGTTCAAGGTACTGAGGTAAAGGAGGGGTGCAAAAGAGTATCAAAGAATTCATACTTTTAAAAAATACACAAATAACAAAACTTCTACCTAATTTCTAACTACGACAAGACATCCAGAACCAACAAAAATGAAATCAGAGTTCCAAACGAAGAAAACAATTACAGTGCGAAGGGTATAAAATTTGAAACCATCCAAACATCCAAATCGTTACTCAATTAAATAAACCCTGCATAACAAATAACTGTGTAATATTTATTTCCTTTGTCATCCATTATTCGAATCAAAATTTGCTCCCCCGTGCACGTCGTGCTCGATCAGCTTGGACGAATCAACGACGTCGAGTTCACGTGAAATTTCGATGACGCGCGCTCGTCTTAAATGAACACGGTATCGAAGCAGTCAACCGGAAGCTCTAATTAGCCACGTTGCGCAACACAGTTCACAATTCTGCTAAACAAGATATACTTTCGCACGCAAATGCCGGGTCACACACACCTGGAACACTTTTGTACCGTTGGCATGTGTGCGCGGAATGCCGATCAATTCCACGTGTCGCGTGTCAGTTGAAATAACGGCTGACGAATCGTCGGTGAATCAAGAGCGTGCTCGGCCAAACTGAGCAGGATAATTATCGCGAAATTTCCGAACGCGTTGCGAATTCAGCTCAAAATCAGGCTATTTATCGATTTTCTCGGCGCTCGAATATAGCGTGATCAATCATTTTGGGTACGAACATAATCTCGTGATTGTGTTGATTAAAGGATTAATCAATGGTTATTCGTTCTGAAGGGCAGGCAATTAACGATTTCAACCGCTCAGGTATGGGTTTTCGAAATTCGCAAAGGTTATCTAAAGTAACGTAAAAGCACGGATAGTTTTGTTACATCGATAAAAGATTTTTACGCATAGTACGACATCGTTATTGTTGTGTCATTTGACCTATGATAGAAGAATAGATTGTAGTACCTGCAATTTTAATAAAACTGTTTAAAGGGTGAAACGTCTTTCTCAGTAATGAGAAAATATGTTAATAATATTTTTGTCAAGAATTGTTTTTATATTTACTGTATCGAAAGACTGACTGCTATTCTGGATGTTGGATTCCGGTTAGTGAAGTAAATGAATTCTTTATTGAACAAGATTCAACGGCGCGATGTTTACACGCGGGCTGGTACATCAGTACCGACGAATTTTGCGGAGGAAAAAGCGCAGGAACTCAACCGAACCGAAAGTGAAAGTTTTTCTACGTATGAAAGGTCAGTCTTTTCCGGTAGCGTTGCTAACGAAACCTCGGGGTTAGGACAGAGTCTCTCAACCATATACAGGGTGCGACCGAGTAACATGTACTAGCTGGCACGAGGATACACGAACCTATGGATACAGTTGCAAAAATTCAACGTGTCCGGTCTAGGCAGCCCCAGCTTCTAATGACAATGGGGTTGAAAACGTTTCGGCCCTCGCGCGATCAACTAAATCGAATTGCTCGCAAAGAGTAGGAGAATCGCTTTATTAAATTATTAGCCTAGTCTCAGCCCCAAGTCACGAGGTTGCTTTACAAACGACTCGACGTTAAAACCAACGGGTGACCTCTCGAGCAAAAATATTTCTCAAGTTCCGTTTGAAAAAAGTAAAAAAAAAAAAAAAACACGCACACAAGAAAAGGAAAAGAAGTGAAACAACAAACAACGATGGTCGAACTGGGACTTCGCGGAACACAGAAACCAAGGGGCGAGCTTATTTTTCTACATGGAAAACAAGCGAACTCCCACGCGTACACCGAAATCGTCCGGCGAAGTGCGTTCCTTTGCTTTTCGCTTGGGATGCAACGTTCGGCTTTATGCTCCTTCCATTATTTGTTTATTCTACCTTCGAGAGACGCCGACCTAGTTTCCCATCGACGTGAACGTGCAACGCAAACACCGAGAGCCGGTGGACTTGAATTTTGGAAAGGAACCTCGTAACAGATGCATTTTCGACAAGAATATCATTCTTATTTGCGCTGAATATGTATGCATCTCTCTTGTCTATTCTTCGGGTAGCAACGGAGGGAAACGAGAGTTTCCGAACTGGCCGCGGAAATTTTACGACCCGTGGTACAGCGACTCCAGTTTCTCCATTCGAAACTGAAATTCCACGGTTCCGATGCCACGGGGGCTATTTCTATTTTCATTGAAACATAGCACAAGTTGGATAAAAAAAAACGTTCGCGATGTGGTGTGCGCCGAGCACGCTTAACTTCCATCGATGGGAGATGCGGACACCCGTATGGGAATGGCAAACAATGTTCTTTTTACGGGTTATAGCGAAATGAACACGGGGATAATTGTATACATTCATTTTTAAATTACTTATAAACAGACGAAGGCTGGTGATCAAGAATAATAAATTTATTTTATTATATTTTATATAGAAATTATATTTTTTTATTTTATTTTATTTCTATCGCATTAAATAAGAATGTACGTAAATATGTATCTATTTTGTATTTCAGTATACATATTGTAGTATTACAGAATGTATATTACATTGTTCAGTTTACATATATTATATTCAAGAAAAGTGTTTTATCTAAGAATTCTATATTTTTAAAAAACCACTTGTCACGCCTTCGCGGAAAATACTAAATGCTCTCTCTCTCTCTCTCTCTCTCTCTCTCTCTAAATATCTAAAAGTACAAAAATAAATAAATACAATCATTCTTTCCCATTCTTAGCCCCTTTAAATTTATGAAAGCGATCCCTGCGACGATAATCGACGGTTTTTCAGCGCGAAGCAGCACGTTTTTTAAATGAAAAATTCCGCCGGTAAAAGTGGTAGGGACACGCGCGTCGGTTAAGGTGGTTGAACGCAACATAATTTACGTGCATTAGGCCAGCAGAAGCACGGAACGGTGAAGTTTCGGGTAGTGGCAAAAAAAAAATGTTGCCCTGTTTTTGCGGTGTTTTCCTGAACAAGCATCCCGCCTCTGGACAAAGTTCGCGCGAAAGAGCGAACCATTTTGGGCGCCGCGAACTTGTTTGCTTTAAGTTCGCCACGATGCCCGTGCTCGCCACGCGCGTTTCAGTTTGCCCAACATTAATATCCTGCGGAAATGCACACAACACCCCGCGACTATCTCCAACGCTCCCCGACCCGAAAGACTATTACTCCGAAAAGGTAACAACTTCCTGAGTTTATCGCTGCATAGTCGGAACTCGATTTCCTGAACGGCCACTTTCCCGCTGCGGATTTTCTCTTTTTCACCCTCTGCCATTCCGTCCGCGTGTAGCTCAGGAAAACCCGCGCGTTACCACCGCGTTGAACCAGACGAATTATGCGAATTTGGGGACAGGAAGAAGGAAAGAGTCGCTTGGTTCTCCTATTGTATTCTGGGGAAAAAATGAGTTGTGATGAGATGATTATATAATAGTCAGACAGTGATAAAACGATGCCAATGATTTTATAACCACCTCCAAATAATTTAAACTAAAACATTCCCTTCGTAATAATTGAAGTAATTGCAGCCAATCGCTGGTGACAATTGAAATTATTTTATATCGATACGGTTCGCGTAGCGGGGAGCCATTAAATTCAGCTTCGCTCGAAAAGCGTTGAGAGAACGCGGAGGGACAAATATGCTCGTTGAATTTGTCGAACGCGAGCATTTTCTGGGTGGAATGTCGCGCGCACGCGAATAAATTCCAGCGATACGTGCAGCTGAATAAACCGATCGAGTTCGATCGTTGGAAAATATAAATAGTCCCGGTACAGACGATTCCTCGTACTCGAGTTTAAACCCGCGAAGTGGTACGCGAATAAATATTAATAATCTTCAAGGGTGCGTATCGATTTCCCAGCCGCGCTACTCGAACGGATCATTCATAACGCGATCATAGTCCGCGCTGAAGAGGCATTAGCCTTGATCAAATTGTTCTTTATACGACAAACGAATACCTCCTTTCTATGCTAGAGCGGAATAAAAAATTTAACTTCATTGTAGTGCAGTCTTTTTTATCTTTTCTTCGAATACTTGATTCGATACTTGAATTATGTTATATCATTATCGTGATTGTGATTCATAGAGAGACTCCCGAAGAAGACTCGAAAACATAGATCGAAACATTGAAAATATATGTAACAAAGAGATGAATTCTATCTCTGAAGGATTTCAATAACGAGAAGTTGTATATGAAGTTTCACTGCGATACTTGCTACGACACCTATGTAAATGAATGCAATTGATAGCAACGCTTTAACAGCTGTTGCCACACATAGATGATGTATTACTCTTCCGATCGCTGTGTCACCATCCACTTAACTTATTAAGTTTGCTTAGGTTATATGCCTTATGTCGTACATTCATTATGGTATCTGCATTTATAGCTCGTAATAGCACCCCTAGCGTCGTCGTGTCCCTTTCTTTAGTTTATAAACGGCATCAGGTCAATTATTTCCTAATGCGTGTCATACATGTCCTCAAATTTCATTTGTTTTGCCAAAGAAGGCTTAAACGATTAATTCCAAACCTGTATCGAGTCATTAATTCCCTAATAAATATAATACACATTCACAAATATCAATTGAAAGCAATCCCCAGACGATAGATTCGAAACATTTCGATCATCCTTAACATTTACACCCCTAAAAATTATTCCTGCATTTGGATTTATAAGGGACAGGTATTTCGGATTCCAGAAGCTTGTAAGTTAAGGCAACGTGCCTTAGCGAGCATGCAATATTTTTGAATGCAAGTCCTCCCACGGAAATTCGCGAAGGGCACCCCCTCGCCTCTCCTCTTGGTAATTCCATTTCCTCCTCGTTTTCATCAGCGTTTCCTTCCGCGCAGAGACGAAGGAATTCTATTCATCTTCGAATTTCTAATCCCGTAATTGAGTTCCCGGGCGAAATCATCCAAACGCGCTGGGTGCAGCCACGTTAATTGGCCTTTCGGAAAATTGCAAGCGACGCGTGGAATCGCATTAGGGGTGGAAATCGAGCGGAAGGGTCGCAATTATGGGGAATGAAAAACACGACTGACCATGACTTCGTTTGAGCGGGGAACGTGACTTCTCAATTTTCGAACGTTCGGTTCTTTCTTTTTATTGAAAATTTATTCGTTGTAGCGTGAAAGCGTTCGGAGAAAAATATTTAATATGTTTAATTTCGAATTCAGCAGCCAAAGATTTTATAATAATAATTCACGATACATATATTAATTATTCATCGAAGGTAGCGAATGTTCACATATTTATGAACAGAGATGTAGATTATTAAAATGTTCGGTTCGAGAGATAGAAAAGAATGCAACTTTCAGATTTCATGCTAATATATCGACATTTAATCAAATAATTTTAGTTTCCTCGCAAGAGGACGTATACGTCTCTGATGACCAGTAACTATATTAATGACTAACTACACTATCTGGTAAATGCTTTACGAATTGTCGGCAGAAAAAGAAATTCTGCCCATAGAGAATTAACGACGCACCTGATAGAAACACGCAGTAACGAATTAGCTCTCAAAAAAGTAATTAACTAATAATCGTACACGACGTCATACCCTTACAGAGAATTGATTTTTTCAAACCTGTTGATGTCATTAATCCCACAAAGCTAGATTGTGAAAACAACAGACTGTGTCCCTCGGTAAAATAAATGTTATTACGAATAGCAACGACTAAAATTGTGCGGTGCGAGTGCGTTCGCCCACACGAAACGAAGTAGACACGTTTTATGCGCGCCGTCCATTATATTCCGATGAGTCTTTTCCACCAGGAAAGGAGCCAGGATGCTGAATACCTGGTACACGTTCTACGGTAGCGCCGGAAATGATAACGAATGCGCGCGTTTCCGCATTGAACGCTAGGAAAAGTTGTATTAATGCTCGGAGGTATTACCGCGAACACCTTCGACGTTGCGAGAGCCGCTTTTATCTCTTGTTTATTTTACAGCGCACGCGACTCGTCGTTCGTGAAAGGTATACGTCACTGTTTGTCCCGATAGCGGATACGATAAAATGATCGCGTCGACGGAACAGCGAATTCCGCGAATAGTGTGTAAAGACTTCCATTAACAAGAGTAAGGATTTATGCTGTCCCACGCGTTAAAGCTTCCACTCGCTATTACGATCCCCTCCAGGAAAACTTTCTCGAATTCGTTATAACTCACGATCTATGGCCGCTAGTCGAAAATTCGTCGTGTCTAGCTACGTTCCATGTGAAGAAGCTCGGAAAATAAACAGACTCGCGTCCTATGGAAGGAAGAACAAGGTGTAAGCTTTGCACTGCAAGTGCCAAGGTAACGCGCTTGTCGTGGTAACTGTTTGTCCATGCAAGCAATTTAGTGTACTTTTAGGCTTGCAATCTCTCGAAGTCTTTAGGAAAAATGAAATGGAGCTTTGGGACAAAATATAAGCGAGAGGTCTTCTTGTTTCTTGGAAATACTTAAGCATTTTTATTAAATTAAAATGGTTACGTAGCAGGCAATTTAGATTTCTTAGGTCAAGTTGTCAGATAAAATAAAGAATCGAAAAGACGTTGTGTAAGTAGCTTCTTAGTGGCATAATTTATATACAGTGTTAGTTAAGAGCTTTCTGGTAACGCATCATTCGTTCCAATTCACTGAAATTAAGCATTAGCACCTAACAAGGAATGAGAATAGTAGAAGAATTGAAAGTAATCATAGTTAGACCTGAAAATATGCACATACTTAAAATACGTACATAACATAATATAAAAAGGGATTATATACACGTAAAAGTATGTACAAAGTACTGCAAGTATTTTCTCTCATTTGTACTGAGGAAAAAGAAATACAAACACGACAATACATCCGATAAAATTGATAGTGTCGTGCCAGTAAAACAATAAAATCGAGGGTGCAAGGAAAAGAAATTTAACACGCGAGATTATATTTGTTATGCACGGTGCACGTGGGTTTGACTTCTCATCAGATATCCACCGCGGAGAAGAAAGACCTTCCGTGGAGGCGTATTGGGTCAGACGTTATAGTCAGACGCCACATACTACTTACTCGCAGCACCAAGACGCCACATGGGCACGTGAACTTTTATGATTTCAATATTTCAACGAATTCTTATGTCGAAACTAGTCGTTCTATGTCAGTTGGCACGTTGAAACACGATCAAACTTTCATATAAAAATACCACGAAGTAACGTTAGTATAGGTTGTCTGTTTTTCTCTTGTACCAGGAGTATACGCACACTTCTAATTTCTTTAAATCTCTGTATCTTACCTATATACCGATAGAAAGGAAAACTCGTATCTCGAGAAGTTGCATTTTTATTTTATAAGTTTTAGTGTAATTTTATTTTGTAATCACCAAGTTTGGCATTTAGAGATGATTTTTAATACTATCTCAAATGCTCCTCTCGATTGTCGCTGCACGCGTTATAATTTTCCTAGACATATTCGTAATTAATTCTTTTAGAAAATACCATGCAAGAAATTGTTAAAAACCTACTAATGTAACGAATCGCTGACAACAACGAACAATGAATAAAACATCAAACGTTTTCGCGGCGACGGAGTTGCTACGTTCAATACCCCGTAACGATTGTCTCGGCAATTAAATCGCAGCCGAACGAGCTATAAAATCCGTGGGGCTTTCCCGAACTCAGCACCCGCTTCTTAATTATCTTTGTTTCGGCACCACGCGATTAGCAACGCAAGCTTCCCTATCATCGATCCAACGTGCATGCACCGCGGAGTCACGGATTTCAGCCCTGTAACATCTGGTAACTCGGCTACCTCGGCATAAAGAGGTACTCGGCAAGAGAAAAAAAAATTTTTATCGGAGACTTAACGCCCACTGGTCGATATAAAAGACTATGTCGGTGGGCAAGCGATAAAGATAATTCAGGATAAAATTGTGCTGAAACGCCTGGCTAAGCGGGACGCAAATAATACCGCGAGAAAACGACTCCACTACATCGGTCTTCGAACCTTTTCATCTCGATCCCGGGCCTTGCTAATCATTTTTACTCCTACGTACGAGGTGGCATGTTGGGATATTTATAACGCAAGTGAGTATAGTTTCATTCCTTAACGAACGTTCTAACCGGTGGTTTATTGTTCCCTTCGGTATAACGAATTACAAAATTAAATGTGAAGGGTGAGATAAATGTTTTGGGTCAATCGATACAGCTAAAGGAATTACGTATATTAGGTGAAGATAACGTCAGGATCAACAAAAGGATATCAAGACAACAACTTTCTTTTCTATTTCATTGATGCGCACATTGTTTTTGCTAATGTAAGTAAGATATTTTACATATTCGCGTATTTATAGTATAAAATAAGTACGTTTGTTTGTAATACTTCAATCTCTTAATCAATATATCGCTTAATACATCCGAATAAAATTAACGAAATAAACAACTGGTCCCTGATGGAATCATGATCAGTAATGGAGACCTACCGTACGATAGTCCTTCCTTCTGCTCACGTTTCGTTTACGGGAAAAAGGAACGCGGTCGGCTGAGGGAAAGTGAAAGAAATAGCCAATCGTCGAAAGAAACAAGAACACTCGAAATCCCATCGTGCATGGGAGGGCGCGGTAACGAAAATATATTCCTCGCTTCGGGTACTCGCGTCAAGCGTGTAACCTCTCGCGAGACAGTGTGCATTACAGGAAGCTGTAAATAAAATTTCGCGAGTTTCCTGCTCGCCGTTCCGGCTTCAACTCCTCCTAATGGAAATTATAGTGCTTTGAAGAGGCGTTTACTTATATTAAATGAACATTTCCCCTTTCCAGTACGACCTATAACTACGATCGGAGCGAGGAAGCGTTCTGGGAAAACTTATGGCACCGAGGGAGTGCTGTTAGGAAACTGACGCAGTGATTCTTGCGTATATACGTGACGCTTTACGCGAGTTTTCTTTTCTTCGAGAAATAGAGACTGTTGGACTTGTTAAGATAATCTAATGGAACGGTACTGACCTCAGTTATGAGGGATGAATGGTACTGGGTTCAGCTAAGGGGGGAAATAGAAAGTACTAGGCTCAGTTACGGAGGCCTAGAGGATATTGAGCTCGGATATAGGGAACTTGAATATTCTAGGCTCAGGTACGGGGGTCTAGAAAGTACTGAGCTTAGATTCAGGGGGGCTTGAAGATTCTAGGCTCAGATATGGGGGTCTAGAAGGTGCTAGACTCAGCTACGAGGGGGCTAGAGAGTACTAGGCTCGGTTACGAGGGTCTCGAAGGTATTAAGCTCAGAACCAGGAGGACTTGAATATTCTAAGCTCAAATACGGGGGTCTAGAAAGTACTAAGCTTAGATTCAGGGGAGCTTGAAGATTCTAGGCTCAGATACGGGGGTCTAGAAAGTACTGAGCTTAGATTCAGGGGGGCTTGAAGATTCTAGGCTCAGATATGGGAATCTAGAAGGTACTAGACTCGGCTAGGCTCGATTACGTAGGCTTAGAAGGTATTAAGCTCAGATACAGGAGTGCTTGAATATTCTAGGCTCAGATACGAGAATCTAGAGGGTATTAGGTTCAGCTAGGGGGGGGGGGCAAGGTGCTTCGTATAAACGAGATTCTACCGTACGTCTACATCGGACGTTTTCTTTCTTTTCCCTCCAATACCGACCTCGACCTCCCAGAGCGCGCGAAGAAAAGAAAGAATCCATTGTTTTACACGTTCGAAGTAGAAGACCTCGCGTCAAGGTGCGCCATCGCGAGCTCGACCGCAACAAAAATGTATTAATACACCTCGCAAAGGTATTCCTGAAAGGTGAAACTGTATTTCCATCCACCTCGGCCCGATCGGATTTATCGATTCTAACCGGGTCTAATCCCGACGATGATTGAAGCGAGCCTGAGCGTGAAACTTCGCGTCTTTAACACGCCACACAACAGGTATCCCCCGTGTGTGAATGCACCGACGGTTCTATTATTATCGTTGCACGTGCCGCTCTATCGGCGGATAACCGGCCGTGCACGTTCGATAGCCGGGCGCATACATAATGGACTGGAACATATTTATTTGCTTTTTAACGCTGCGCGTACGCGGCCAAGCACACGCCCGTAATTTACGCGACACGGGGTAGCCAACAGCGCGGTATGTTGCAGACACGTCGTACGGTCCGGGTATCGCGGAGCGATTTCTAAGCGTTCCGCGACCGGTGCCAGACCGACACCGAGGGCTGCGCGTTAAACGCGGACTCAACAAGTTCGAGGAAAGACGAGTTTAGGTAGCCTCGAGCTGTGCACTTTCATTTAGGGGGCCGGGAGGGGGGGGGGAGGAGGTAGAGCTCGAATCGCTAGGGAACGAAGCTTTTATTTGCAAATTACGGGAGGATTCTTGTCTGGAAGAGCGATTTTTAGGTAGTTCTTAGGATTTTCATTTGGGAAGATCGTTAGGTCTTTTGCAATGAGGTTTTGTTTTACATACTATCGCAGGTTTTAAGTACGTAGATGTGATACGTTTATCGTCGAAGTTACAAACATGAACGACGCGAGGGAAGTCTCGTCAGGCAATTAAAAAAACAAGTTCCATGGTAGCTTTGCATAGTTTTTACATTGTACATCTCAAATTCGCCAAATTTTTGTTTTAGTTACTAGCTAGTTACTAGCTAGTTTTGTAAGAATGTGAACTGCGGTCAAAAGAGTCGAAAATTAAATGTTTCGGGAGTGTTTAAAATGGTGGATCAATTTTCATCATTTTGTGTACAACTTTTTCCTGTACAGATGAAGAAAAAAAAACGATACTTTAAACGATAATAAGTAAGCGTACGTAAAGTTCGAAAATGATTGATCAATTCAAAGTTAATTGAAAAATAACCGAATGTAATTTAAAACGTACCTAAAATATTCTACATATAACAGCCCCTAATTCTTCCAAACAACTTCTATTTTAACTTTCTTAATATTTCACAAAGAAACCTTGAGAAAAGGTGTAAATCATCTGTAAATATCTTTCTCGATATAAAATATGCAAGAAATAAAACGTGCATGAAATAAGGAAAAATGGTAAATCGTATATTATTTGTTTTCCTCGCGTGGCGCGTTCGCATTTAACACCGGGTCACTATCGAACGGAGTTTGGCCAAGAATGAGATTTTCATTTTCATTTCATCCCAGCGGTCAGGCGATTGTTTTTATCATTCAACTTATCGCGCTGTATCGGAAACGATAATCGATATTCGGCGATGGCGCCGGTGAAATTTTAAGTTTTCAACCCTGGAAGCTATTAAAAGACGAAACGGACACGGTTGCCATTCGTAGGTGGTGAATACGGGCCGCGGGAGGGGTGAGAATAGCCGGTCGATCCGAAGCAGAACTTAGAAGCCAAGTCGTAATCTCGTGTTTAAGGAAACCCCGCGTTTAACGTGCCTACTACGCGATCATCGAAGCGCTGGTCATTTTCGAAGGAAAAGCGAAAGCTCCTCGAAACGCTGAATGCGCCTTGTTCAACGGACTTTTATGTTATTACCTCGTGGCTGTTCCATCGGTTTGGTTAGTACGAGGTTGTTGTTCTTTTTCGATCAAATTTCTCCGTTTGGCTGCATTCCATACGGTGAGCCCCATGCCATTTCCGTGCAGCTATTGTAATCTTATTTTAAGTCGCCCCGATGACGTTCGAACGTCGTCGTTTGTCGTTCGATATTAGGTAAAGGGAGCAAGCTAAGAATGCCTTTGTTCGAATATTTCACCAAACTGGTTAAACCGTTGCACACGGGTCTCGGGTCTTCGGAATTCCGATTCTACTACTCGAAAACTAGGTTCCTTAAGAAACGCGGAGGCCTTCTTTCGTCGTTGAAGGGTGATATTTAGATCTTCAGTATCTTATTAGAGAAATATATGTGAACATTACCGTTGAATAAGGAATTTGCAAGGTACGCTAAAATCAACATCGAGAAGTGGAATCAAACTTGAATCTCATTAAAGAAAACAAAGTTACGCAACGTATTACGGAACTTCTGCCGAGATATTCCGAAGGATCGAGCAGAAAGGAGAAAACTCTAATGTTCAGACTGAGGACAGGACATATAATAATTGAATAAATTAAATAATGATGAATAAAGTGGAAACGGCAAATATCGTACCAGGAATTTGCGAGGTACACGAAAAACAGCATCGAGGGGAAATGGAACCAAACTTGGATCTCATAAAAGAAAACTAACTTCTACCAAGATATTCAGAATAAAGGATCAAGCAGAAAGAAGCAAACTCTATTTAGAAAGCTGTATTTATGCAGGATGTATCAGTTTTTTTCCGGTCAAACTTTGCCAGCGACTTCTACGCTCAAAAATAAGACAAAAATGTTGTATGAATATACGCTACTAAATGTTTTATTAAAGAGTTATAACTAATAATACAATATGATAATGAACTGGCGTTTCGTCGGCACAGCATACGAACGTAGTAGGTATATCTCGATTTATGTTTACATAAACTCTTATGTTTACTTGCCGAAGTACAGCTGGTACAAAGAATTACGTCATTTGGAAATGTTGACTCGTTAATAAAACGTTAATAAAAAATGCCGATATCAATTACTTCAGCAAGTAAATATAAGAGTTTACGTAAACATAAATAATTCATAATACGTTCGTACGCTGTGTCGACGAAACGTCAGTTCATTATCATTTTGTATTATTAGTTATAACTCCTTAATGAAACATTTAAGAGCACACGCTCATATGACGTTTCTTTCTTACTTTTGCGTGTCAAGTCACCGGCAAAGTTTGGCAGGAAAAAACTGGGACAGGAATACAAGAACTTGTACTAAAAACGTTACCTATCGCTCTAAGAAAAATTTCGTTTACATACTGGGAACCTCGAAAGGTGAGTGATCCGGGCCTCTTTTAATCTCCGAGGCCTCCCGGCGCTGGTAAGTTTCAAAGAGAATTACGTGTTGCACTCGCCCGTTCTAAAATACGAACCAAAGCCTGCCGACTTTGAGATGCAGTCTGACATCGGCAGATCTGTTTATCTCGTGTACAAAATATGCGCGTACAAAGTAACAGACCCAGAACCGACACCTGAGGGCACACCCGGGGGGGGGGGGAATATCCAGGATATCTTAAATCCTTCATGCCTCTTCCTTGTTATTCTCGATACGTACCAGTTTCAAACATTCTCGCGCATTGTTTTTACGATCCCAGCTGAATGCTTTCCTTTCATCGAGGATACTTTCAAATAATCCTGCCTCGGGGGCATTATTTTAAAACGAACTTTGAATCGAGGCAAAGCTTTGCTAGCTGGAACAGTGGAACAGCTATAGGAATGACTTTGGAAATTCGAAAGTTATATGTACAGGAGTTAGACAAAATAATACGAGCATGTGCGAGTTAAATTACTTGCAACTGTTACATTTGGGGGTAGTTTTGTGATGATTTGAGCAGCCATTTTGTCTCATTGTAATAAAATAATGAAGAGTAAAAATAATGATATGAACGAAGTAGTGTTAAAAGAACAGATTGAAATAATATGAACTTACATATAACTTGAACTGCTTGCAACAGTTAAACGCGAGAGCAGGTCTGTGACGATTAGGCCAACCATATCTTGGTATTCCGATAGCTTCGTCATTACCCCGAATGATATTATTACCAATAGCGAGGACTTGGACATTCTAGAAGATCAGATTTCTATTACGATCCCGTATATCGTTTCCCAACAACAAAGCAGTTCTTCGATATTACAGCGCACACAGTCACAGGTTCAATCGTGATTCGTTGGACCACCAAGATAAATTTCATCATCTTCTCTGGCCAGCACCAGTCGCCTGATTTAAATACCATGGAACCACTGGGGGCAATTTCAGAGAACAGAGCGAATAACACATTCCCTCTTCCAACATCTCGAAAGCAAATGGTAGACGTCTTGATAGAAGAATGGGCTGACATTCCACTGGAAACTATTCAAAAGTTTTATGAATCTATTCCAAGAATCGTAGGAACTGTATTAGAGACAAATGGCGACCGAACCCCGTGTTACTCGAACAACATACTGTATTTCAAAGGTGTTTCACCATCTTTGTATAATATTACCTTAACTTTGATTACGCTATTAGTTCTCTGGTTGTCTAGCTATTCTAACATTCGTCATATATATTCTAGAAAAACTAGAAACTAGAATTATTCACCTTTTGTCTTCTTTTCGAAATCTTAAACTTGTACCGATTTTATACTACTTCATCCTACACCTTGTTTATTATTGCGTTATATTCAACAAAAATTGGTTGTTGCGTAGTCTCGTTATACAGACCGGTCCTAAAGAAAACTTTTGCATAAATATCTTTTTATTTCATCACCTTTTCGTCTGAAATTAACTGTGACTCAGTACCGAGACACGACTAAGTGTCTGGTTGAGTAACAGATTCTTATCAGTGGCGAATCTAAACTTATCCAGGCATGAATTTAATTACCTTAAAAGGACCTTCCCTATTTTGAAACGTTCTACGAGAGGGAAACGTTATTATTACGAAAATATACAGTGGGCGTATAATGTATTCGTACACCGATCAATTTCCCAAAAAACTTTTGTGTTAAATTGTAGTTTTTTAACTTCCTTTTTTTATAATCAACGATATTTTACATATTCTCGGAAGTCTCTAAGATAGATATAGTCCAAACAACATTTACTAGTTAATATAATTTGTGAAATTAACAAAAAAAACGCGAAAAGTGGGTAAAAGTATAGAAGCAATAAGTATTTGTACGATTCTTACGACGAACCATTTACAGCAGAGTTTGTAACGTAAACATATTAGTTTATTGCTCCGTGCGAATTAGAAAACATCAAATTTCCAGGAAAGTACTTTTAAACAGTTGTGCGAATATTCATGGCTTCAATATTTATCGATCAATATTTTTATCGATTAATTGTTTTTTTCTTGTTAATATCGCGACTTACATAAATAGCTATTTTTTTTTTGTAATCTATCTATTCTAGAGATTTCCGAGAATATGCAGAATGTCATTGTTTATAAAAAATGAGTTAATAAATTACAATTTTACATAGTTTTGGAAATTGATCGGTGTACGAATACTTTCTACACCCACTGTATTCATTCTCCCATTCTACATATGGTGTGCAAACAAGTTTAGACAATTTTCAAGATGAAATAAATAATTGTTTCTTCTATACTTTTGAATAGTATTTGAGCTACGAAATCAATAAATAAATAGTTGGTGTTCTTTCCAAGAATGAGCTTAAAGCTGAATCAGTTTCATTAGCTGTGTTAGTTCCGTAGCAGATCCGCTCCTAATTATTCAAGTATTTTTCACTCGATTTTTAGTGAAAATGACCCAATATTCGCGGTAAAGGTTAACGATTATAATTTCGACGCACGGTTGAAGCCGTAAAGGTGGCACGGATCGGTTACGACAGAACGACCGCGGAACCACAAGTGGCAGGAAACGCGTACAGAAACGTTCTTGATAACAGCTGATTACGATGAAGCTCGCCCAGACGCGACGAACGTTGCACAAACGAATCACGTTTTACACGTTGACATTTCCGTCCTGCAAATAATTGCAGCAACGGAATTAAACGTGCGAGCAAAATTTGAAGAACAATTGGAACTACTAATCCTTTTGGTGAAGTATGAATAACGAAGTTTAATAACTACACCACATATATCTTTTGTTGATACATATTTCGGTTGGAGGCAATTTAAATTGAGTTGTTAAAGGTGTGACGGAACCAGGCTTTCTAGGGAACCTAACTTTCTGTTTCGATAGAAATGACGATTTTTACATGCGAACTTGAGCCATTAACAACGAACTAGCATCCTTTTCCCATTTTTGTACGACGACGTTATTGTGATTGAAAAATCGAATACGAGTAATGAATAATCAAACACGATTAGTAATTAGTGAATCATAAGGCACACTTAACGACCGCTGCGTAATCGGACACGATTAGCATTAAATTATTGCAAATTACTGATTTATGATTGGAGTAAAATTTTGATTATCTAATAAAAAATGGTGAGAACCATTGATAATCGACCATCAAAAAATGTAAATTACAATGTGAAAAAGTAATTTACCCTCTACCATAAAAAGAATAACAATTATCGACAAAGTTGTACTCTTTCCCAAGATAAACCGATTAAAACAGAAAACGCGAAATCGCCCAAAACGCGAAAGCGTTAATCCAACGATTGCGAGTGACGATTAAAAATGTAATCAGAAAGTAATCACTGGCCAACTCCGCCGTGTATTATTACCACCGGTTCCCGCCAAAAACGACAATTCTACAACACGAACCGTTTTATCTCCGATCCCGTCGGACCATCCCAAAAAGAAACCACCAACTGGTCCCCCACGAATATTTCTCTCGTTGTTAACGATACCGTTTCCTTTCATTTCTAGCGCGATCACCCAAGAACTCATTTCCTCGCGACACGTCCAGAAGCTGCACGTGCCGTGTAAATAACTAAATCAACGAAACGTCCCACCTTCCCCGCTATTCGAGGCTCGAGAAAAGTTATCGTCACTCTTTTCAACCTGACTCTCCACTATCGTACCGAAATAGTACGTCATCGTCAAATACATACATAAACATACTGACGGAAACCATCGAGCAACCGCTCGTACCAAAGATCAGCGTTCCCCAACACCCTTGAAGGACGTAAGAACTAGGGATGGCGTGAAAAATCACTAACAGTGATTTTCACGGTGATCACACAATCACGATCGTAGTTAAACTTCGATCACGACCGTGATCCGGAAGATGGCGTTTCAGAAGCTTTGATTGCTTGTCTTTATTCGGTGTTTAAGGTTTAAATACATTCCTTGTTACACTACTGCGTGGTTCTTGTATCAGTATTAGTCTCACATTCCGTTTCAGAAGCGTATTTTTTTTGCGTATTTTGCTTCTTTATTCCAGTGATAAGGTAGGGTTACATTCCTTGTTACACTACTAAGTGATTCGCCATCTTTTACATATCGCCTGTTATTATCGCGTTTCAGAAGCGGTTCATGTTAATTGTTATCGTTAGTGTCTCGCTGTCTTCCTTTAGCGGAAATTCAAGAAACTACAAATGAGTCAAATTTAAATTGTAGTAAAATTATATTACCATTGACTTTCGATCATATTATAATGCATATATAATCTAAGAACAACATCATTTATGAAAAGGGAAAGAATGTTCTCTACCAATCAGAAACGATCACGAAGAATCACGAATCGCTGTGAAAAATCATTGTGATTGAGAATGAACGTGATTGAATCACGAACGATTCAAAAGTAACAGTTCACCACATCCCTAGTAAGAACCCTTTGTACGGAGGCCTTCTTCGGTTTGAAATTCTGATCGCGCAACCATCGCTGCCTTCTTGGAATATCTATCGACACAGAGTTAATCAGTTCTGACAAGTTATCCCTCGATTAACCCTTGAACCTATCACAACGTGTGAGGCTCGTGGTACAGAATTTGAGTCGAACATGAAAAACACGAGTCAGACGCGTCGTATGAAAGAGCGCAAGGAATTTTATACCTGGATTATGGCATTCACCATCCTACAGTAAATCGTTGGTCAAAGGGTTAATAAATACCGAAAATTAATTTGCTCGAATCAATTCGAAACAGTCGCTCCGTCTAGATTCTAGCGTAAAGTGAAAGTGGTACAAGGGGGACGAATACTCGTGGCTTGTTCTTAACCTCCCGAGAAACGAATTTTAAATGAGTTTCTCTTCTTACTCCAAATCGAATACGCACAAAACGAAGCAATTTCGACCTGTAAATTGATTTCAACATAGGAATACACTGTCTCGCTTTAATATGGTACATTTTTTTATTTTAAAAGGTCCTCGCGAGTAACGACAATTTTGATATGAAAGCAACCGTATGCGTATGCATGTACCACTATCCTTCAAGAGGTTAAATAAAGTGTTAGAGAACGGGAACAGTGTTTCACCCTATCTGCTTCATAACACCGCGCACGACAGAGCCGCGGGTTTACGGTACGCACTAAAAATAGCGGTACCCATAAAACTGCTCGGTGAAAATCGCCACGAGACCTCGGGGACGTGGCGTACACGAATCTACAACCGTCGTGGATAAACGAAACACGGTGACTCGCGTGAGAATTAATCGGAATTTCGCGTTTAAACGGAGACTGGACTCGGCGAGAAAGCGATCCGGAGCGAAAAAGCGTGTCGTCTCGATGGTAACAGTTCCCTTCACCGAACACCGACACAGTCTGTCGCGAGGACAGTGAACAAGACGGACGTAAATCGTGTCACGGTACCCGCGTTATGTTGTTCGTCGCGTGTGAATATTTCTAACGTCGAGATAAACGTTTGGTCGTAGGGGAATACTCACGATATCCGTGGTCCGAGTGACAGAAGGCTCGTCGTTACCCGTGTCGAGATGGTTCATCTTGGAACGGTTGTTTACGCTGCGGCAACACTTGTACGGACGTGAAATCACCACTTTACCACCGTGTCATACTCGTGCATTACTCTTGTACACGGATTTCTCGGTGTACCCGTTGATTTTCACGCATAAAATCGTGCGATCACGCGTGCCTGCGCTCGCGGTCGATCCTTGGAATCCATGACAGGTACGAGCACGGGTATGACCGTGGGCCGCATGCGCCGGAGCAGAAGTTATCACGCTCTGCCACCGAGGAGACAGACGGCTGATACGTGTAGACAAGGCCGTGTTCAACGCGTACCGTGCCCTGGGGCCGTTTCTAACTAAACTTTTCGGAAGACGTTCCCTAAAATGAAGAAGGAATTCCTGTACGCGAAGTACATAGACGAGACATTTTTGCTACATTTATGGTAGTAAACTAGTTCTATTCCATTTTCAGCGCGTTAAATGTAAACGTTTATGTTAAGAAAGGCTTAAATACTTCGAAAAACTCTAGTACCGATAAGTAAATAAAATTCAAGCGACGTATTAATGTATGTAATGTATTAAAATTATGAAACTTATTATCTTGAATGTAATTATATAATATACGCATGCATTATATACACACGTGTGTTACTTGAACTTTCGCGAATTTTGCGACAAGTGGAATATTCTCAATGGTACATGAAAAATATATTCTTACGTATAGAAAGATATGCTCGAATTATCCACATTTTTCTAAACATTAAACAGTTTCTTTTACATGCTCATCTGATTTTTAATGCGCATCACCCCACCACCAAGGATCGCGCCCTTAGATTGGAAAACACTGGTTTAAGTGGTTTGGTTAATGGCGTCCCTTCCTCTTCTTCTCCGCAAACGTGTATTACATCTATTTCGCATCAGTATTACATTTATTTACTTCATTATACGTAACACAACTCTAATGTAAATAACAATTATAATTTTCATGAAAACTATCACCTTGAGTGAAGAAAATCTAAACTCTTGAACACAGTGTACAATTGAATCGCGGATCATAAAAGCGCGCTTTTCGGCATTTAAATGAAACCAATTTTTTTATATAATAATTATGACTTAGCTAATAATATGAGGAAGTTGTGGGAAATGTTCAAGTCCAAGTATTCGCCATGTACAGTTTTATATGGTTCCCTGCGTTTTGTTTTTATTGAGAATGATCAATGTGCGAAGTACAGGTTGGCCAGCCATGTTTTGTATTTACAGCTGCGGCCCGCTCTAACTGAAGAAACGTAAACAGCGATGAAGATGACTCCTAATCGTAAATCCAAACAATAAATGTTATCTATATCCGAGACGTAACTGTGATAAGGTTAAATCGCTTGAGAAAGCACGAAAACTATACTTACTATTCTTTAAATCAAAAATAAAGTCTCAAGAGTACGAAGGTATGATATTATAACCTAATTCAGAATCTCGCGTTCCCCAAAACTATAGCTTAATTAATTCCTTATCTATTCGTAAATTTTAGTCGAAAATGTTGTACTTGCTGCTAAAAAGTATGATACCACATCGTCTTAATATTTACGATAAACGTTTCGACATCGGATTTAAGCTTTTTTTTTATCAATTCCCATGTGACACCAACCAATACTGAGACTTTTTTTCTTCTCGATCGAACTGGTCGTGTGAAAGTGATCTCACGACCTCTCTACTTGGAGACATTACTAAGATTACAATTCTAAATTAACGAATATAAGATTTTACTTTTATTTGTAACATGACCCCTGCTCAGCCATCATCTCATCGCACGTGGACATTGAAAAAATGATCAACAATTTAAATCACATATATACTTTATTATGCATACGAATAGAGAGACATAATTTTTTTCCTTACAGTGAATCAAGACATTATCTATTCATTTTCATAGCTGTCAACAAATGTTTTCAATAATCTATACTTCATTGCGCGCATGTTGCATCTTTCCTCGATGTTCAGCGATACCTATGTTTTTCTCGTCATATTGATACCGAAGAGGTGTTTTTTTTTTTCATCTTATAAAAAGAATGAACGACGTTGTCAACATAATGCACAGCGATTAAATACAACGCTACTCGGAACTTGTACATTTGAAATTAAAATCTATACCGATATACGAAATAACCGACATCGACCTATATGGAAACGAGATTTCTATTAAAATCGGATCAAATAAAATTGTTTTACAAAACAGTTCTAAACACAACGGAGACGTTACGATAAAATACAATGGACGATATGAAAAATTAGACAACAAAAAACATTGGCACAAACAGATCTCTTCCTCTTGGTACCCTCCGTTATTTCTTAGTCACTCGCCGGCTGATCCGAGTATACCAGAGAACTGCTCGGCATATGCGCCGCAAAAAGAAATAATTTAAAAAAAAAGTCATATTCATTATGCATTGGGATTACTCATTTACAATTTACGGGGCGAGACGTTATTAACATCGTGTCTCGTACAGCCCGCTTCGGCCTATGTATCTCACCCATTTTATAACATCATGATCGGAATAATTTAATTTGGACTCAAACACTTTCAAATAACGTACTTTAAATCCAGATGGCGCGAACGGTACTTCAAAAGTCATCGATATCGGAGGCCGCGTCCACTTCTTTTTCGTATCAGTTTCAAGTAAATCAATCTCTGCGGATAACTGAGTTTCCTTCATACCAGGCATGCGTTTGATTTTCCATACAATTGCGTTTTCCGACGCTTTGTACTTCGCCTTTCCTTTCAAACAAATCAACTGTACTCCCGCGGTATTCAGCGGTGTCGGCACCCTCACTTCGATCTTTTGTCCCAGCAAGGATGGCTTGAAATTTGATTTTAAAACTGCTTTCACTTCCATCTTTGTGCGACCCACCTCGCGTACCAATGGAATGACACGGAATGGTAATGATATATCCTTAGTTGTACGATATCTGGAAGATTGACGACGGATGTTTAAAAATCCTAATGTCTGGAAAATATTTACTTTGCTATGTATTTTCTCTTAATATTTGTACCTCATCAACTCGAATTCACCATCAGCTGGTATGAAACTAATAGCATGTTCAGTTTCAAATTTACTGAGCTTCACGCATTGATGAAATTGGCAGTCATCGATGACAACGACGGGTTTACCGGATCTAGCGCCGGTAGGATCATCTCCTCCGCCTCCTATACCACCTCCACCCTTCATACCCTTAGATTCCATAACAATTTTATCATTGATTCCAAACTTGCATTCTGGCATTCCAGACAAGTAAGATTTCATTACAACCTATTATGATAAAAATATGAATTGCCATTAGGACTTAGAATATTAGAGTATATTATATAATAATTAAATTTTTTAGTAATAACCTTTCCAGCAACGTGTGCGCTAAGCACTTGCCCTTGAGGACTCATTAAGAGATTCACAGATTCGAGAACATCCAGGAATAACTCATTGCGTCTATACTTAATACCCTCTCGTCTCCATCCAATCTGACCAGTTACTTGCGATGTTATTTGAGCTTGTTCTTCTTTGGTTGCTGATTTTACTCCTTGTTGAGTGATGAATGTCTTTAATACTCCGGTATCACAATTCTGAGGGTATCCAAAATCCAAAATTTCTGTACAAAAAATGTTGGTTATTTTTCAACATTTAACAACAAGCTAATGATACTAACCATCCAATAATTCGTAAATTAATACGAAGTTATTCTTGATGTTCTCCTCAGAAATCTTGCCAAAGTATGACTGCATGACATCAATGATTTTTAACAAGAACTCAAATACCATTGCTGCGTTAACATTTTGTTTAGTAACTGCAGCCAACCAAATGTTGGCTCGTTTTATATGGAAGAAAGATGTTCTTGCAATGTTGGTAACAGGTGATCGTACTTGTTGCCTGGCATGGATAACATTAACACGAAATGCATCGACTGCATTTCGTCCAATGTCATCTCGATATACTCTGGAGATGAGTACTTCTCCTTTATGATTATATACAAACAAACCCCCTATCATCTTGACAGAGGGTGATATTTATTGTTTCGACTACAACCAACCTACGAAGCAAATACTTATTAATTACATGCAATACAGAACCATGCAAAGCTTGCTTATATATATATTTTTTTATAAAAAGATATTCTATCTATATAAAACATAAAAAAATTAGAAAATTTTATTATCTTAATCAATTGCAGAACAAACAAGCAATATTATCAAATTTGATGTTTCAATTCAGGGAAATAAAAAATATAACTTATATCGTAGCACAGAGACATATACATAAAAAAATGTATAAAAATCGATGAATGTAGATGATTAGATATTAAAGTCGTCGTTAGAGAAACTGTATTAAATTCACTTGACGGATGCAAAGATAAATTTTGAAAAAATTGGAGCATACATTCATCTGAACATTGATGTAAAATATTCTCGTCTCGAACTCATTTGGACAATCAAATATAAATATACGTGTACAAGATAACGCCCCTTTTCTTAAATGACATTTGAGGTTCTCTGATATGTCTTATAAACGGTTAGTATTATTGATCGGAAATGGAACTGCTTATACCAAAGATATTGATATTATTGAACGTTCTTAGATAATTCTAAAATGCAAATACTGGTAAATATGAATTTCAGTACCATAAAAGATCACTTACGCATGACTCTTATTGCGGATAATAAAAATAAGCGATACTAATTCGTATCGACCACCGAAATGTACGGTAACAGTACCAACCTACTGGTACAAGTGCAACTATCAAATGACGAAAGCAACACCCACTTTTCCGTACTACGTACCTCGGAGACGTACCGTTAAAATAAATTATCTGTAAACCAACAACTGTCTTTCGAGATATATGACAATTTGTTGTTTTTAAATTTAAATACAACTTTGAACTGTTTCATGTATAAATATATCGGTCATATATTTATAGGGCAAATACGGTTGTTGTGTTGATTTCAAAACCGGTAGTTGTACATTTACCTGTATAATCAATATTAAATCAAAATACGATAAAATTGACAATCTGCATCTGTAAAATGATTTAACAATTATATTCTTTCATTTATTTCTCAAAATAGTATTTTGTCTATGATAAAAACAACTTTCGTGATCTAACAATGAATACATACAGAAATGCCACTGCTCACTAAGCCGCTCTGTGAGCGGGTCAGCTTACAAATTTTTCGCTCCCAAGCATAGTTTATTTTAATATTTACGTGGCGCCATTGGTGGGCAAACGCCCAAGTTTGTAGTGAAAAAAGTTCCTACTGCTGCTACTAGATGGCGCCATGCACTAAAGGGTTTGGTGACCCCGACGTGATCTCTCCAATCAGCAATGCTGGTATCCCTACAAAACCAATATTGGTATAGCTCAGTGATTGGCTGCTACCAAGGAGCGGTCGCTGTATTTGAGAGCGAAAAATGTGTAAGCTCATCCGCTCACCACCGCTCACAAAGCGGCTTAGTGAGCGGTGGCCTTTCTGGTTGCACCAATTGTGAGGTTAGAATCGTTCTCAGCAGTCGACATATCGATTATCATTCGCTGGCCTGGTCAGCAACAACGCTGGCAGGGCGTAGAAATTCTCGGTATGTTTTCGACTTGGTATTTGTTCGTTTTCTTCACATTAAACGACTCGTGAAAGCCTGATCGTTGGTTTCGCTTAAAATGAAGCGTTAACATTATCGCAAAGAATGGCGCAATCTATTTTCGACGCCTTAACAGGTAAAACTTTTCTATCATAGAAATAGGTGGGGTTAACCAACAAGTATCCTATTTATCTTTCTCACCGAAGGAAAATCGAGATAGGATTTTACGCACTAAAAATGATCGCTTTATCGTACTTTACAGCCGTATCACTGGACAGTCCTTCTGTGCAATCATTATTGGAGTCTCAGACTCTAATAACTGAGGTTGAGCACTCAGGTTGGTTTTTTAATAAAGTAATTTTGATAACCTATTAACATGTTCACTATGGTAAAGGATATACATGTCCTGTATCGTATCTTCGTTTTATGCAAGCCATATTTTATTTAACCCATATTACCAGTTAAGATATCTGCATTAGAAGTGTACCTAGTGTAGGAAATAGTGTATGAGCCCATTCTTATGATATTGTCAACATGAATGTATAGAGCAAAGCATATCTGAAAAGTCTACAGGCTGATTTACCAAGTACCATTAGTTATGAAAGTACAGTATATAATATAAGTGAAGAATCTGTAAAACATATTTGCTGTGTACTGCCATGTATGAAAGTCCAGTAATATATATTTGACTAGTATTCCAAAATATTAAAATCTATGAAAATTACTACCACAGTGAATGTATTAATTGATTATTTTTAATTTATGAAACATTGAATGAAATGAATCTGCAACAAACATTTTCATATATTTTATTTATATAGCAATAGATCAAGATGAGGAAGATATATTTCAGTGTGGAAAATGCAAAAGTCAATTTACATCATTGCACATGTTTGTATTGCACAAAAGGACACACCAAAAAACGCACGAGGAAACCATAGATTTGAGTCAGTTTTTAGTGAATGATGAAAGTCAACCTGTTCATACAGAAGACAATGATCAAGATGCGTCACAATACAATCCACAAGAAACATTTGTTCAAGATGATCAACTCAGTGAGCCAATTATACTCGAAGAATCAGACATGCTGTTCAGGTTAGCTATAAATGGTTAAATTCTAATTGTATATATCTAGATACTTTCTTTATAATAAATAGTATTTCTTATATTTGTTATAGTATGGATCAAGAGGGTGCTAGTTATTTTACAACAGATTCCTCATTTAGCGTTCCAATTATACTGAGTTCTGAAAGCTTGGATACTTTTGCAAACTCTACTATTCCAGCTGATAATGAGCCTCTGAAGGATGATTCAAACGATGTACCTCATGTTTTACCAAGTGATATTTCTGAAGATCATGTCATTAATCATTCAGAGAAAATTGATGTATCCATAAATGAAAATTCATTAATGGATTCAGATACTATTGCTAATCAAACACAAAATTTAAAAGTATATATTTCTCTGAAATAATAAATCACTTTAAACGTGATTTGTCTGGTTTCTCTAATAAAAATTTTCAATTGCAGTACAAATGCGGTTATTGTAACAAACAATTTGCGAAAAAATTTTATTGGCAACAACACGAACGTTCTCACACAGGGGAAAAACCATATCAATGCGTTGTATGCGGACGTGCGTTTGCACAAAAGTCTAACGTAAAGAAACATATGTCGTCCCATAAAGTTTGGCCTGGCACTGCTATACACTCCTTACCACCCGAGGTATTGAACATTTTTTTATAAATTTGTAATTCTTTTTTTGCATCTCCCGGTTTTAATAGTTCATGAAATACCGATAGGCACCTCCGGATGGAAGCATAGATCGTACCTATCACTGTCAGTTTTGCAAAGAAATATTCGATTCGTACAAAGCTCTAAAGGGCCATCTTATAGATTCTCACTTAGCACTAAAAGTGTACAAATGTGTGCAAAGTAACTGTAGTATGATGTTTTCTGACCTTGAGGATTTTTTGGAACATACTCGCAGTCACAAAAGATCAGAATATCGTTGTCATGTGTGTGGTGGAGTATTTAATACTCTGTCTGATCTTGGGCTTCACCAATACACTCATTCCGTCCAAAAACAAAAGACAACAGAGAAATACTACTGTTGTTCCGTTTGTAAGTCCTGCTTCTCGAATTTGGAGGCTTTGCAACATCATACCGAAACCACAACGCACGATTACGCCTGTCTACATTGTGGAAAGAGTTTCTTGATCGAACGATTTTTACGGCGTCATTTAAAAACGCACGCTTCGTCTGCGCGGTTTGCCTGCGAAGATTGCGGGAAGGCCTTTAAAACTGAGCAATATTTAGCCAATCATAAGTTAATACATAGCGAGGAGACACCGTTTCTATGTCCAGTGAGTAATTTTACGGTCGATTTAAAAAATCGTAAAATTTCTTCACATCCTTAATATAATTTTTTTTTTATCATAGCACTGTTCAGCTAGATTCAAAAGAAAAGATCGTTTGGGTCGTCACATGCTAATTCATGATTTAACAAAGAGATTGAAGTGTCCCTTCAGAGGTTACTTAGGTTGCATGAGTGAATTTTCGCGACCTGATAAATTAAAACGTCACCTTTTGACGCATAGCAATATCAAAAGATTTAGTTGTAGTCATTGTAATCGTAATTTCCATCGGGCACAAGCTCTTAAACATCACGAAATGAATAAGCATAGTTTGAAATGCGAAATTTGTTCACACGTAAGTGTCATGCTATAAGTGAACTGATAAACGTTAGCGAAAGCGGAAGCTCACTTTTTAAAATATTCTTTACAGGCATTTAAAACTAAAGAGCAATTATTAACTCATAATTGCGATCAGTCGAATGATACTAAGAAGCACACGAACTCACAGTTACCTAAGAAAGCTTCTGGATCATTTAAGCCAAGGAAACCTACTCCAAAGAGACAAACATCATCAAAGACTGCAATTGGACTTGCTGATAAGGAGAAACTAGAGAAATTTAAGTCTGACGAAATACAAAGAAAAGTAAGAAAAAATGTCGTATGTTTAATTCAAATTATTCATTTCGAAATACAATGTTTTAATCGTTTCTGGCGTTTTAGATTACCTCCGAAACGTTAAAGTCTGATGACTACAAAGACGAAACATGTACCAAAAAAGTAGAGAATATTTCTATATCAAAAGAAATTGGTTCAACGATCGAAGCACTCATCAGATCCGATGTAGCGGACAATGAAATCAAACGCAACATTGACACATACTCTGTACAACAGATAGGCGAATAGAGTTTTTAAATATATTTTTTAATTGTATTTAAATTATAACATAGTATAGATTGTAGATAAGGTGTCATAGAACGTGCAATGGGATCATTGGCAAACTGCAAGTTGCATTTTATAATAGCATATAATATTTTGTAGTTTACATATCTGTGATAATTGTATTATAAAATATATTAATATAAGTAACTTATATCTATCTTAAGTATTTTTAATGTCGCCTTCCTTAAGTTGTTTGGAATTTATAGATGTATTAAAAGAAAAGGTGTTTGTATCAATACAGATATTTAATTCAATTCAAACCAATTTCCCACACGACGACTAGTAGAAATTAGATTTATACCATACTACTAAATTGATAAAGGATACAGTGATATTGTACTGTGTAAAGACTAGGCTGTAATCATAAGATAACTTAAAAGGAAGTGGTTAGTAAAACCGCAATCGCTACCTCCTTTCTCACATTAACACTTCGGACTCGGTTTAATAGGAAAAGTAGTGCAGTCCTGTTAAGTAGGGAAACCGGTGTACTTTTATAATGATAATATAAACAGTAGTTTCTTAAAACACATACAAATAAGTAAGTTTCCATTTGAGAAAAATGCCTTCACGAGGTTCTTATCAAGTTACTAGTAAGGAAGAAGGCGAAGCAGCAGAACGAGATCAATCTTACAGAAGTTGCGTTCTAGCATTAGTAATATTTTTCTTCTTATGTATTCTTCTCATCATCGTCAGTTTACCATGGAAACATCATACCCATCATTATGAACACCAAGATGAATATTTGAGGAAAACACAGGTAAGTTTCTTAAAAGTACGATTCTAAAATAAAGCTCCTAATGATAAGTCTATCGGTATAGCAACATCAACAGAGCCACGAGCGTCGCCCAGAAAGAACGACAACCACAACGGAATCGGTTAAACATTATTTAGACAATCATACTTTTTCGAATGAACCAGAAGATCTAAATACAACAACTTCAAAATTTGAAGTATCTACCCAAAACTATAATGTAACAAGTGTTACAAGCATAATAAATAGCTCGTCTGAATTTGAGAAGCCTTTATACAATGAAAGTACTACAGAACGAGAAATATCAACATTGCCAGTAACCGACGTACAATTGTACGAAGAGTCTTCCACGACTGAGACGATTTCATTATCCGAGAACTTTAATTCTACAGAAACTACTTCTTCGAGTTTAACTACAGAAGGGTACAGCGAGAAAAATATTAATGAATCTGAAATCTATACCACGCAACCCTCCACGTCGACGGATTCAAATATTGTTAGCGAACAGACTTCTTCAGATATTTATGAAATTACGACGGGTAGCGTTATCATGTCGACAACTGACAGTGAAGAAACAACTCGAATTGAAACTACTACCGATTATGTCTTAAATGCAACAACCGATTATACAACGATAAGTACATTGGAAGGTAGTATTACAGGAAGACCTACAACCACGACTTCTGAGTATCGACTTAAGAGACAAGTTTGCACAACAGGCGAATGTAAAAATATAGCCAGCAAAATGCTATTTTACATGAATCACACGGTCGATCCGTGTGACGATTTTTACGAATATGCTTGCGGTGGTTTTGAAGCAAATCCACAGACTATTCAAATGAATTTGGAAAATGCAGCTTATCAGCGTATATTACGTTCGTAACATTTTTTTTTTCAACATTCATTATGTATATACTTCAGCTATATATTTAGGGTACCATAGGGTACTGAAATAGTTCGTTAAAAAGAAAAATGTTCAAAATATCAAACGAACAAACTAAAGCCAAACTTTAAAGGATTCAATATACAAGAGACAAAACATTTAGATTAATTCAAACTACTAAGATAAACTACTAGATCCCAAGTTTAATATTCTATATATAAAATATCTTCTGATAAAATCTTACTGTTTAATTACTACACTTCCGATATTTATCTCAAATTCTATACTTTGGACCATTAGAAATGGAACACTTAGACAAATGCTAATAGTTCTAATTTTGGAACTGCTAAGATTAGATGTTTAGGTTTCATTTCACTTTCAGGACAATCGCAGAAGGATGTAAACAGTACTC
This sequence comes from Hylaeus anthracinus, assembly GCF_026225885.1. NCBI lineage: Eukaryota > Metazoa > Arthropoda > Insecta > Hymenoptera > Colletidae > Hylaeus > Hylaeus anthracinus. The sequence continues at coordinate 10,009,668 of NW_026534333.1, read as the reverse complement.
CATCCTACCTTTTCACCAAGTATTACAACAGTTGCATGCAATACGAAAACATCAATTTAACAGAAAGGACAAAATTGGGTATGTGAGAAGGGGTATCTAACTAGTCTCTAACTTGAATATACATTTAATGTATGTACAATCGATAATAATATAATATTTTTGTTACAGCGAGGGGAGTGTTAGACAGGGTTGGAAAGTTTTACACTATCGACAGTTGGGCCAAAAATCATACAAACTTCACCGAGCTCGTTGCCAGATTACTTCTACACGACAGGTAAGACATACAAACGAGACGACTGTGTACAAAAATACCGCAGGTCGCGTATTACTCGTATATTTTGCATTTTTTCTCGATTATCCAGCGCTTTGTTGTTCGACATTTCACCGGATATCGACGAATTTTCCTCGAAACAGTTCACCCTTAAGATAGGCCCTACAACGTACAAAAGTCACTTCGACGTAGAGGAAACGGAGGATCCCTGTTACACAAATCAATACGAAAGAGACCAAGAGACGGTTGATTTAGGGGAACTGTACAAAGAATACAAAACGTGTAAAGTACGGATATGTATATATGAATTCGCTAAAAAAACATGCTCCATCACTAAGTAATCTAATCCTTTTCCTCCCTTACATTCGATAGAACAATACAAAAAAATTTATAAAATCCATCACGGAAGCCTTGATAGCACTCGACGTTTTCAGCGAGTTGGACAATCCGTACAACATCACTCAATACGTACATACTACGGTTATCAACATTGATTTCGAAATCGTGCAGAATTTTTTCACGGTGAGTCTACTAAGTTTTCGCATTAACCCTTTTAGATTTAACTGCAATGACCTTTTTCTTATTGCCTAGTGTTACAAAAACTGGTAACCGATTTCTTTCCTTTTTTTTTTTTGTATTTTTATGGTACCGAAAGAAAAATGTAGTGACCTTGAGATGACCTTGAATTAAGGTAAAATTAACTACTATTCTAATATACCAAATAAATCGTACAGCACTTAATTTGAAGTATTCAATATAATTTCACAACTACTATTAGATCTAAGTGTTCCGCGATCGAGATTAAATAAAAATCTATAATTACAAATAAGCTCATCTCTGTTTTGCCAAGGTACCATAAAAATTAAATTGTTTGGGAAGTTTCAAAATTCGAATTTACATTTGCTTTATAAGTAGTCTTAGCGGTTTTCTCGAGCACGATTCAAAGCGGCTTAAAGATAAGAGGGCTAAGGTTAATTGCTTCTCCTTGTGTTTCAGAATTATCCATCTAAAGATAAGATTCGTGAGGCGTATCTGATGAAAAATTACACCCGCGTTTCAATTGAAAATCTGCAAGCAGCCACAAGTGTCGTAAGATAAAATATTTATATGTTCCATTGATTAATTATAATTAGGTCTAAACCAATTGACCGCAACAAAGTCATTGAGCGTATCCTTGCACCATTAGCGTTTAAACGCCTCGCCACCAGATATAGGCAAAATTACATTCCAATAATAAATAACGAATAAAATCAGCGTATAATAATTCCTCGGATAGGAATTTTGCCTATTACTCTATTCCTTGTAGCAAAAGAAGAGTTATGATGACACTGAACGCTTTGAGTGGTCAACTGGGTTTTATTCGACTGCGATCTCTTCAATGAAATAAATATATTCCGTAACATATGTTGTAGGTTGATTGGACGCATCTGATTTACGTGTTAACGAAGGCAAAAGTTCTACCGAATGCATATGTGCAGGTTTACTTCTACGATGCTCTGATTAAAGGATTAAAAAATCTTGCGGAGTTTGAAGCTAGAGACGCAGCACAATTAAACAATGCATTGTTAGGATTGTATGCGCACAATCTTTATCACAAGGTACGATTCTTTCTCTACGATCAATTTTCGGATTGTCTTTTTAATAGATTTTTTTCTTCTAGCTAGTTTTATCAAAGCATACAAATCCTAAGGAACACTGTCTTCGGATAGTGTCTAATGTTCTAGTTCCGGAAGCTTCAAACTTGTATGTTTCTTCATTTTCAAATGAAGAACTCCTACACATGAATACGACCGTAAGAGATGACTTATAAACGCAAAGATTCTTTGGATTAATATAATTTTTTTAAAGTAACTAATCATCACTGTACGAACTAATAGATACATAGTCTATTCGAGGAACTGAAAGAAACGCTGAAATCAAAAATAAATGAGGCAGAATGGGTGGTAGAAGGAGGACGTAACGAGTTGATTGCAAAAATAAATGACCTGAAAGTGACCGTACCGGATGTATCGTATTTTACTGATAGCGCATCGACTTACAGAAAAACTCACGCAAACGAGGTACGAAAAGATGCTTTAATTTTCAGAAAAACAATAACAAATGTCTGAGCAATATACGATAAGATACCTAGAAAAACTGTGTCTTCGAGATGTAAAAAATATTTACATTAAATAATAGTTTAACTTTAAGTTTAATTTTAGGTAAATCTGTCGGACAATTACTTCGAGAACTCTGTGACTTTAATGCAAAGATATCGAGTGCAGATATATACGGAATTATTTAAAAATCCAGGTGATCCTGAACAAATGTAAGGGTTTACAATTGGAAGTAAGTGTATGAAACATCTTTGAATTAATCTAATAAGCGGATTGATATATAGTTGGACGCATTACGCAACACCATTCCAATCTAAAGGGCTTGCAATTTACATACTAAATCTTGTTGTGATACCGTACGGTGTTATCGACTGGTCCATAAAATACGACAAACCCTCGTTTGATTACATAAGACTGGCAACACTTGGCAACGTTCTAGCGCACCAAATTGCCCATCATTTCGACGCAAATGGTACTTTAACAATACATAATAATCGTAATGTAAACGCGATCAACATTGTAACATTTACAACAGTAGATCCTTACGAACGTTAAGAAAAGTCTTATCATTCAAATATCCAACAATATGTATACCTTACTGCACATCAGGTATCTATTATTGGAATGGAACTCGCGATACGGAGTATTCTCTATTAAATGGCAATGACTATACGAACTCGAATTTCAAGGATTACATTCGTTGTCAACAGGATGAACTCTATGGAAGTCCTATAACAATGACGTTACCATCCACAGGACAGACCGTGTCTTGCGAGGTGAAATTATATATTCCTTTTCTCTATAAAATCGTTGTAATGTAAAAATATTACTTTAAAGTAAAACGATCGATTGGGGTTAGAGTGTTAAAAAATAAACACTATTCTTTTGCAAAAACGTTTCAGATTTCGCAATTGTCGCTAAATGAACGTTTATCCGAGACAATGGGACTTAGATTAGCGTACGATACTTTGGATCGACTGAGATCGCGTGAGGAAGTTCATCTTCCATGGCTTGAACTTGATTCTGATCAGTTATTCTATCTCACCTATGCTCAGGTACTCGTGTTACAGTGAAATTCATGGCATTAGCATTTTAAATCTACAATTATTAAGACAATTACCATAAACTAAACTTTTTCATTCACCATCTTCGCAGATGCACTGCACGAAGTCGCCACTTACGTCTTCGTATGTATCTCTGTACGAGGACGAGCAGTTACCGAGTCGCATTCGCATCTTTGTTTCTGCGTCTAACAATAGGCTCCTAGGCGAGGCTTGGAAGTGTCCAGAGGGTTCAGGGATAATTCCCAGTTATACTTGCAGCGTATTTCCATATCTTCCGTCAAGCGATGTAACCGGAGTAACTCTGATGCGTAAATGATATAGCGACTGACTTTTATGAAGAAGCGTGATTTTATGGTCATTACGCACTTCATTTATTCCAGGAACGAGATTTTTTTTTGTTTCGAAACATTCACACGCAATAGATGCAATATGTAAAAATAAGATGAGCTCATATATTCATTGGCAACCTACTAAAGTTAAATACTCTCTTCTGTATGCTTCTATGATTCGACTAGAAATTTGATAGTGTAAACACATCAACCTTAAGTCGGCCGTTTTTTGTTGCGAACTTGGTTTTCCTTTTTCGTTTTTTCACAATTGCTTCTTTTCCAGCGTAAATTCTGTAGAGTGGACCATACTCCCTAGAACAGAGATGGGTTGCTACACGTGTATATTACTTTAGCATTTATTGAACCAATAATGAACTGAGCTCTGACAAAATGTTTATAAAATTTTCGATAATAAATACATGAACATATATATTAACTCAAGAATATTTTCAACCATGCACTCATATTCATGGATGTTTACATATTATTATTACACTATGTATTTTTGACTGTTCCAAGTATGACATTATGTGAATACATACAAAACAGTCAGTTAGGTAATGACTCTAGAACGTTTAGGTGACACTCTTGTTTTATATTTAGTAGTTGTTAATTATAAATCAACAGCTCAGTACACTATCGGCTTAGTATGTTATTTATGCCTCAAAAGAATCTAGTAGACATCAACACATACCACTGCTTTGGGTTGCATCCACATGGCTGTTGCCTAGCTGGATAACTGACTGTTTTGAAGTAGCTTTCTTTTCCGTCTGAAAAGACGAGAGCCATGCAAGAGGCATACAAGAAATCACAAATAATCATTCAGTTAGTTACAAAATAAACTCCTACCTCAAAAAAAAGTCACATACCTCAAAGTATTGATGCCATAAAACACAGCCATAAACACAAAGAACCGAGACTAGAGATTGGCAAAGTAGCCATAAAAGAATGTTCAATGCCTGGGTGCGCTCAAATAATGCAGCACCATGTCTTATACACAGTAATGCCTCTGTAACCATAATTGCACCATAGACCCAACACTGTGTCCCTACTCTACTACATGTTGGATCTGTTACATACATGTAGTACTGCCTATAATTTTTATTGAAGTATCATAACTTTTGTAATAATATATTATGTAATAAAGTTTGTCAAATTTATTTTAAGGGGTTTTCTCATTCTTGAGATCCCAAAAAACCGAATTTTGCTTTTTTTAACATTCTTTGAAATAAAATTATGTCTTGCTTTATGTAAAACTTTATTTCTATATCTCATTTGGAAAGAATTCTCAAAAAGATTCCATATTCTAATATACTGAACTGAAAAGGCCCCTTAAAAATATATATTTAATAAAAGTATAACTTTCTTTATATAACCCCTTGCGTACCTAACAGATGGTGCAACAATTATCCCAACTAGTATCAATCTTGACACAACAAATGGATGAGAAGGTGGAAATTCATATACGTGCTTCAAGAAAAATGTATTCAGTTCTGAAACCTGCCAGAAAATGACCAACTGACACAGTGCAACAAATCGCATGTATGTGCAAGTTGGATCTAGCCACCTAACAGCAGTCCAACTGCCAGGTGTAAACTGCAACATCGCTCTCTTCAACTTGCCAGTGGTGCTCTCAATGTCACGGATGCTTACCCACTTGTATTCTCGCATTTCCAATAGAGAGCAAATTTTTAATCCGACCCATATACCCAAACCATTACATACAACTACATCAAGTATGAAAGCATCCCACCAGCATTCAACAAAGTTTGGTAGTAAATGGGCAAATGCTATCTCTGTTACTTCCCACATAACGCTAATGGCCCAAAGAATACCAAGATGTCTAATAAGAATTGCTTTCAAAGTCCACCCTAAGAAATGAGCAGCTGCAAAAATGTCTAAATGGTTCCATATCTTCTCTAACGTAATGTCTGAACAATTAACACCGTATTCTTTATCCATATCTATATGAAACGATGCCAAGCCTGGATCTATCCACACAAAGATTTTTCTCACTGTATCGTAATCTTGAAATAGCAAAAACAACAGGCCCATTAAATACAAAACACTACAGCCAAAAACGAGTCTCCAAACGACAGGATGAGGTCTCGTAAATGGTCCATTAGGAAATGTGAGTATCGATATAATTAGAAAAAAAAATATGATGCAAAGTATTCCAGCCCAAATGTTGTCTTCGACATTGGTAGTATTCCTGCGTTAAATGAACATGAATATTTACAGTATTTTACATATGCCCAATGGGAATACGAAGAATTGAATTGAATATTCAATTACCTAGTAAAAGCTGAATATATTACAGCACCGATCGCGGTAAGTAGCAACGTAATGCTGTGTGGCCTATAGAAGAGTGTGATAGAGATATCTTCGACCGGTCTCTCATTGATATTTGGAAAACTGTCCGTGCTATGTCGCAATTTATGCCCTTCAATGTTGTCCGTGCTACTCCGGCAATTCACAACCTCATTTTCGTCACTCTTGACAAGTCTCTCCGAGAGGCTGTCACCCGTAGACTCTTCGTTGGTCGGCATCCTCGTGTATTAATGAATCGTTTCAAATTCGTATCCTGGTCATTTCACGCGTTGTTTCACCACGCTTCTACCTCGCAGTTTTCATTTATCGTTAACACGCTATTGGGAAATTACAAACCACTTTGTCGCAGACGAATAGCGAACCAGGCAGGTAAAGTACTACGATGATCAATTCACTTCCGGTTGCAAAATCGAAGTCAAATAAGAGAGAAATATTTGACCAATCGTCTTGCAAATATGTCAGCTGATCGAATAAAAATCTTTGTCGCTTGAGGGGAAAGCCACTAGCGTTGACTATTCACAGCTAAATTTCGCGCGCAAAAAGAGTAGCAGCTTCAAGTTACATCAATCGATGTAAAGTAACAATGAAAATTAAAATAGCTTATCAACTTGGAGATTTTACTCTTATTTACACACAATACATTACATATTGCGTAATGGATAATAAATTCAGAAAAACGAATGACGACCCCTCCGCTGCTACTAGGCGGATAGAGACAACTTTACTTCTCCTTACACTTTGTATTTCCAAAAGAAAGATTAAACGCCGTTGAATCTCATATCTCGAATTATATTGTCGATACGCGAAAGTACCTCAAGTAGAAGTTATGGCTATGAAATTTTCTTATTAATCTTTATTAATCCATTAATTCGAACTTGAGCGCGAAATTTAACCACGCATTTGATAGAAGGCGCCACATACTAGATTGCAACTTATAGTAAGTATGTGAAATTGGTCCCCCTGCTTTATAACATTATAGACACTATAGAAACAGCTGGCAGATGTCACGATTACTTCCACTTCCAACAAAGTAGTTCAACAATACGTTTTCACTTTCTCGTCGACGTTTCTGCAGATTTTGTCGAAAGGATTTTATATTTATAAGGGAAAATGGCAGATTACTTGGACGCCGAAGCAGAGGAGAGTGAAGTGAGTATTAAAATATTTAATATGCGATGATGAGAGCATTTGATTTTACATAACCTAATATTTTACGATATTCCAGGAAGAGGAGGAACTCGATATCAATGAAAGGAGAAAGCTTAAAAAGTTAAAGGCTATGCAGGATAGCGACGACGAGGAAGATGATGACGAAGGTATCAAACGATCTGTGGGAATATTTCTGTAATGGGAGATTATTGTTTGCTTATTGTGGGTTTCCAGACTTAGCAATATTTTATAAGATTTTTCCACCTTATAGATTCCTTCTATGCAGTTACTTAATATCTATGTTTATACAAATTTACAAAAATTCATGTTTACAACTTTTATTGCCTTGTATTATTAGATTTTAAGAATTAAATAAAAAAATGAATTTTCATCTATTTTTTAAAATATAAATGAAATTACTAATATTTTTATAGCTTTAATTTTATCAATATTTTGAATAGGGGAAATTGATGGGCTTATTGATGATAATCCAATTGATGATGACAATGATGGTGAGGATAGCGATGCATCAGGTTCTGGGAAACGTAAAAAAAGTGATGATGAAGATTTTGATGACCGTTTGGAAGATGAAGATTACGATCTACTCGAAGAAAATTTAGGAGTCAAAGTTTCAAGGGTATGTAGAAAATGAAATTGCATGGCAAATATAAATGAAATGTAAATATAAATGTGAATATATATTAATGTAACTTTTATAACATAATTTTTCTTTTTAGAAACATCGTTTTAAGCGTCTGCGCAGAATACAAGATGAAGAATCAGAAGGAGAAGAAGATGGAGAGACAGATGAAAGGAACGCTATTGCTAATGAATTGTTTCAAGGGTCTGGAGATGAAGATGAGGAAAGAAGTGAAATTAGTCATAGACCAGAAGTGGAAGCATTTGATGAAGAGGAAAGTGAAGATGAAGATGATTTTATTGTAGATGGTGACGGATTACCCATATCTGAAAGGAAGAAGAAAAAGAAACATATTTTTTCAGACGCTGCTTTGCAAGAAGCTCAAGATATATTTGGTGTCGATTTTGATTATGACGAATTTGGGAAGTATGGAGAAGATGAATTCGAAGAAGAAGAGGATGAAGCAGAAGATGAATACCTTCAAGAAGATGGAGAAGACCGACCAAGACGATCAAAGAAACATTTTAAGAAAAAAAGCACAAAGAAGAGCATTTTTGAAATATATGAGCCTAGTGAACTTATACGCGGACATTTTACTGATGTGGATAACGAGATTCGTACTACAGACATTCCTGAACGTATGCAACTTCGTACTACTCCAATTACACCAACAGCTGAAGGTTCAGATGAATTGGATCTTGAGGCAGAGTGGATATACAAGCAAGCATTTTGTCAACCGACAATTTCAGTACAAGATTCTCATTTAAATGAAGAAGCCAAAGAAAGAGCTAAAAAGGGCCCACAAACTGTCGGAAAAATTAAGAAATCTTTGGATTTCATGCGTAATCAAAATTTTGAAGTTCCTTTCATTTCATTTTATAGGAAGGAATATGTTTTACCGGAATTAAATATCAATGATTTGTGGAAAATATATAAATTCGACACAAAATGGTGTCAACTTAAGCAAAGGAAAGAGAGTTTATTGAGATTATTTGAAAAGATGAGAAATTTTCAATTGGATGAAATTATGAAAAATCCTGATGCTCCATTACCTGATAACATACGACTGATTAAAGATGATGATCTTGAACGGCTTGAAAATGCTCAAACTTTTGAAGAAGTGAATGATATTTATCAGCACTTTATGCTTTATTATAGTCACAATATTTCGGCAATGCAGGAAGACATTCGTAAAAAGGAAAAAGAAGCACGGAAGAAAGCTAGAATTGAAAAAAGAAAACAACAAATTGCAGCAGCTGAGGAAAATGGAATTCTTCTAGAAGAAAATATCGATGTGGAAGATGATGACGACGATGCGGACGATGGATTAAAACAGCCAATTAGAAAAGGTCCTTATTCTCTGTGTAGAAAAGCTCGTTTAGATGGACTTGCTAAAAAGTTTGGCCTTACACCGGTACACTTTGCCGAAAATCTCCGAGATAATTATCAACGTCACGAAGTAGAGCAAGAACCAACAGAACCAACTGTAGCAGCCGAAGAATATTGTTCAGATATTTTTAAAACAAACGAAGAAGTGCTTAGAGCTGTGCAATTAATGGTTGCGTTTCAATTGGCACATGAGCCGTTAGTACGTAAATGCGTTAGAGAAATGTATATGGAAAGAGCAAAGTTGTCTGTAAGACCAACCAAAAAGGGGATAAAGGAAATTGACGAAGGTCATCCCATTTTTACATTAAAATATCTGAAAGACAAGCCTGTGCGAGATCTTGTTGGAGATCAATTTTTAAAACTAATTATAGCAGAAGAAGAAAAATTAATTACAATTTCCTTCAGTGATATGATAGAAGGAAATACGACCAATAATTATATCGACGAAATAAAACAATTATACTACAGGGACGAATTTAGTAAAAGCGTACAAGATTGGAATGCATTGAGAACTGGCAGTGTTGAAATAGCTTTAAACCGTATCGTAATACCACATCTAAAGAAAGAATTGCGATCCATTCTTACAGTAGAGGCAAAAGAATGCGTTATGAAAGCTTGTTGCCGCAAAATGTATAATTGGATCAAAATTGCTCCATACAGTTGCAGATTCCCAGAGGAAGAAGATGAAGATTGGAATACCAGTAAAGGAATCCGAGTGATGGGTTTAGCTTATGTATCTGATCCATCTGTATCTGCTTTTGCGTGCATAATTGCTCCAGATGGAGAGTGTACTGATTACCTGAGATTATCTCATTTATTAAAACGCAAAAACAGTTTTAGAGAAAATGAAAAAATGATGAAGGAGGCCGATTTATTAGCAATTAAGAATTTCATTGCTACGAAAAAACCACACGTTATTGTGGTAAGCGGTGAATCTAGAGACGCATTAATGATAGTAGCCGATATAAAGGAATGTCTTACCAATTTAGCAGAAGAGGAACAATTTCCTAACATACAAGTTGAGATATGTGATAACGAGTTAGCGAAAGTTTATGCGAACAGTAACAAAGGTACATCTGAGTTTAGAGATTATCCAGATTTATTGAGGCAAGCTATATCTTTGGCAAGAAGAATGCAAGATCCTCTATTAGAGTTCTCTCAATTGTGTACTGTAGACGAAGAAATAATGTGCCTTAAATATCACCCTTTGCAAGATCAATTACCAAAAGAAGATCTTATAGAAAATTTATACTTGGAATTTATAAACCGCGTGAACGAAGTAGGAGTAGATTTAAATCGAACAGTTCAAGAGCCTTACACAGCGAACTTATTACAATTTGTATGTGGTTTAGGTGCCAGAAAGGCACAATCGCTGATTAAGATCCTAAAGCAAACTAATCAGAGACTAGAGAACAGAACACAACTTATAACTGCTTGTCACATGGGCCCTAAGGTGTTCGTTAATTGTGCTGGTTTTATTAAGATAGACACAAATAGTTTAGGAGATAGTACCGAAGCGTATGTAGAAGTCTTGGATGGTTCACGTGTACATCCAGAGACGTACGAATGGGCAAGAAAAATGGCGGTGGACGCGCTAGAATACGACGACGAAGATGCAAATCCTGCCGGTGCGTTGGAAGAAATACTTGAATCTCCAGAAAGATTAAAAGATTTAGATCTGGATGCCTTCGCTGAAGAGCTTGAAAGACAGGGTTTTGGAAACAAGTGCATTACCCTTTACGATATAAGAGCTGAATTGAATTCTAGATACAAAGATCTCCGTGTACCCTATCAACCTCTAGATACGGAGAAATTATTTGATGTTCTGACGAAAGAGACCCCAGAAACGTTTTATGTTGGTAAATTGGTCATGGCGACAGTCGTTGGAATAAGCCATAGAAAACCACAGGGAGATCAATTAGATCAAGCAAATCCTGTTAGAAACGACGAGACTGGTTTATGGCAATGTCCATTCTGTTTGAAGAACGACTTTCCAGAATTATCGGAAGTATGGAATCATTTCGATGCCGGTGCATGTCCTGGAAAGGCAACTGGAGTTCGTTTGAGATTAGATAATGGAGTCTCTGGCTACATTCACGTAAAAAATTTATCGGACAAACACGTCAATAATCCAGAGGAAAGAGTGCATGTTGGTCAAGTGATCCATTGTCGCATAATAAAAATAGAAGTGGATCGATTTAGCGTCGAATGTACTAGTAAATCGAGCGATCTTGCTGACAAAAATCGCGAATGGAGACCTCAAAAGGACGTCCACTATGACCTAGAGGCAGAAGAGAACGATACAAAAGTTGAAGAAGAAACAAAAAAAACGCAACAAAGACAAACTTATGTAAAGCGTGTTATAATTCACCCCAGTTTCCATAACATTAGCTTTGCAGAAGTTGAAAAGCTAATGCAAACAGTGAAACAAGGGGAAACTATAATACGTCCGAGCAGTAAAGGATCGGATCATTTGACAGTGACGTGGAAAGTCACGGACAAAATTCATCAACATATCGATATAAGAGAGGAGGGCAAAGAGAACGCATTTTCTTTAGGCCGCAGTTTGTGGATTGGCAACGAAGAGTTCGAAGATCTAGATGAAATAATTGCAAGACATATTAATCCAATGGCCGCGTATGCCTCCGAACTTTTAGATTTTAAATATTACAAATCACACGTGGAAGGTATTAAAGACAAAGCGGAAGAAATATTGAAAGAACAGAAAAAACAAAATCCTGGTGGAATACCGTATATTCTATCCGCTGCTAAAGTAAGATAATGGAGTCCGAATTATTCGATAATATTTACTTTCGAAATGTAATTGCTATGTTTTATATTTCAGAATTATCCTGGAAAATTTTTACTTTCGTATTTGCCACGGGTTCGTTGCCGCCATGAATATATCACCGTAACACCAGACGGATTTCGATACAGAGGTCAAATGTTTAGTAGAGTGAACGACTTATTCCGTTGGTTTAAAGAGCATTTTAGAGATCCTATACCTGGTCAATCTACGCCTGGTACACCACATGGAGGCATGACATCCAGAACACCATTCAGTGGTACTCCAGGAATTAATGGTAAATTTCGTACTATTGTTATAGCATTAAAATGTTACAATAATTGTTATTTTATCGTAATGGAAATTCTCTTTGCATTTTAGGAGTGAATCCAGATGCGATACAGAAAGTAGCCCAGAATATGCCACATCACATGTTACATTCTCTCTCGAAGGTAGCAAGCCAAACTCCGCATAATTATCCACCGTGTACACCAGGAACTGCCAGTGTTAATAATTATGGTGGAATTTATGGAAGCACACCTTACACGCCTTCAGGCCAGACACCATTTATGACTCCGTATCATACGCCACATCATACACCTCACCATCCTCAGACTCCGAGTCATAATCAAGGACAGTTCTTACAACCAATCCCAACCGCAACAAATTCAAATTCGCATAGACCTGCTAGATCTCAAAGACCCGTTTCATCGGACGCAACGAATTGGACAAAGGCTGCGGAAGCTTGGGCTCGTGCAAAGCAAACTCCTTCGAAAAACTTGTAAGTTCATATTTGAAACAGGCATCGATATTAGAACTGGAATAAAATATTATTTTTTTGATTTTAGTAACAGTACTCCAAGATACGACGATTCTAGAAGAACGCCACGGAATCAAGAGACTCAAAATGAAAGAACAACTCCACGGAATAATAGAATCCCATCTGTTCGTACTCCGTCTTACAGATCTCCCAAAGGGACTCCGTTTACGAATTCTAGTCCTCGGAGTATGTCAATAAGCGGAGATGCCACTCCTTTGTATGATGAAAATTGGTAAAGACAATATGTTCTACGTATGTGTAGGACAATTAGTTACCTAAAACTGTACTCTGTTCTATGAAAAAAGATCCGAGTAAACTGACACATAATGAATGATCTTTCGTTTGCCCGTTGGCATAGGTCATTTTCTACAATATGAAGTATTTATTACAAGTACAAATTTTTGGGAGGAATTTTTTCCAGAATTTTATTACGAATTATCAATCATAACTCGGTACAGAAATCTTTAAGTTACGCGAAACATAAGAACAGAATCAAACGATTCGTGTAATATAGATTTTGTATTTCATTGTAGTGAAACATTCTCTTTTTTTTTTCGTAGAAATGTTCAACATTCTCTTTTTTTTTTATGTAACGTAATATTTAGAACATTCTACCTCAGTAAAATTATACATTTAAACGGTTGATGTTAAAAAAAAAACGCCTATACAGTTTTGCTCAATACATCATATTACGATTTAGTTTCATAAATTATGACATTCAGATACAAAGATACTGCCCTAATTATTAAGTATGCATAAGTTTTATTTCTACAAGAAATTATTTGATACAAATGTATTACTATAAGCATATGCAATTTTGACATATATTTTACTATGAAAGAATAGTAATATTAAATATATACTAAGTAAAACGTTTTTTCTTAGTGTAATTGGAATGACTCGTTTATCATCCCAGTATCCGTTTATTATCTCTATCGAAATATCGAAACAAACAATAAAAAGTAATTTATATTGGCGATTAGTAATTGAAAACTAATTGAACAACACCGACCAACTTGAAATAATTAGCGAAAGTAAAATTTGCAACTTTTAGTTCAAATCTGTACGAATACATAGTGCTTCTTGTAAAACCATCGAAACCAGTTATAACGACTCAGCCATATTTGGAACGGATTTTTACGTTCGTATGGTCGCACAACGGTCACAACGTCCCACACATATCGGTACACACGTTAGCAGAGATGCATAGACATACATATGATTCATCCAGAATGAATCTTTTTTAAACTGTGTAACTGCGTTGCAGTCGAAAATATAGACGCTTGTATTTTCGAGAAGCTTCCCTATCACACACAAACAATGGATACATCCATTACAAATTTACAAAAATTGTCATCGAAATTATTGGGTTATTTACAAATTTAGTGAAAGAACGTTCTTTGTTTCAAATTCATGACATTATTTGTTAAGTGCTAATGAACTTAGTTTTGCTCTTTCGCTCTGCTTCAATACAATTTTTGTACATTTTACATTAAAACAAATAAGAACGACAATTTTCAACGACAAATTTGAGTTCGTGTTAACACAAAGCCACGATCAGTGACGTATTATGTCTTCACGTAGCCCAAAGTACAATGGAATTTGGCAGGCCCACGTTAACAAACGGAAAATGCGTATTAATAAAGTTCAATTTCATTTTATCGAAGCAGCGAGACAAACAAATTACAGAACATATGAGAAATCTAATTCAAAAATAATACGCATATCTACGATTAATTTAAGTATGTTTACTACTTTAGTTGAAATTTTTTAAATTATTTTCAAATTAGAAAAAACTGTTACTAATCCTCGAATTGTTTCGAACGTGGGTGTTCCTTTCGATCAGATTTTCTATTTATGTGTACTAGGTCACTGCGATAGGTGCTGCGAAATGCAACGTAAAAGTCCTGAATTTGCACGCGATAAACAAAGCAAACAAAACTAGCAATTACCTTTTTCAATCTCGTCGTATTTACAATCACCATCCTTCTAAACAACGAAACGGTACTGCGAGTGCGTGGTGAAGAAATCCCGTGACTCGTCTCGTTGAGAATCAACACAACGCTTCATATTCAAACAGGCCAATCGTGGCGAACCGATCACTATAACCAACCAATAGGAACGCACAGAAGTTCCAGGCGACTCGATGAAATACAAGTGTGAGTGCCGTGCCGGTCGTGCGTGTAGCCAAACGGTAACTGGTGTGAATCGCTGGACACACAGGAATACTCGCATGTCGCAATAAAAGCAGCCAGCAAGTCCAGCAACCGTTCAGATATCCTTACATTATTGTCGAGTGTGTACGTGGTTTTGTTCCTGTGGCAGGATCTCTACGCTCTGTGCAATCTGTAGTACTCCGTTTCTTTGTTCTACCGAGGTGAAGAAACAGGTAAGTCGAACATTTACTCGGCTACCGTGTGATAAATTCCCATATTGATAAGGAGACGCTACGAATTCAAACAAAGAGACGCCTTACCGGTTACTCGCGTATACATATGTCCCATGAAAACGCTTAATCAATGTCCGACACAAGACAAAGAGTATCTCGTTGTTTTTATTCGGCAACTATGATCGACGTCTTCCGTATTCGATTTACGGTATGCTGCGGTACGCAGGCTTGAACCCGATCGCGAACGATGCGTACAAGTACTCCTATCGTTGACTCTCTGTCGGATATATGTATTTTATTCAAATTCTATCCGAAATAGATGAATACAAACTCTGTACAGCGATTCATTCGTATCGTTTACTTCACCGAACAATTATTCAGATAAGCTTTTAATAATCGTGCAACATGAATCATAATTCAATTATGTAATTCCAATTGTTTTATCGAACAAATAATGTCGTAAAAGATGCCCATTTTCTGTTATTCAGAATTTTTATTCTGGTACGAATTTTGTCCTTTATTGCTTTCTATAAGATGCCTTCAAGCAATTTTATCGAGCGCTGGCAACTACAAAGGAATACATCAAACATTTTTTTAATCGGGTAATTGACCGCTTCGTCGAAGCAGTTATGTTTTCATGGCTCTGTGTCATTGTCCTGGCGAGGAAGTTTTTTCGCTCGATTTGTAATACCCTCTTTCTTCGCATTTCAATTGTTTCGATTGCAGAAGAACAGCAAAAGGGTTTTAAAATTATTCTTTACCGACGAATGTACCATCCCTCGATAAAAAAAAAACTACTACTCGATGACACAAATGTACCTGACCATCGCTTGATAAGATAAAGTAGGCAACTTGGAAAATTTTGACAGATAAATGGTCTCTAACTTCTTTGTGCAGTTTCTTTGTTCCAAGTCGCATATCTCGCGCGAAATTATTAAAACAGGAGATACGGAGTAAACGACAAAAAATATAAAGGGGTAAAGATAAATAAAGTACGAGTTAGGAATATTTCATATTGTTTTCTTCCGATATCTTCGATCGATTCACGAAATCAATGCATTCACTTCTAGTAATCCCGCAATGGCTACTGCTACGGAATCACCCGTCAACAACGAACGTAAGTAACAACATTTTTGTACGATACTTGCAATTTACTATGTTTGCGATATATGTGTATATAGAACATCTATCGATTAAAAAAAATTTCTATTACGTATGTTATATATTTTAGTCGTTCCATTACAAAATATTCGTACCTTTGTTGCCATTTATGTAGATCAGTAATGTAAGTAAAATTGATGAAAAAAACAATAGTATCGAATATTACATTGAATATAGGTTTTACGTGCATTATCTAATCTGTACAAACGACTTAAGAACATATATCGTTTTGTTTGTAGATTAGAATTTCTAATATTTGCACACGATTTAACAGTGATAACTTTCATGAACGATCGGGTCGTCGCGAATAATTGCATCGAAACCCAATCGAACAAAGGAACCGCTTGTTAAATTGTGCGCAACGCGGCTTTTACGTGCTCCGATGCGAAGTCAGTACGACAAAGGATCCTTAATTAGTACGGCGATTTAGGCAGCAGTAGGAACACACCCTAAGGCTGCAAGAAAGTAGATAGTTACTGAGAAGAGGTCAGAGTCCTCCATTGGCGTCCTCGGAGAAGTGCAGCCTGCACTTCGCCGTGGCAACTGCAGCTTGACTCGACTGCAGTGCTCGAACGCCTTTCAGTGGCTCTCAACCCTCGTCGAATACCATACATTTCCGCTGCGAAATATTTACTATTATTTTGAAGTATCTATTCTTTTCTTTGCGCAATACCTGTTTCGATTAGTTTAATTTCGTAATTCTTACTGTCACTGAAGTCTGATGATCTGTTTGATTCTTATTCGTAAATTCGAAATGGATGAATCTTTGCTACCAAGTGAAATGAATAAAACAGTTAGCACTACAAGGAAGGTTTCAATTTAACTCTTTGAAGCTTGGTTGGTTAAAAACTGTCCCATCTTTTACTTAGCTTTGCTATTTTATTTAAAGTTTTTCATTCATGTCGCAATACTGTGAACTAACGCTAAAAGTACAATAAGTGAAACCAGAAATGTCAAAAAGCGTCAGCAAATTGTTGACGCTGCTCTTCTGAGCAGCTTGAATCTTCTTTTTCTTTTATAATCGGATACCTCAAAGAGTTAATTAAACATTGAACTCCTATGGTTTTCATTCTGGATCTTCAGGAAGAATTTGCGAATTACTTAATTTGGATAATTTTAAAGGAAACGGGTTATAATGTAATAACTAACTTATAGTATTTCTTTTTGTTCAAACGTGGGAATCATACTTCCGTTTCCGTCCACCCCCATGCAATTATATCGATCACATACCAGGTGGTCAAAACGTAAACAGCCTAACAAAGCAATCTTTTATTTACGGTTGGTTGAATATCCCAATAAATTACTCATACTGTCAGTATGCCATTTAGACGCATTCTCTATGTTTCATTAAAAATATGTAAACTTTATGTATGTATTTATAATGAAAAATATATTTAGAAACATTAAGTCTGTCATTTAATTTAGACAAGTTTCTTCTATAGACATACTTATGGAACTGACCGTACGTAGGGGGTTTTGATTAAAAAGGAAAAATATACTGTACAGTACTGATTTTATGAAGCGATCATTCGAATTCTGTTTTATCGCGCATAATTTTGTAGCCATCGCCAATTTCGCAATGCGAATAATTACTTGCCGCGATTGTATCGATCTCCCAATTCCGGGGCTGGTGTACGCAGTGTAGTGGTCCCTGTATGAGTGTCACGTATCGATAAATTACACTATATCACAATTCAACGCGACGTTGGCTACTAGAACGCCGCTAAAGCGTCGTAGCTCTTTTTACCAGACAGCTGTCTCGCGCAGGGGAATGGGATATAAGCTCAGAGACGGTCTACCATAAAGTTAACGAAGCTCCAGCTTCGGAGCTTACTTAAAAGCTTTTTACGTTTTCGATGCTTTTTTAAATTAAATATTACTAAGAAGCATAGAGGAATAGTTTCTTTTTGGGGAAATTGTATAATATAACCTTCTATATTTATTTAACAGTTAGTATTTGAAAACGTATTGCTAATTATGAATTTGTTTAATGAGAGCATGGAATTTTTAATCGAATAGTTTCAAGACAATTCCTTTCCAGGTCATTTGCGTTTTCAATATTTTCAAGATTGAATGCCTAGAAATTAGCTAACTTAGATATTAATAATATTTGTTTTTCAGAAAGCATTGCAGAAAAGGAAAGGGATCCCTGAAATTAGCATCAGGACTTGATAAGTCTAGATTCGCACTGGCCGTGCTTGCTGCACACGTGAAAGACCCTTGTTGACTTTAAAGAGCGTGCACGGTGACATTGAAGTGCGTAGGTTAATCCGATTGCCCAGCAGTGTGCAACATATATCGACTGAAATGTCCATAAGTGTTTCCACGCTGAAACTCTCGTTGTACATACTTCTCACCTTAAAGAGCATGCGACGATAAAGCATGTTTTGAAACGATGCAGTTTTCACTCTTCAGGCGACCTCGTTTTACATTTTTTTTTTCTCACTTTTTAGTTGACGCTTTTTTAGATCCAATTAAATGCACCGAGCTGGCGGAGCTCATTAAATATCACGCTGGATAAGCATTCTGGAATTTTCTTTTTTTCTAGATATTTTATTTTAAAGAGCAAGTTTCCTTCATTAAGGAACTATTCGATATTAGCGATTCAGTTCTTTAATTTAATAGTAATATTACTGTTTTGACAAATTGATCGCTACGTAAATAATTGAAATTACTTAAACGTTTCTACCAATACTTAGTAGAAGTTTAATTTGATAAAATAAACACCAGTACGATACAAGTCCAACAAAAAATTTATATTTTTTCTCTGCATAAAAGTATAACAAACATACGAAGTTTGAAATAAACTACTTCTCAATATTCAATCCCCTCAAAAAAACTCTCGCAAAAACAAGTCGTTTTCTTGTCTGCAAAGTAGAAAGTCCCCTTGAATGGGAGACATCGAAAAGTTATACCCGAGTCTTTGCCAAACAATACGATTGGCCGCGTATAGTTCGCGAGACACTTTCCATCGGATTCCGTGCTTCCGATTTCTGCGCAATTTACCGCGGTTCGTGACCAACGGTAAAAAGGTGGGGGCGGTTGGTTGCATTATTAACGTCGCTCGTTTCCCTGTTACAAGTTCTGAAAATATTCTGCGATATCGATCCTCTCGTACCAAGGAAGATTCATTCATTTTACGGCGTTATCCTCCGCCGTAATGCGTCACGTTGTCCCGACATTGCCACCGTTCGATCGCGTCTGTCGAACGGAAAAGTTCACGGAACAAAACGGCTCGTCGTTTATGTCCCACATTTTCCAACAACGGCGTTTCCTTGGTCGTTGTCGCGCCATTTTCAGCGATCGATTTAGCTCGACGCGGCATATTAAAAGCCGACAACAATGCCAGGAAGGATAAAGAAAACGAACCGAGGGGGGGGGGGGGAGGCGGTCAGAGATATCGAGATAAGCGTCGATGAGAAAATTGGAGGAGAGGATGTGCGCGAAAGCAATTTAGCCCAAATACAGCTGACCCAGGCGAGAGCTGGCAAGAGAAATTGATAAATCAGGAAATGAGGGACGATGACAGGAGGTGTTTGTGTTTCACCTGTTAGAAGGGACACTTTATATTCGTATAGCAATTGAAGGATAAGTTCCTTGAATGGTCTTTGGAGTTTGAAGTGATTTACTCTAGAGATGGGCATCTGAGATGCTACTGACTCTCGAACAAGTGGTCTTCTATCAGAATGTTCCAAATAATATTGCACTTTGCTCACTTATCCAAAGATATATCGCAAAGAACATGAAAATAGAAGAAACAATCTCAGATGCCACTGAAAGCAATACTTTCTGATTTCGTCTTCAAGCGAACTGGGGTACACGTGCCTATGGCAGATATGGGTACAATCGAAGCAAAATTGCCAAGCATTCTGTGCACACTCGGTATGCGTGGTACAAAGTTGAGGTCTCGAGCATTTCCACAGTGGCGCAATCGAGCAAAGTGGAGATCCAGCTGCAAGGGAAGATTTACGGTAGACATATCGCAAAATAGGGCACTGGTTACGTAAAATCTTCGCAAACTCCAAAATCAATATGCCGAAGAATAATTATCTTGCGGCACTTGTGTGCTGCAACACACTCTGTTTGGACTCTGTTTCATTTGTACGTAATAGTACAAACTATATAGAACATTTATTCTTGGGAACGAAAAATCTATACACGTAAAACGAGTGCCTGAGATCAATCGTAGAATTTATAACAAAAAATCTTTCGAGTTTCAGACCCTTGGTCAAAGAAAAACGTTACTGCCAATGTCAACTTTGTTTATCGTTTATCAGATCATTGTGTACCAATTGATTTTTATCGATCTGAGTTTGAAAATTTGCACACTAGATAGCAAAAGGTTGTTGGAAAAGAGTGCGAACATAATTGATTAAAAATAAAAACTTGTTATGAATTTATTTGTTAGAATTTAATGTAAAAGAAACGACGTTACTTTCTGGCCCACCTAATATTATCTTTTGAAGATAATCTGTATTTTTTTTGTATGTAGTCAAGGTGATACTTGCTTCGTTAAAAATAGTTTCTGAACGTTAGAGCATGACTCCATGTAAGAACACACGAGTACTGCGACGCGCGATTGGACAATCAACATCGAAACAATCCCCCATTGTCGTTTAGCAAAGGTTAAACGCAGTTTTTGCTAAACTGCGGAACGTATTGTTAACAAAGAAGCCTATCGATTAGCAGATTGGCCGCGAGCCTAAGTCAAAACACCAGAAGACCGACAGTGATTAGACAGACGATACTCGCACCTTTGCGTACAACTTGGATGCGACCAGGATACAATTAGACCCTCGCTGCTCTATGCGCAGTATTATAACACAGCGGCAATAAATAACCTCTTGTTGTATTTCTGTTCTTGCCAAGGCGCCAAATCGCCAAATGGTTTCATAGAACTGCCGAATTTCGCGAAAATCGCCGGAAGAAGATATGGTTCATTGATCAGCTGCTTGGCTAGAAGACAGAGCCAAAAGTGTAAGGAGTTCCAGAGTGGTTGAAATTGGACAGATAATTTATAACTCCACGATTATGTCTCTTATATTCAAATATTACCAACGTACGATCAGATTTCAACTGTCCCGTGCGGAGTATAGCGACTCCTCCTTGGTAACTAGCTGTCCGTTATTCCTGGTGGCCAAAAATCTACGTCAAAAGAAGATATCGTTTATTGATCAGCAAATTGGCTACGTGCCCAAGTCAAGATACAAGAGAGGCGGTAGTTGGAGCTGGTTCCTCGCACATCTGAAGCCACTTAAATACTACCGGCATACAATCAGACACCAATTCATCTATACGTGGTGCAGGAACGTCGTCTCGGTGTACGATCTTTTGTTGCAGGTCTATTCTTTTTGATAACTCGGTTCTACAAGTAACTTCGATGGAGTGTGAAAATTGGCGAAGGTGGTGAAAAGAAGATATCTATCGATCAACAGCCTGGCGAGGACCCAAAGGCAAAATGCAGACTTTTCACACCTGCACAGAGAAATCGCAGTTCGAAGTGTACATATGCCTTCGATATACATTGAAATTGATAGTTATAATGTATATTATTTATTAATATATTGGTGTCCACTAGTTCCGAAGACACGAGATCTAGAAGTGCACCCCGCAAGGTTGGTGGCAAGAAAACATCGTCTATTGATCAGCAGTCTGGCTAAGAACCTGCGTCAAAATGCCAGAGGGTCGATGGTGGCTGAGTCTGAGTTAAGGATACTTTGCACCTACATCTAAAAACACCAGATACTATGATATAAAATGATTCTATAAAATACAACAAATCCTTCAATATCGCAACCTGGAGTCTGTAAATGGTCCTTTGTTACAGTTTCATTTTTGTTAACAACTAACTACAGAATTTTGAGAGGATGAGACGATGGAATCTATTTGTCAGCAGTGCATAAGAACCTGCGTAAAAACGCCTCAAGAGACCCAACGATGGTTTGAACACACTCTTCACACCTGCGTCTAGAACCCTACTTCTATGCCATGTGCCTTCTGCCACAGTTCTATCCTTTACCATAATTCAGAATGTGCGAACGAATTCGTCGGACTGCGAAACTTCGCGAAGACGGTCGTTATCGTTCATTGATCAGCGCGGCGTGGTACACGGCGGTGGCAAAGTGTAAGAGTCTGATGGCTGGGGTTTGGACAGATGGTATTTTACGCCTTCACGTAGGTCTCCACACGTGCCTAGCGACCGGCAGCCGGGTCCACGATATAGGCATGTTGAGCCTGCTCGAGGTGGAAGTTGTAGGTTGGAGGTTAGTGTAGGTGGACGGGTAGCAAGTCGTCGGGTAGGTTACTTGCAGCGGCGGCGGTGGTGGTGGTGGTCTGCCGCGGCTAGGGGCGCAAGAGGCGTCGGTGGGTGGATATTGAGCGACGCCGGGCGTCGTGGCGCACCGTGCGGATCAGTCGCCCTCCAGCTACCGCCCTAGATACGAGTTCAGCCACTTCCGGCCCTCCTCTTTGCTCGTCGGACGTGCCTCTTGCCGACTTCTGTGTTCCCTCCTTTCCTTTTTCTGCTGCTGGCCGCATAAGCTTTCAGTTTCTCGTCGGTTGCGTGTTTTCGCGTATAGAAGAAAGCAATAACACACTAGAAACATGCTGATCGATCTCGTGCGCGACTCAGTGCTGCAGTGCTTCTGTCACAGCTGCAAAGCACCTCTGGGCATAGGTGAGTCCTAAATACGATCCTAAATTCAGCGTTTCTCGACGTACCGCGGTACCAAGATGCAACCGTTCGCCGCTTTTTGATGTGCGACTGGTAGCTAAGATACGCGTACACCGATGGCTAGAAGGGGAGGAGTCGATATCGCGGTGAACGACGCCCGATGATCGAGGTGATCCTCTAAACTAGCGATCTCTTTTAATCCGATTTTCTACGGTATCGTCCCGCTGCACCCCCTCCGATCCGGTAGGGAATTTCATACCCGTCCCCTTCTCTGTGACGTTTCAATTTCGATCGCTATCGTCGTATTCGTTCTTCGTTATTTATTAAATTTCAAATCAATCGTTTGCGTTACCTAGGAGAAACGTGCCGGCGAGTATATTATTAACGGACTGCAGGTGGTACCGGGTTCGGATATTGTTCGTTTACAAGGATTATTTCCTCCTTGAACCTACCTTAAAGGTTCTTCTTGATATATTCAGTATTCGATCTCGCCGGTAGATGTATTTTTACCGCAGTCGAGGAAAGTCGATATTCACGCTGCTATCGTATTATCCAAGGCACCCGCAGTTCGATCAATTTCCCTTCCATGTACGCGAACCGGCACCCAGGGTGCACTCGTGTACCAATGGTCCCACCATCATCGGTGTGCGGTGGAAATTCATTGCGCCGGTAACCATGAATTCGACGTTCTTTTATAACGTATTATATATAATTATACGCCTCTTGCCAAACGTGTTCTGAACGAGGAATAGAAGTCGATAAATTTTTTTTTTTTATAAATCATGGATCACCATGGACTAGTACGACTATATAGAGAGATCGCAGTAGCGGTGGACACGCACGTGATCCATGGAACGTCCTTGCCAAAACGATCGGGGTGCGGCCCAAGATGGCTACCTCCGGTTGTCGGCCGATAGCGAGCAGACGGTTGCATCGATTTTCCGATAATTAAAGCATGATCCCCGTTTCCCTTGGTCCCTATGGTAATACGGTACTCTCATTGATTCTCAATTTTCGAAGCGGGAAGTAGAAGGGGCAACGCGCCCTTCAAGAAGCCCAGCGGCAAAGGAAAGCCGCGGACTAAGCAGCCGAAGAAAGTGAAGTTCATCAGTGAGTACATCGCTTTTGGTTGAGACAGGGTTTTCGGTTTGTTGAGTAATAAAGCAGGAACAGTTTCAGGGACATAAATTAATGGGATTGATTCGAATTTGGCATCTTTAATCTATTATTTAAAATTTCAAGGTGTACTCTTTCGTTTGCGAGATGTCCTTCTAATAAGGTCGTGATTTCAAGCTCTGAAGGTCTTAGAAAATGTGGTTTACAAGAAAGTAGATTTTTCAAGCAAACAAACCAGAAACCTGCTTCAACGAGTCGCTTGCTTTCTCAGTTGCGAAACATTCGATCGAACATGCTTCAAACGCCCTCGGATCGAGTACAATTAACGGCGAACTTTTACTATGAGAGTCGACAAAGTTGACCATCCCATGACTGGATTCCCGTCGCAGTGGATTCCAGATAGCAGAGTAGAAAGTATTGCGCGTATAACAATTTATTCGCTATGTTTATTCGATCGAATAGTTATCACTTACTCAGCTTTAGTCAAATGCAATCTGATCGTAAAAGGATTTCAAACGGGGCTTTAGAACATTGGTTTTTAATATCAACTTACGCGACATCATGTTTCTCGTTTAATTGTAATCATGTGTATTCTCATGTAAAATAAAAAAAAAAACTATAAATATATACATATATAATATATTCCATACCATTTATGTTTCACATAAAAAAAAAAAAAAATAATTCCAAAGCTCCATTTGGAATATCCTTTATAATTCCAACATTTTTATTGAGTAAGAAATCGCGTCAAAAGTTACTTTTGATTCTACGATCGTATCGCGCATGTTGGGGGGTGCAACGAACTCTGTGCAAACGGTCGCCAATATGTCGCCGGATGAATTATAAATCGACTGCGGCGAATGTCGAAGAACACTCCAGCGTGTGGTGTACGTGGGGTGGCCGTTGAAAATATGCGTGTGCCGACGCTAGACGTCGCGGCGCCTAGAGACAATCGTCCCGTGGGTTGATCGATCCTTCTCGCATCTCTGAGTCATACTTCCGCAATTGATTCGTGCACTTTGCGAAATAGGAGATGGAAGGATCGAGACATCTTTCGTCGAGGGAGATTCTTTCCCCCTACGCTTCTTAATTGGACACTTCAGAGGCCATCCTAGCCAGACACCTTGAAGAACTCAATTTCTTCTTCTTTTGTTACATTTTCTTGTAGCGTAAAATTTCAAGGAAAATATTTGCTGCGAAAACATAAGGGTATTCGAACTCGACACTCTGTAAAACCAATTTCTTCTTTTGTATTTTTTTCTGGCGAAATTATTAAATTTGTTAATTACATTGCTTTTTCTACAGAAAATGATTTATAATGGCAGTACGTACACGGTACGAATATTTTGTACGTCCAACGATGCACTTGGTATTTTTACTTTTTATTTTCGAAAAAATCGGTTTTGAAACCACGTTCACAGAGTGGCTACACAGATGTTTCTCTTTGATATCACCACTTCACAAATTTCTATTCACGTCCCTAACGTGTTTACACGAAGTATACAATGCTAATTATAAAACCGTGTTACTTCTGGTTACATAAATTGCCACTTTCCAGTAAACAAAATTTTGCTTAACGTGAACGTGCTTGAAACACTTTCACATTCGACTTTCTCGATAAAGAATGTCATTAATTGTATCGTAAAATGTAATTGTAATTACAAATTTTTCGTGTAGTGTTTATAGTGTTCGCACTTCATTTAATTATGGTTAACTAAAAGCTTATAAAAGACGACCCGACAGATTTCACTCCGCAATGATTTTTCAGCGACCGAAATTCGATGCCAAGAGAAATCTAAGGGTGGCCTCTGCTACGAGGTAATTTTGGCGGAGCCAACAGTTCCTAAGAGGGCACCGTCACCGCCACAGACAAGTCCGACTCAACAAGTCGCTATCGAGGACAAGCTTAGAGCGGCGGAGGAGAGAAGACTTTCTTTGGAAGCTCATAAGCTCGCCGCTCTTGCTGCTAAGCTTAGCAAAATCGAAGAGGCCGCTCGCAAGAAGGATGAACTCAGCTCTGCTTTCATCACCGCGACCCGCGAATCACTGGACGCAAAGATGAACAACACCGAGGAGAAGCGAGAGGCACATATCGCTGAACTGAAGAACAAGCTGAAAGAACACGTTAGTTTTAGTTTTCTTCCCACGTCCAACTATATCAGATTCTGCGGAAAGTTGTTGCATTTTTCAAGAGAAAAGTTACCAATGTTTATCATAATCAAATAAATGAAACTTAGAAGTGGATCTTAATCCAATAACATTTGAGAACCACTGGCTAGGAAGTAAGCTATGAAATTTGCTTCCAAAACTAACGACAGAACTTTCTGCAGAAGTTGATACCTCGAACGAATAGTTTGTCATGTTATTATCTTGTCTATGGTTCGTTTACAGTTAGAAAGTGTAGAGAAGACTCGCTTGAGCCTCGAACTTCAGACCGAGGAGATTCGTTGTGCCGTTGAAGAGAAGCTGAAGACCGCTGCTGCTCAACGCGATGAGAATATGAAGAGGATGTTGGACCGTCTCAAGGAACATGTGGGTATCCGAGATTATTCATGAATTGCGTCGCATTTTCGAAAACATGCGTATTAAGTACGCGTCTTTTAATATTTAGGAAGAGCAAGCTGCTCGCATACGTCAAGCAATATCCGAACGCGTGCAACAGCTCGAGACCCAGATTCAAGGCAAGTTGGACCAAGCCCGCGAACGCCGTGAGAACATCGAACGCGAACAGAAGGAGAAACTGCGCAATCATGTAAGTTGCACGCGTTTATCAAGTCGCTCAGTCTCGGTATATTATTTTATGGGTTCTCTATTCGATTGTTTTGGGCAGTATCAGGAAGGATTTCTCGCTTTGTAGAAGTAACAATCATACACATTTGGTTTGGTTCAAGTTCAGAAAACTTGATGCGAGTTAAAGTTCTCCGAACTTGATCTTTCGTGGAAATCCTTTCTTGCACACTATCGACAAAATTTACCCAATAAGGGACTTTGAAATGGTCGTTTAGAACACTGTGAAGATAGCAAAAGTGCGTCAGACAGCGGATGAGTGCGTCACGAGAGAAATTATGGTGAAAAAGTTCGAATTTGACAAGAGGGTTTCTACTGCGGAGCAGAACAGACAGCGAGAGATTCAACGTCGTGTGCAGGCTATTCGCCAATATGTAATTTCGCCCTCTTTCTGTTGATTCGATATTCTTATTGTCTTATCCCCTGAGGCCGTTGCTTATTATATATCTGTTTCGCTGATTAAGTTCAGTAGGAATACCGATCATTTCAGTAGCCTATCATTGTTAGAGTTTTTAAGGAATGTTACCGTGCTTCGCCATATTATGTTGCAGAGACTAATCCCTAGAAATTCGTTTATATTATGTGCGATTATGCAGCGTGAATTTAGAGACCGTGACAAGCTGCATCTTTTTTCTAAGGGAAGATGTAAACAGGAGTTCTGTAAGCTTGCTTTAGACTCTAGAATCGCTCTGTATACCTAATTCCTCTTCTGATTTTCTTTTCAGCATGACTCCCTGCATTTATGAGCCACGACATTTGATAGATACATGTTAGCTTAATATTAGTTAGCATGAGATACTTTGATATTTTTTTTTATGAAATAGTTCGGGTCTGTTTGTTTACGAGTTAAAGTATCGTCTGTCCTTTTTGTTCTAAAGGAAAGGCGCGCCGAAATTGTGAGACAGAACAAAGCAGCTCTGTCCGAACTATCTGGTGTGCCAGCTGAAGAGGAGACTGCCAGCTCTGGGTAAACGGAAGATCGTTCTCGATCGTAATCCTCGTTAAAATATCTTTTCATCGTTGCAAAATCGAGGAAAGAGGAGAGCGGGATATGGCTATCGGCTTGCAGTGTCACTCGCTGAATAGATCATCGGAGTTACGTGTTTAAATTTCGGAATAAACTAAGGAGTCACGCTCGCTGTGCTTGACGTGACTCTGTTACGCTTTGTGCCATTTTCGTTCGCTGGAAGACAAATTTTTAAAGAACTCGCAAGCGATTATAGTAGCTGGAGAGATTTTCAATTTTAACGATATTATTTTACTACAGTTGTTGAGAGACAAACTAAACATTCGATTAGACGAAAAGTATTCACAAGTAACTCGAGGAGACGTTCGTGACGAACGATTAAATTGTTTTTACTTTTTTTTTTTTTATCTCCAACTTTGTACTTGTGCAAAATCACTGCCTTCATCTAACTACACACTAAAAATACAAAAAAAAAAAAAAAATACACGAAGATACGCGTACTAATCTGAGTTTAGAATACATGTACAATATTATTTTTTCAGTTCTAACGTGCCTACCACTAACACGATTGTAGATCTTCTACGAGATGGCATTAAAAAAATAATAACTTCTCTACGTTTGTGAATGATTGTGTATGTTAGAATAACTAATATTTTATAAATTTTTATAACTCGCTTGTTTTCATATTTACTTTTTTTTATACAGTGATTATAATGTTATTATTGCCTTTGTACTTTATCGAAGAGTCATTTATTCGAGTTTTAAAATTGAAAAAAAGGATCATAACGATCATCGAAGTCGAGAGTTTTAACGTTTCATTACTATTTCCGATGTTTCTCTGAAGCTTCGTCTTTTATTTTCCTAGGTTTTCGGTGTTCCGTTCGTTAAATGTTTGCTATCATTTATAGGATAATAATAGAATACTACCGCTACAATTAGATCGTAAGTGGTAATTGCGACCATATGTCAGTGCACATACCATACGTAATAAACGATTATACGTGCATGGTATGCGTCGACATATAAGCACACTTATAATATATATGATAGTGCTTTATACTAGGCTTGAAAACTTTAAAACCATTTTGTACTCGATCATTGTAATATTACTGCGCTAACTGAACAAAAACATTCACAAGATATGTAGTCTAATTGAATATGATAATATGATGCTTCTGTGATGACTTAATTATTTGTCAAAATGTGTAGTGTTTAAGTGAAAGAATGAGAGGGAGAGAGAGAGAGAGAGAAAGAGACATTTAATTCCTCTACGCTCGTATGGATACCGTGGCTAGGGGCCTTAATTTTGTTCATACTATATATCATCGCTGGAAGTACTGATTTCTAATGTAATAACCGTAACCGGGGCAAAGTTTTCGTCGAGATTTCCCTTCACTTAATGAACATAGGCAGCTGATGGTTCCTCGGTCTTCTTAGATACTCGTATATATCGTGGGATACCAAAAACGGAAGGAAACTTTTAGCTCTGGTCACGGTATCGTCACAAAACAAAGGGTTATAGAAAGACCATGTCGCAGTGATATTGCAACCTACGATACCCTACATTCTAGATATTGATACTATACAGAAAATTTTTACAAAAGGCTAATCGCTGAAGTGTTAACGTGAGATAAATAAAAATTAATAAAGTGAAAAGGAGTTCGAAACGGAAGCAATTTGAACTCGTACGTTGACGAATACGCAACTTGTAACCTATATTGCCGAATGTTGCGATTGATTCGCCACGTGTTGCAACGTTGTGAAGAAAGTCGGATGGTTTCGCATTTTCTTACGGTTACAATAGGTGACGGATAACGTCTATTTTTGCATAATTGTTGTGATCTTTTGCAAATGGTATCTCGTACAATTATAATATAGATGCCCGACGTATGTATGTTATGATTGTCCTTTTCGACTTACGTTATGATATATAAATATATATAGATTTCTATGCGATGGTATATATAATACATATATGATATGATCAATACAATGTACGTATGGTTTATTGTGGGCTTTGGTATTATCTTATAGTAGACGGAAGCAAATCGTCACGTAAGGAACTTATCGCAAAAATAAATTCTTAATCGAACGAACGAGTAATCGTGAGAAAGCAATTTCTCGACGATACATTGGCTGCCTTCTATATTCTTCGTTTAATTTTTATTTGGGACAATGTGTGCTCAAAAAAAGGAACATGATCGTGTGAAGTAAAAGGTCGTACCTACACGCAGTTGTGGTAGTTTTCTTTCACTCTCAAGTATCCTTTCGTCTTGTCCTCTCCGAGTACCTAACATTATCGTTTTCATTTCACGTAAGTTTCACACTTCTAAAATCAACTTCTAACCATATAATTTCTGAATACGGTAAAAATGATTTATCAAGGAATTGACGCTACGATTAAAATACTACTCGAAATATATAACCGTACGTCGGTAAAAGAGATCGTGTCGAAATCTTGCCAGTGTCTCTCTACTTGTTATTCATTGCAAATCCCTGACCGTTATGGATAAACGTAGGAATGAATATAACAACGTTTTAAGAACGTCTTTCGTTTCGTGCGTCAGTCTAAAATATGTAAAATGCTACTTTAAGGCATTATGCGCAGAGAATTTTGTCTAAAAATCGTTTTACTCTCCTGAATTTGGAGTAAAACGATGTAAGCATAAGAGGCGTGCATAGATACGTCACCGGGATCCACGTGACGTCAAAGGCTATCGAATGGCCGAAAGCCAAAGGCTAAACGAAATGACGAGAGTGGCTTTATAGCCGACTACGTAGAGGGCAAATGGCTGCCGTGCGGGTGAATAATAATGTGTAGCCACTGTAGAACGAGTGATAAAAATCGTGATAAAGTGCGTGTACGATGTTACTGAAGGGCCGATTATCGGAGAAGAAGAACCGGAGGCATCATGGGAAAAACACCAAAGCCACGGCCGGTAAGTGTTTAGATTGGTACGCCAGGAAATTTGCGAAATGGTTCGCCTGGCAGTCGACGAGATAGCCCTGCTGCGTTCTCGGTCTCTCTAAACGTTTTCCATGGTATCAACACAACATGGCCGAATCTGTCGATATTAATTAAGTTTAAGTCCATACGTACAGTGTACAATTGCGAACATAGTTGCGAATTAAAAGTTTATATACCAGTCGAATGACGTTCAACTTTCATGTTTAAGTTTTTCGTGGATTTCACAGAATGAGATATCGAAGCGAAGCAATGTCAAGATAAACACATTTGGCTACGAAAACATACGGCGTATATTGTTTATAAAATTTAATCAAAGAATGCGTGATTGCAGTGGTGGTTAGGTATCAAGGTTATGCAGAAAAGCGTGCACAATTTCTTATTTGTGCTCTAACGTCTTATTCGCGAGAAATGATAAGTGTTATTTTATGATAATTCATTAAGTTTTGCGTTCGTGCAGCTTAGATTGAATCCGTGGTTCTACGTGTTATTATTGTCCAGGATGAAATACACACTGGAAACATTTAGTGAGGTTATGCTGCTTTCAATATGGACGCCCCGCGGACTCGTGTGTACAAATGCGTCAGAACAAAATGCATTTGTAAACATGATTCGTGATTGCTTCCGATACTTAACAGATATCAATTGTTTCCCTAGTACTCGGTCTTGTTCGAATTAACTAATGGCTTGTGATAAAGAGGGATCTTATTTAAATTTGAGTCGAAATCGAAGTGCGAACCGATACGGAATCGTTGAATGTATTTCGCGATTATCAATGAATCCGAACTTCGCTTTGACAGGCACTGTTGTTGACGATGAAACGCCGTCGCTATCACTTTTAACCATGGTTACTTTCTATCCTCTCGGATAAAACACCATCTCTTCGTGCAACGTTATCGCGTTAGAGTTTGTCAGGCGTTAGCTTTTATGTATTAACTGCGTAACTTCTGTCGCGTTAAATCACTTTCAATTCAAATCGATTTCTTTTTATATCTCGATTTTATATCAAACCTATTTACATATCATTTTACAGATGCAGAATGAATGTGTAATTTAAGAATCACGATACAAAGGACACTTTATCTACTTAGCTGTTAATTATGTAAATTTACTGGAAAGATCATAAAATTAGATTTATAGGAATGCATCGTTATTTTCTCAGATGTTTCACAAGCTCAGACATACAGTCAGTCGTAAACTTATTGAAACAGGTAATTTAGATGGATAGAATAGTGTAAAAACAGGTATTCAAAGAACTTTTCCCTATTAAGGAGTAGAAGACTTGGTTTATTATCTAATAAAATTAACTAATGAAACAGGGAAAATATGTTTTGAAGTAAGTGCTTTTAGATAAACACAGCTCTTCTCGTATGGCTCTGAACTATGCTTTACTTAAAAAATCCTGGATAAGATAATGCATTTGAATATTTTAGATCCAGCATAAGTGAAGTATAATACAAGAATGATCGATATGTAACCAAATATGTCTGTGCCAATAATTTAGTGCTCCATTCTATGTTTATACATAAATTATTTTCTCATTTCTTCTTAAAACGTAGCTACATATTGCCCAATTATCTAAAATGCAATTCATGCTAACGAAGGTATTCCATCTAGTAGTCGGTTTACAGCGTCTAATCGTTGCTATTCCTTTCGATAATTTCAGTGGTAAAACAATTATGGATCTCCGAGACTCGTTTGTAGGAATTAATTGAGCGTCACCCACAGCCAGGAAACTATTTCAACGAGACGAGTTTGTTTCATTCGGGTTCGCACGTCACACGGAAGGTGCGTGCTAGTGAAACCGTGAAAATGCATTCTTAGCGTGCTGCGATAAGAATAGAGCAAGGAAGATAGACTAAGATAACAAATAGAGGAGAGGTACGTACGTGCACATACGTAATCGGCGCGCTTGGCTGCGCGTGCGTGTGTCTTCGACATGAGCGTAGCCACTGTGGAATAAAAATAGGCGTAGACTAGGGGACCCTAGTCAATTAGAAGCTTCATTTTGCTAGAGCTTTTACAGCGTGTGGGGCTATAGATAAATAGAACAAGTAACGGAAATGCTTTGCTTTTATATTGCTAAGGGTAGAGATCTCAAATAAATAGCATAAATAGTAAGCCTAAACGGTAAAATCAATACAGAGCTAAAGAACAGTTCAATGAGTCAGTTCCATATTTTTACTACGTTTTAAGGATAATTGCAACGTAAATTAAAAATTGTTTTACAAGTATGAGATTAGTAACATTAATTTCTAACCCGAAGTTGCAAAATCTTGGGTACGTCACTGATCTGTGTGTGTGTGTATGCGCGCATACCGATGGTGTAAGTACGTCGAATGGAAACATACATGCATCGAGTGGTCTCAGAGCTCACACAAAGATTACTGTATATAAGTCCATACGTTGTCATGACGATAAAGACGCGGATCGATGTTTTTAACCGGTTGGGAGCGCATCGTGTTGATTTCGTGTTTGATACCTTGCGATATTTCTGTCTTCGTACTTCGCTCTTCCATTTCTCACTTGTGCCATATGCTCGCGTCTTGATCGATCGGACTCACGGCATGGAGCTTGTATAGCGAACCAATCGGAAAGATTAGGACAGAGGTGGGCAAAATTCTTGTCTAGATCAACCAATGGAGACGAATGTGTCACGATATATATTTTTATGTAACAAGTAGAACGTATGTGAATATCAAAAAAAAAAAGTAAGCAAAATAACACGAAAAGATTCGAAGATCTAACAATTTTAATTAGCCGTTATTCCTGAATTTCATTGCAATTTTGCCAAATTTATAAATAATTTTGTCAATGTATAAATAATTTCCTTATCGGTGTTGTTAATTAAAAAACGAATTAAGATCCCCGAGAGCTATTGCAAGATATACATTTTTTTTTTTTTTTTTTTTTTGTGTTAATTAGGATGGTGTGTTTACTTTTGAGTATGTAGGTTACTATCTCTTTCGATCGTACCGAACATTTTTGCGATAACGGTTTAACAATCGTCTGCAGTATCTAAGGCACATTTAACCAGACAATCTTGTCCTTGAAAGACTCCATTTTCGCGATAATTATTTCAACGGATAATGTACGGGCTTATTCGTCGAGATTCTTGGCCGGTGACCAACTTCATAGTCTAGTTATACTACTTTTTATGTCCCGATATGATAGCGATACCGTGATATCTCTCCAACGAGTTATATAAACTTTGTTCTGCGTGAAGTCTCATCGCTGTGCCACCGCGTAAACGCCGCTATGGTTACACGCGTATCGCTACCAGGTATTCTCGATTCGGATAACGGTACAGGAATGGTCGAATTTAGCAGAACTAGATTCAGGTAGCTATACCTCGTATTATAGGTCTATCTAGCATCAATCTCATCCAGAGGATAAGATCTGTTAGCTTTTCCACCGCTGTTAAAATATTTGATAAGTTTTAAAGTATCAGATCTTCGATGTTCGTTTGAAGCAGGAAGATACACTATCGTTATTCGATCAAATATGACGCACATTTTATTCATTTTCAGTCATAAAGAGGCATCTTTCTAAGAGGTATTTGATACTTTATAGGGTATTAAGGATAGAAATGTATTTGTTGTTTCTGTGTTGGGAGTTGAAATTCAAATTAGTTTATAATTGAAGAAGTTGTTAAGGTGAATAATCGCGTTTGAGTGTCGCCGACAAAAAATAGTAAAGGTAGTAGAAGAATTAATGGACGCTGTGCATAAGTAGAATAAATCAGTCAATGGCTTATTCAGCGTTCGCAGTTAATTGATGGTAACGAACCGAACGCTATTGTAGCGAATCTAAACGAGCATTTTAATGCCGTTGCAGACCCATTTGAATGACGATCGATTTATATTGATACGGTGGCTCGCATACTTTCTGTACCGCGATGGCACCCGACGCGCGTGCTTTGTATTCTTTAATTTATACTTCCACCGAAACGACTAGAAAAGTACGGATACTTTTTTTATGTTAATGTACACTCTTTTTGTGTAAAATTATTAACATACTTACTCAATACGACTTTTACTCGGTGATCAAATTTATCGTACCAATTAAAATGTTTGACTTAATCGTAATTATTTCAGACACCAAGTTTCCTCAATTTCAAGAATTATAATGTTTCGTAACGAATAACTATTACGTTCAAATTGACGATCAGCAGTCTTTGTTATTATTATTTGATCGTCGTTTCTTTATCGTTGTTTACTTACCACCCGTGTTCAAATTATAGAACATCAAATAAATTCTAACGACGTGTCACGTAGACTTCTTCGAACAACTGTATTCCCGTCGAGTTCCCGGCTTAATTCGGTTATTTGAATGCTGATGCACACTCATGTAAATTATCTCCACGAAAAGTTGTCAAGGACCAGCGATCCGTTTCGCGTCCCTCCGCGATTTGGTCCTGACCGAAGAATTTCACAAAGAAATAACGGTCGGTGAATCCAGCGACGGGTGTTAAGCGACTCAAGGCCTTTGTAATGTAGTCTCAATCACCGTCAATCTACACTGATCTTCACAATTTACAGCGGAGCCACCTTCTCGCGTGGTGCAGCCTTTCCCACTATCAATTCTGTAAAACGACTTCTTTCGTACTTTATCGCAATTTAGCCAGCGGCTACTTTTTCGTGACCGTTCTGTTCTTTTGTTCATGCTATTGTCTGGCCAATCGCAAATTGAATTTAGTTTAGGGACACAGTTGACGGCGTTATATTAATATAGGAAAGGGGTAGAGATACAAAAGTAATTAACGAGGAATATCGATACCTCGTTTTGCATAAATTGCGAGTCCTTTCGTCGATTCACATTTTCCAGTCGAAAATATAAACCACCTACCCAATATTTGTCTGTTACACTGGTCGAAGTCCTGTTTCCTCGTTTTTTTTTTTTTTTTTTTTTTTTTTTTAACAGTTCATTGCATTTCACTCACTCTACAATTTCCGGCTGACCACAGAGGGACGACTGGCGCCGCGGCGCCCGACACCGGTCTCTTTAGATCCTATCGCTCGTGTCCGTGGTTTATTGCAGGGGTTACGCTCGACAGAAAAGCCCAGCTGATTCATTAATTGCTCGCTGCACAGGCAACGCAAATTTTCACGTATTTTATTACCACGATGAAACACACGCATTGTGCAAAGTTTTCTCGCGAGGAAATGAAAAAGAATTCAAAAAGCCAAGAAACGAATATTTTAATTTTGGCAATATTTTTATCGATTCGCACTGAAATCGATGGTGGGAGTTCAACAAAAACTTCAGAATCGTGTTTCTTACCACCAAAAACGTTGAAAATCATATTTTGGACGAAAGCTAAAAATAAAAATTTGTTGGTCGAAAGATCGTCAAGCCCCCTCGAAGATTTGCAGCTTTTGCAACTATTTATTTTTTTATTTCAGAACCTTACATGGGATTTCAATGAAACTTTTATCGAATGTTTACCTTCATAATAGGTACCCATAAAAAAATCGGTGACCCGCTACAAAAATGTAAGAGCCTCAAAAAAATTCGTAAGTGTTTCTAGGATTTGTGATCTTTGACTCGAATTTTCGGGATGATAAAGCCATCTGAGCGATTTTTAGCACCTAATAACTTTGATTCGCCTTTAAAAGAGCTTTTCAACGACGTATTTATTGAGTAAATCGGTTAAGAATTGAGTAAGTTATGGATGTTTAAGGTTAACAAGTCAATCTTGAGTCACGGATTTTGGTCATGGGTCATAGGAAGTAAAAATAATATTATCCAATCATCACGAAATTCGGTATCTACAGGGTTTTTTTGTGTGCTGAATTCGAATAAGATCTTACTTTTGCTTTAAAAAATTTTCATGGAGTAGTTTGCTGACAAATGTTGTTAGTACCACAAGCGATTTTTTGGCGATAACTTAAGAAATAATTTTCCCAGAATTTTTTAACTATTTTTAATGAATTTCTCGCATCGATTTCAGCGTGAATCGATACAAATATTGCCAAAATTAAAATATTCGTTTCTTGGCTTTTTGAATATTTTTGGGGGCCCCTGAAGTCCATTCACAGAAACCCTCGGACACGGCGAAATTTTTTTAGGGTCTAGAATCACAAAAAAAAAAGTTTGGACCAGATCTGAGGTTACATGACCGTGTCCTCCCCTTAGTTTCACGAGTTTATTTATAACCCAATGGCACTCAAGCATTGTGAAACATTATGTAATCAGTGTTATCATCGATACGGTATCAGTGTCAAAATATAGATGCTGCATCGTTTCCTTTTATGCACCTCTTGCAACTCCTCAATTGTATCTTCGGTATCTCTTGTTTTGTATTCAGATTTCTATGCAAGTGTGCAAGCAAGGAAATGCTCGGTAGTCTTTTAAGCCGTCGATCGTTACGAATTACTGCTCGGTTGGGAAAACGATTCTCAAAGAATTTTAATTTTGGCATTTTTTATCTCAAATGAATCTACATATGATTACAATTGAACATGAAAGATGTTATTACTAAAAAAGAAAGAAGATTTCAAAGCCCTTTTTGGAAAACTGTTTAGTTCGATCCAAATGAGCGCTAATCTAATTACTTCCGAGCGTGTCTTTTGCCAAACGTTCATCGATCGCTTACGCAACGCGAGTTTTTCTCAGATTGGAGCGCGTTAAACCGATTATCAATTTCCACGCGGAACACTTTCGTTTCTTTTCGCATGCGTGTCGCGGAGAATATTCGCGATCATGCTAGAACGCGACGGATACCATCTCGGTGAACGTATCTTCGACGCAAATGCATCGCGAAATAAATGACGAACGCGCATGAAATCATTCTGAGTGCAGCGGGGGGTAGATTTGCGTCACGACGTGTACGCGCTCCTGCTTTTCAAAGCGGATTGGTTCGCGCGTTTATTTACGTATACAGTTGCCCCATTTCCTTGCACGAATTGCGTACAATTGCACCAAGCGATAATGGTAACTTTAGAGTAATCGATCGTTGAACTGTTCCAACCGGAATAATATTTATATACTTTTAATACTCGCAGGAATTAAATCTCGGTATTTCATACTGCAGCTTTTATATTTATGAATGTATGTAAGTTAATGAAAGAGTTCATCATATTCAGCGTGGCCACAGTTACGACGATACACATTATATCATCTATCATAGGTATGACTATGGATCACATACATCATATTCATCATCATTATGTATGTTATATTGATCATAGTTTGATATTCGGTATATTCAGTGTGATCAGAGTCACCATACACATTATATCATCTACCACAGGTATGACTATGGATCACATACGTTATATTCACCATATTCATCATATTCAGTCTAATGAAAGAGTTATGTACGCGAACAGGTATATCGCTTACAGTCGAGTGCAATGTATAACGCAAGTCGTCCCTGACTGAGTTAAAACGATCGAGTAATATTGACGAGGAAAGTGGATGATTGTAAACAGGATAAAGTGGACGATTTTTTGACGATACAAAAGAAAATATTTGAGGTCAGTGTTGTGTTCGGTTCGATGAAAATATTTTCATCATAGGTTCCGGGTGTTCTTCACGGGTCACGCGACACTGGAATGCACCTGGTGCTTGTTTTCGTTCGCAGGTTCCGAGACGAGTTCACTTCCCGTTGGTGCGCAAAAACTCAGGCCTAACTACGCGTTTGTTTTACGATAGTCGCGCAGAAAAAAATCAGATAATGTTCCCCATCCAGAGTTTTCTACCTCCGGCGCGATACGCGGTGTCCCCTTCAAAGAATCCAAACTTTCGAGGAAAACCAGTTTACGTTATCGTCGTACGCGAGGCCGACTCACCCTTCGTGATCCTCTTTCGTATTCGTACAGCGCGTTTTAACCGACCTTGTTGTTGCCTTCTTGGAATTCACGAAAAAAAGAAAATATAGATCATAGCCTTTGAGAATCGAATGTCCTCCGTATTTGGCTCGGTGAGAGTCTATGTTGCGCGAGCACCAATTAAGGGGTTTCATTTATTTTTTTGGTTGATCAGTTTCAAGGCAATTTTCGTGACCTTTTTGCTGTCAAGGTACTTGATATATAGCTTTGAAGTTCAGTGGGTTTATTTGCGTGTACGATTGCGATGGATGACAGGGTGCAAGGGCCGGTGGTTTAACTCTTTGGGGCACGGTGGGATTAAAAGTGTCCCATCTTTTTGATGGATCGTAATGCATGGTGGGACATTTTTAATCCCTCCTCGAAATTTTGCGATAGCTACGTGTGTATAGGTGTGATATCTTTATTAATAAAAATGTAACAATTTTGTTTGATTTAAAACGCAATAAAATTCCTGTGCAACATGGGTCTATTTTGTGATCTGAATTCCTGTGCCGCAAAGAATTAAATCAATGCAAATTTGTGTCACCAGTGACGTAGAAAAGAAAATATATATAGCCAGAAGTGCATTTCATATGTATGCAAAATTTCCAAGCACACCTGTGACGCTTCGAGTTATTGCATCCCTTGGGTTCTGATTTTCTTCATCCCCTGAATCGAGAATCATTGCGTCCTCTGGGTTGGGACTTACTACACCCCTACCCCAAATCTCAAGCCCACGATATTCATTAAAAGACCCGTCGAGTCCTCTTGAATATTATCGCCAAAAGCTTCTCCGTCCCATTCGCGTTTCAACGATATAAATTAGGGAACATGCCGGTGATAAGGCTTTAGTTTTTTGCGAATCTCGAATGTAATTCCCGGAGGGATAACGGCGGACGTGTGGTGCATACGTGTGCGTGGCATAACGGTTTGATTCACCAGCTTGATTCGCGCAACGTCACGCAAGCTGTTACACAAGACTCGCGACTCGGTGGCGTGTCATCGTTTTCGTTCAGGGGACCGAAGCTCGGGATTGCCTGTTGACCGAAGTGTGTTCGACTCTCGTCAATTAGGCCAGTTGATGCTTGTTGTCGCGTTTTCTGGCTACTTAACCAAAGGGAATGCTTTTCGTTGCTCGAACCTCGCGCGCTCCCCGTCGGCGCTCCTTTGTCGTTAATTAACCGATGGTTGCTCTTGATAAATTCGTATTGAATGTTTTTGAAGTGCTTACCGGTCAAATTAATCCGCGATAAGTGAAGTTGAAGTATATCGTGTTTTAATTGTACGTTAAAGAGCCGATAATCGCGACGGGAAATCAACGTTCCGCAAATTTCTTCCGCGGAAATATAGGAGACGGTTTTCGTTCCTCTCTTGTTCTAATTTCTCGTGTAACTCTTGTTCCGCAGTACCTTTCCTTGGTTTGCATTTGTAGGAAATTTTATATAAATTACGATAGCATATGGTTGAATTTTTTGGAAATTTATTGGGAATGTTTGAATCTCAAGGTAAGCGTCTTCTCAGCTGCAGTATTGCTACAGCGTACGAAAGAATTGATCATACAGATGATACAGTGCTTTAAACTACATCCTCGTAATCGCTTCCAAGTGTCCATTAGTTTCAAATCCAATTTCCACTTTTCTCCAAGCTTGAAGAACCATTTTCCGTACCATCTCTAGGTCTGCAATCTAAAATCAACGATGACAAGGAAAAGATCGCGAGAAAGTGGCTGAGATGGTCAAAGGCTCGAGCATTACTTTCCTCCTTCATTCATCAAAATTCTTTAACTTCGCTGGAGGCTACAAACCTCAGAAGCTTCGCATTTCATTCAACCCTTTCATGAATACGGACATTTAGTAGCCTATCGCTATTGTTGTCTGTAGTAAAACGCAACGTGATCGATAGCGATTGAAATCCCATAGTAGACGGTACAAAATTACATCGGGTCTCATAAATAACGATGTCTCTGCGTCAGACGTGCAAAGACAACGCAGTCCTTGTGCTTTCAAGCTCAAAAATGGCAACCGGATCCCGACCCCTTCGCCACTCGCGTTCCCAACAAAGGAGCTAGACCACGCTTCGAATGTGGAAAATTTCTCCGGGGGCATTGCTTCGCTAATTGGCGTGATAGTTTGCGCTTTTAATTAATTCGACGGACGCATGTGTTGAACTTTGGAACGGTTTCTCGCGGAGACCGGTCGACGTCGGTATTTACGGGCTGCGAAAAAGGGATACCACGCGAAGAGACGAAGGAAATCGCGGATAACTCGTTAGCCTTTTTTTCCCTCTACCCCTTCCATTTCACACCATCGTTCGCGCAACCTCGTTAACATTATCGTCATTGCTGCCGCGACGCCAAATACCTCCAGACCGCCGAACAGCTCGGACGGGGAACAAAGCGTGAGTGTAAAAGAGGCATTGGTAAATGTTTTGGTAAGGTAGGGCTTGGACTATGCAGGAAATTTGGTTTGAAGAGTCTTTCAATTGGGATTGGTGCAATTATCGAGGCGAGATTCGATGGGAAGGGGTTTAGAGAAACCCCTTGGGTGGATTTGTTTTGTAATTATATAGAAGGAATTTTTGTTGATACTTTTGTTCAGCTCGGCCACTCCACGCGAAATTTAACTCAGATTTTTCGAGAGCTTAACCTGGACACCCCACTTCTAGGGTAAAGGTCGATTCAGACTATACGACACGGACCGTCACGTTCCGGCAACGACACGACAAAACATTAAAACACGCGTTTTAATGGAACTATTCACACTATTCCCAGTGGCGGAGGAACGTTCAGGTCGGTGTCTGTTAAGTGTGAATAGTTCCATTAAAACGCGTGTTTTAATGTTTTGTCGTGTCGTTGCTGAAATGTGACGGTCCGTGACGTCGTATAGTATAAATCGACCTTAAGAAAGTAACCATCGAATAAAGACTGTAAGATCTGTCCCGTCCTCGGGGGCTATGTCTGATTACTGACTGTAGTTACAGAACGGATTTAGCGATCCCGAGGTACCCGATAAGTTTTTTAGTTATGACCGAATGTCAATAAATTCATTCGATGAATTACTAGTGATCGGATTCGGGATCGGATATCTGGATGAGACAATGCTAATGCAACGATCAAACTTTTTTTTTATTATTATCGTTTCTTGTTGTAAAACTGTTACCATCGTATTCCTGGCATTTTTATGATTAAAATGAGACCAAACACGACGTAATTCGCAACATATTTACTACATATTGTCTCACCGAAATAATCCCGGTGTTGGTCGCCATTTTTGCATGTCGCTCCGTCCTCTTCTTCATTCGCTGTCCTTCTCTACACTCGAAGTTTGTTGGGAACACATTCGAAGATACAATAACGACTGAAGGAGGCATGCATCGAGGAGGCATCGGAGACCCAAAACATTGCACTCGAGTGTTTTTATGTGTTTACACTTGACACGAGTCGAGCGTCGAACGTAGGAAAGGACAGATAGCGAAAGAGAAAGAGGTCCGAGAAAAAATAAATACTCGACAGAAGCGTATCAAGCGGTGAGGATCATATTACACCGGTGGTCGAGGCTACTCGGCCGAAACTACGGGCAAAAGAAATAAGATTGGACTGGTAGCTCGGGGATGGGTATCTGAGAGACATACAAGGTGTCCCAGCCTAAGTAATACAGAACTCTAACTCCAAAACTATCGGCCGAATGCAAAATTTCAAATATGGAAATTGCACGGTAAAATAGGGCGCATATTTCAGCGAGAAGGAATTTTTGTTAACTTTGTTATTTAACGAGATATGATGATCAAGTTTCGTTTTTCAAATGGAACTGTATATTTTTTTTTCATACCATGCGAAAGTACTTTTCACGACGAATTCATTAAGCTTTAATGTACAGTGGGTGTAGAAAGTATTCGTACACCGATCAATTTCCAAAAAGACTGTGTAAAATTGTATTTTATTAACTTATTTCTTATAAACAATGACATTCTACATATTCTCGGAAGTCTCTAAGATAAATGTAGTCCAAACAACATTTACTAGTTAAAGTAATTTGTGAAATTAACAAGAAAAAAACAATTAATCGATAGAAATGTTGAACCAATAAGTATTCGCACAACTGTTTAAAAATACTTTACTGGAAATTTGATGTTTTCTAATTCGTACGGAGCAATAAACTAATGCGTTTATCTCTCGTCTCGTTTGGGATTCCAGGCCCAAGAAAGGAAAATGGGAAGAATTACAATATTCTGGGCCTAGAATTATCGAATGTATAAGCAAATGCAAAATGATTTAAATCAAGAATTAAATAAATGTAAAGAAGGAAGAAATTGTAAAACTGGTCCATTAGGTGTTACTGTCAAATTATTTGACACGGCACCCTTATAAATATTAGGTGTACAAATGAATAATCCAATTTTTTCAGCTACATTCAAGGTTTATTTTAAAAGAAAGTAAATTAAGCTATTCAATCAAAGTATTCGCCGTTGCTTTCTATAACTTTAAGCCATCTTTCAGGCAGCTGATGAATTCCATCTTCAGTGTCGGATATGCACCT
Organism: Hylaeus anthracinus; assembly: GCF_026225885.1. Taxonomy (NCBI): domain Eukaryota; kingdom Metazoa; phylum Arthropoda; class Insecta; order Hymenoptera; family Colletidae; genus Hylaeus; species Hylaeus anthracinus. Next base: position 9,966,387 of record NW_026534333.1, on the reverse strand, counting down.
TATCCGTTAACGGAATATTTATTTTGTGAATAGTTATGTTGCGCCTTACGCCAAACTATCTGTTGTTTTGAATAGCTGTACGTCAACACTATATAGTCGCAAAAAGGGAGGGAAAATCGATTGATTTTAAAATTGATTTTATAACTGCTTAAAATAATTTGGATTATTCATTTGTACACCTAATAAAACTCACTCGAGATCTGTCGCACTTTTCACTTGTGTTACCAAGGCAAGACGAGTTAGGACGGCTAACTCATCGATTATGGTACCGTGTGCACGTATAGGTGGTCCTCTGGATCGTAACGACGCCTCGTTGGCGAAAGACGATAACGGGGAACAAATCGCGTCCCCCGTTAATAGAAATTCATTCGTAATTGATCGTCAGGGTCGTTGACGTGTCCTTGCCGCACGGCCGAGTAATTGTCCAGCAGGTGCGATAAGACGCCCGACGAGACGACGCTTACCGTCGACTGTGATAGACCCGGGTCACCGACACTCCTACATGCCACTGACGTCGAAACAAGCGTTAAATCGTACGAGCATAGCGGTCTCAAGGGCGTTCCCGATATCGCATCGAAAACCCACTTGCTCTTGTGCCTTCCACCGACAGGTGAAATTTATTTCGCGCGGTCTGCTGTCTGACGCGGAAAAACGTAACCGATGTCAAGTTTTTCCAAGAGAGCCTTTAGGAATTTATTTTTTAACGAAACACAGTGGAACGTATTCGATTCACGTAACTTATATATCATATTTGTATTAATGGGTTCCCCATGATTACATTTATAAGTAAGGGAGAAATAGGTTTAGGATTACGTTTTTTTAATTATTTGCATGAATTTTTTTAGCAAGAAAGGAATGTTTATAATTTAATGAAACTTTGAGAATATTTTATGCATATATTCGAGTAAATATTGTAATTTTTTGAAGGTACTTCCTTGGAAAATATGAAAAATATCAGCTCCCATCGGAAGTCATCATGAAATGTAGCTGTTTTGCGTACGTTCTGGAGGGGACAGTTTTCACCTGAAATCAATAGGAATTTCCAAGGAAATATTTCCAAAAAATTACAATATTTACTTGAATATATGTATAAAATATTCTCAAAGTTTCATTAACTTTCATTCCTTTTTTGTTAAAACAATTCATACAAATCACTAAAAAAACGTAGTCCTAAACCTATTTCCCCCCTTAAAGGTCCGATTTCTTCAGGCAGACGTTCAAATTCGCTCGATGCCAATGATCCCAGCAATGTCTGTCTCGGACGATTGAACTACATACCTCGATGATGTAGGAAGTATCGTCCTTCTTTTAACCCTGTGTAACTCTGTGTGACATCGAGGTCGCATACTCGTGTATCGCTATTTTTAATATATGGGTTCATCTTATCAACCTGCGTCGTTGCAATTTTATACTGTAATATTAATGAACAATCTACATACAGCTTTTTACAGCAGCTTTTGTAACACACTGACTGCCAGATTAAATCTCGCGAATATTTCTCCAAAGTTAAAACATTGTCTCGAGACTATCGAAGATTAGATAATTTGACATTTGTCGTATTATTTAATTTGTTAACCTCGCTAAATTCACGAATCCTATCCAGATTTATTTTCATTATCGCCTCACCTTCGAAATGAATTTTTTTTAGTTACACAATGAAAAGTCCTTGCCACCCATTTCTGGACGACCAACGCGTTAAGTTCACGTTCTATCGTCAACGTTTTTTTATTATCCCACTACAATCTCTTTTAGATTATTTTAACGCGAGTTATCGGGGGTGGAAACGTCAGGAGACAATTTTTGTAACGATATATGGACTGGTTAGAGCACACGGCAGATGAAATCCGGGCCATTTTTTAGCATCAGGCGAATGTATCACGCCGCTCGCGATCCACGTGTGTCGATTAACATTTTACATAACATTGTGTCCGTTAGCTGGCGTGTCGTAACAGACTATGTAAGTCGCGATGAGCGTCTGGCCCCGTGTACCATTGCGAAACACGTGTCGGTGTGTTGTTGCCGCGTGTTAATTTACTCGATGGGGGTACGTTTCGACATTGATTTTCGGTGGCGCTTTTTCTATCCGTGTAATAGGAATTTCTGTAACACAAAGGTATTCGAACACTGACCGAAGGTGTCGCAATCGCTCGACAGGGAGATATTATCGCTAGATGGGGAATGGTTAATTATACTGCTGGGAATAATTAATGTATCGTCTGTTCTAACGTGACGACGAATACCTCGGAAGCTGGCGGTGCCACGCTAACCAAATAATCGAGAACGAGAATTTTTATTCGTTCGTCGCTTTGGCTATCTTTGTTCAGCAATAATACCCACTGGAGCCAGAATACTTGGTACGGAAAGAAGGTCGTCAGATAATAAGTAATGGCGATGATACTGTTGCTTCTCTAGCATCGCACGTGACTTCTGTTCGCGATCGTTAATCCCTATTTGCACCGTCTCGTTTCGCCGATAACTTATGCAAACGCGGAGTCGTTTCACGGAACGAATGGTAAACTAAACGTGCAACGTTCAGTCGCGAGGACTGATGCTCGCTATCGTCGCAAAAACGAAGGGAAACTGTGGGAATGAAAAGGAAATAAAAATTAGGCTAATCATTTGAACCACTTAGACAATTTTTTTTTTTTTTTTTTTTTTTTTTATTTTAAACCTTCGTTTGATTGTGTGCTTTAAACTGAAATGTATTCGTATACGATACAAACATAAATTAACGAAGGTACAGTTTGAGTTTCGTAAATGTATATAGTTCAACTAGCGTCAATTTTTTTTTAACACAATGGAAGAGTTAACATGGTCACTTCTATGCGTCATGTAGTTGTGACGAGTCAATTCTCACGAAAGACCAACGTCACATACGCTTAACAACGATGATTTTCTATTTTATGTACGTATAAACAAACGAAATAGGAAACGTAGCCCGTTATGTGCACCGCGTTATTCGGAATGCTGAGTTTAGCTGTTTAACATAATTTTTGTATTGCTCACTTGACTGCTGTTTTATTTTACGATGTTATTTTAAAAGGCGAAAATCGATATCTTGGCAAAACCGGTCTCGAAAATCGTCTGAAGCGTTTCCTATTTGACGGATCAATAATAAATTGTCGAATCCATTATGTCGGGTAATTTCGTTGGATACAGAAGGTAATTGCCGTCATACGTAATTAGCCACGAAATGTATAAACACAGGTTTTTTTTATAGCACGACGAGTGCATCGAATTTGCATGATAGACGCAGACGGCGTTTCTTTTTACTATTTTGCATTTCAAAGTGTAGGTAGCCGTAAAAAGTTCGAGCCTTTTTGTAAACGACCAAGTATGTGGCATTTTAGTAACATTTACATCACCGTTGGAAAGCAAATTCAGCGAAATTGATCACTAATTGCTCCAGTTTTTGTTCACCGTCATTACCTTCGCATTAGAATCGTAATCTATTTACTTTATACGATTAATACGATCAGCGTCGAACAATTGAGAGTATTCTCGTAGTGTACGTCTTATTGGAACAGTGAATGCTCTACTGTACTCGTACGAGGTTCGAACATATACTGTTAGTGGCCGATTCCATTTATAAATACCACTAGTGGAAGCTTCGATTATCTGAGAATAGCTCAAATGAACGCTCCGTTATCCGAACGCCGTTTATCCGAGTGTTTGTTTATCCAAACTTCGATTAGTCAGGCGGATGTCTTAACAGTGTCACTTTGAAAGTGAAGGCAGATATTCTATGGACAATCTTTTCTTATTTAAATCATACGTTAATAGAATTCGTGACCGAACTCGTCAGAGAACAGCAGAAATGAAACTGTCGATCGTGGATCGTAGAAGAGTTTGGAAAGACTCGTTTTCGAATACTCGAGCATTTATTTTAGCCTGACAAGCATCGCGTGTCCTCCGAACTCCTCAAGTATACTCAAGTATAGAATTCATGACCGAACTCGTCAGAGAAAAGCAGAAATGAAACTGTCGATCGTGGATCGTAGAAAAGTTTTGGAAAAACTTCATTTGGAATATTCGAACATTTACTTTAGCCTGACAACCATCGCTCGTCCTTTGAACTCAAGTATGCTCGCTAATAATCCAAAGCGAAAGTAGTTCTCCATTCTTTCCAAAAACGTTAAGAACACATGCGGATATATGCGGCGACGATCTATACCGGTGGATCGAGTGGTCGAGCACGATTCAGACGGATGCTCATCTCTGGTGCTCGCCTCGGGGAGAAAAAGGAACGATGGAAAAGCTGAACGAAGGAGACATCGCGGCGGAGAAGAGCTCGAGGAGGGTAAGGAAAAGGAAAGGCGCGCGACCAGCGCGGCCGATCGACCTTTCGGGTCACTTCGAATCGAATCGCGTAATTTTAGAACTTGCGAAGAATACGATAGAGCGAGAGAGAGAGAGAGAGAGAGAGAGTGAGAGTGACACCCGCCGATTCTACGCTTCGCGCGCGCCAGCGCCCCCATTGTTCCCCATTTTTCTTTTTCTTTTTATATTAAAAATTTTTCTGTTTTATCGAGTCGCGTCGCTTAACGAGCGCGCAACAATGAGAACCACGGCCCGATAACAGGCCGTCCACCTATCGATAATGGCTCCAGTTCGGGACGAGAAAACCGCGCGACTATTTAACGTTTATCGCAATCGCGAAGTCTGAGCAAATGACCCGTAATAATTCTGCCTCGATTATCATTCTTCCCGCGCTTCGCCGCATGGCGAACCAACGTGGCCGGGGAACCGATTGTTGCCCGTTTCTGCGGACCGGTTCCACCGCCACCGTGCGCATGTTTTTCCTCGTTTCTCAATTACGTATTTTCCGTTTCTTTTCTCTTTTTTAAATTAATGCTGAATGAGGGTTTTACGACAGCCTTGAGACGTTAAAAAATATCTTTAAGTCACTCAGTGGTATTCAAGCTTCTCGGAAAACTTACCATCGCGGATTTATCGCGTAGTGTTAATATAGCTTACTGTGGAAAACTTCACTTAACTAAACGAAATTTACGAGATTGATAATGAAATAGAAAGCGAAAGGTACATATTTGATCCCTTGATCTATGCGGAACAGTGTTTTTGTATGTATGTTTTTTTTTTTTTTTTTTTTTGCGCGCGCGCGGTACTCTTTATACGCAGTTTCAGTTTACCAGATATCGATTTACGCGGTCGTGTACGTAAATGTGTTCCTCGTTTATATACAAATCGTTGCGTATCGGTGACCGACACTTCTTGCATAATTGTATTTCTTCTAATGTTAGTCTAACCTTGCCTCGACTCGTCAATTAGTTATTGTTATTACGTGAATAATTTTTCTTTTAAAATGATGACAACTGATTACGATTTATGACGATTTTAGGATCGCAACTGTGGTTTGATTTCGAATTTTTCTATCAGAAGGAAGATGACTGTACGCATTTAGCGTGATTAGTACGCATACACGAAATGTAGGAAGACGCGAAATAACGGGTAAAACTGCTTCTCAATCTGTTTTAAAGACTGCGAAATTTAATGTGCTAATTTACTACGTATTATGCACAAAGTACGTAGTCTGGTAGTTGAAAATGTCTATCAGGAAAAATATCATTATTTTGAAGTCATAGATTGACCACTTTGGTCGGTGGTTCAGAAGAATAATTAATTTTGTAAACTCGTAACTTCTAGAAAAAATATTTTTTATCGTCAAAGAAGCTTGAAAATATAAAGTCGAAAATACTTAAACAACAAACTTTATACTTGCTAGATCATCGACAACTTCGATCATCATTCCAACTATAAGCGTCTATAGATAATCTATATTTGATACTATATATTCATTATTTTGGGTTAGTCGATTAAAAGTACATTCCACGAAATTACTTTGGAATTACTTCGTTTGAGGAAATACTTCGTTAGGGACTTTTCGAGTCTTCTACCTGGTCGAGACCTTCGATGTTCGTCATTCCTGCACGAACGCAGTCGTCGGCGCATTATTCGTAACTCAGGTAATCGCTATTGTTGCTTGCGATAGATAACAATAGACGGATCGTCTGTCGTGACAGCCACGATAGGACCCTTTCGAAATGACATTCGAGGAACAATGAGTCGGATATCAGTTTTCTCTCCCTCGGGGCTTGGGATAGATTTTCGACAACGATTTCCCGCGAATGCAAGTCACGTTGAATAACTGTCGGGGCTAATTATTTCAAAGGTCGTTTCCTTGAAAGCACGTTTCAGCAATTTTCTTCGTGAAACGTACAATGGAAACTTTAATTACACCCTGTCTCCTGATTAGCTTACGTTGTTAACACTACATTAAAAGTGCAGTAGTCAGGTTGCAAATACTTGAATCATTGTTTTGTCTCGTAGTACGATTTATTTTTTCACATATATTGCAATTGTTATGTATATTGAAAAGTTGACGGTATGGTTGGTTGAAAGAGTATGAACTTTATAGTTCAGTAGTTTTGTATGTGTGAAACGCATTCGCTAGTGACGTGGTGATTAAATGAATCCATACAATATTAATACGCGAGGATGGATTAATAAGTAAAATGACAAAGCACACAAGGGATGATTAATCTCGTAGCTGAAAAACGCAATTGAATTAATTTTCCTATATTGCTTGTACTCTGAAAGATTGTGTCGAAAGCTGATCTTATCCGGCCATAGGTTCACTATCAGCCAAATTGCAGGTACTTTAATTGTATGAAATTGTATAAAGTACGAAAACTATTTTTTTCGTTTTAGATCTTTGATAGGAATTTGAAGTTTGTAGGGCTGCAAAAATGATAGCTTACTAATTATATATATATATATATATATTCTAAAAAGTATTGCAAATACTTGATTTCATTTATGTATTTTTTTATTATTGTAATATCGTATTGTTCCATTCAGAACAAAAATTAATTGAACATTGGCCAGTAGATGTCGCTCTCTGTACGTATTTCTCAATGCCTATGCACTCGATTATTAACATCCAATTCAATTAATTGTTTTTCACTTATAAAATTAAGGAGTTCGTTAACCTTACTCACTGAGTCTTCGTGTATTTTCCCTTAAAAAAAAAATTATTGAAAAATATTAATAATCTCAACAACAGATAAATCTTTCGTGTATCGAATATTCTTCGATCCACTGCAACGTCTCTATAACGTTTTGGATCGAAGCAGTTCCATGGACTTCGTGACGATCTCGAAGCACGTCCGATCGATCGGCCCTCGGCTCAATTGGATCAACGATCGGAATTTCGAAAGAACAGACAGCGTTATCGGTGAAAACAATTTATTGCTCGGAGGCGTCGATAACAATTGCCGACAGGTCAAACAGCTTCGAGTGGCCGAGTTACGGGCCATTCTATCGCCGCGTGGGATCCAAAGGGGACGTAAACAGCCGAAGGATGACGCAGATCCATCGATGACGAGTTCCCCGTATCGTCTAGAGAAGTTCGGATATCGGTGGCACGATAAGTGTTGCGTTGTTCCGGTTTAAGGTTCGCGGTGGGTGTACCCTAATCAACGCGAACGTGAGACAATACTCGTGACTCTGGGAATCGGTACCATCGTCGTCGTCGATGTTCGATGTGCAGCTCGAGCACCGAATAACAGTTAAACCGTAACAGAGAGACAGCGATGATAAATAAACGCGACGGGTCATCGTCCAGCCGGGAGACGAGATTTATGTTCAACGAGCCGAACGAGACTGCTCTCCGAGTACACTCACGCACGAAATCTAGCGTTTACTACGAACGTGGTCCGGCCTAAAGGGTTTCAGGATTTTGTTTTTTTGTTTTTCAACAAAATGTTAATGACAGGGAATACATCCGAATTTTACGCAAATTTACACACCAATTTTTGGGCAGTCGAACACGAAAGATTTTGTTTTCAATAACCAAGTCCTAAAGCCTTGTAAACATTATTGCTGCTAACCTTTTCAGATATCTGTTTCCGTTGTGTAACGATTCAGGAATTCCTTCGTGTTTTCTTTTTTTTTCTTTCACTATTTCTTTAATATTTCTTTTTTTCAGTCTACCTCCTCTGGTTCGCCTTGGTTACGCTCGCTTCCTTCGTTTAACCCTCCACTTTCGTATTTTATTTTGAGCTAAGGTTACGTCTCACGTTTGTATTTTTTATTTCGTCCTTTTATATTTTATATCCTATTTTATTATTACTTCGCGGTTATGATTGCCGTCTTTGTTTTATCCTTTACTTTCATATTTTACTACTGTAATGAGGTTACGTTTGCTTGACCCTATACCGATAAGATGTGACACATTTTTCGTTGATGTAGTAAATACGTCTGATTACACTTATACAAGTACAACATTTATGTTATTGATAATACATTCGTGGCTCGCCATGCGATCGATTCGGAAAAATTCGCGACGCTTCCGGGCTCTTGTTGCTTCGCGTACCTACCGCACATGACGCTAGCTGTCTGCTTAGCATTAAGTTTCAAGTTTTGAGCTTTAAGTTTTCGATAGCCGCACTCGTTAAAGAAAAGGTGGAAAGTGAAACTACACGAACAGCTCCATTTTATTCTGTATATAAAATTAATCTTTCATTTTTACATATCGAGAAGCAAAATAGAAGATAGCCCAGCCATCTTCCCACCATGAGTCACCTGATAACTTCGTCCTAACAATTGTTTTCCAAAACCATTACTCATCACTATTTTCACGTTATCTTACAAAGTATACATTGAACACAAACTTAGTCCTACTCATCTAATTACTCAAGTACTAAGGTCTCTTATACTATTCTTTGGTCATTCTACGAATTATGCTTTCTCCCATAGCTTCCAATTCCATTCTCTCTCGTACCTGTAATTTACTCCAAAATATAAAAACGATTACTTGAAAGAAGCTCGTCAACTCGCTGTTTATCAAACGCCATCCACTCTTAGTGAGCATTTCAAAACGCAAATACGTAATCCACACGTGCCCGCAAGAAGCCGTCAGAAGTGCGAGGTCTATTTATATTCAAATCCGTCGTTTCGTTACAAGACAGTGCATCTGTCGATTTCTTTCGGCACCATTACGCTCGCGTGTGTTTCACGTTCGTGCTTTTGCCACACTTTTACACGAGTGCACGCCAGTTTTCGAGAGCATTTGCATGCGACTCGTGGGGGTGTGTGCAGTCCACGCTCGATTGTTATAATCATCAGAAACGATGATCTCCATATTTTCACTTGGCATGGGAGAAATGGCTGTTGACGAAATGAGGCGTAGAATATGATTTAGTTATTGCGCACACATTCCCAAGGATCGGAGTGTGAACTGATTTATTCTAAAGGGGTTCTTGGGATTATGATTAAAGGAATTGTGTAACAACAATTAAGATTAAATGTAGGTAAGTAGTTAAATGTCGCTAATTAATTCTTCTCAAGTCTTCACCAATTATTTATTATAATCTCTAGATTCCTCAGTTTGAGTTACTTGGAAGGCTACAATTATTGCAGTTAAATTTTGAATTTTAAACCGATAAACCACGGTCCTTGTCGCTTTACGCTCGCAAGCTTCTTTACTAAAATTTTTTGTGCTCGAACAAAATAATGAAAATGATGGACGATTTGGAATGATTATTGGACAAATTTGTTTTACGAACAAACTGATTTATCGGTGTGAAAAAGGCTTACGAAGCTTCAGAATTGATATTTGTATTTACAGCAGCCGTAAAGCGTGTGTACTTAACCGTCGCGTAATTGCATGGAAAATAAGGAAATTGCGTTCACGCGAATGCATTCATTCACTGGAAACTTGTGAATTATTAAATACCGGAGGTAAATACCACCTTGTTTAAGCTACTGAAAACAGAACGAAATTATAATATTTTTAATATCGACGAAATGTATGTTACTGGTTTGTGTATTTCTATTACTACGGACGTTATATTTAATTGTAGTTATATAACAGAAATGTTATTAAAGGATGTGTTATTGGGTATGTAAATAGGAGAATGACAGATGGTGGTTGCTAACGGACCAATTAATTATCAATTGAATGTGGGTTGTTTTTATGGCAGCAAAGAAAACAGACGCGTTCGAATCATTAGAATAAATTTATATTCTCATTATAGTTACCAGTTTATTATTATGTCTCTCTGGATCGCTAAATAACAAGTGCAGAGTATAAAGTGTAATAATGATAACGTATCCTTTCGCAGTGACTTATATTTATAAAAAAAAGAAAGGATTTTTAATTTTTAATTCCTAATGAGGTTGCTTTTAACATTTTTACTTTTCTGTAAATTCCTCCGAAAAACTAAAGAGGACCTTCGAGACGCAAATGGTAAACAGTGATAACTTATTTTCTAGTATACTGATTATTAAAGTACAGTATTATTACTCAAGATAAAAATACTACAATTAGTCTATTTTTCCTCAATAATTAAAAAAGGAGAACACGAACAACAGTTCTAAATATTGTTATTCCATGTTATTCTACGTTATGCAATGGTCACGACCGCTCTAGAGGTCGCAAAAAGCGACAACGCTATTTTTCCTTAACGTATGAAGCGAACAAAAAATTTTTAAACATAGTCGACGGACCAAAATGTTGTGTTTTTTTTCTCTTTTTCGTTTTTTGGCGATATCACGATCGATCGATGATTCTACGTTATGCAATGTCGCGACAACTCTGGAGGTGGCAAAAAGCGACAACGCTATTTTTCCTTAACGTATGAAGCGAACAAGAAATATTTAAACATAGTCGACGGATCAAAATTTCGTTTTTTTCGTTTTTTTTTGTTTTTTTTTTTTTTGGCGATATCGCGATCGATCGATCGACCGCAAAGACTCCTGGACTTCCTCGTATGTAAATAAAAAAAAAATGAGGAGGCGGTTAGCATCGGCCCAGTAGGCCTCGTAACAGTGCAACTATTTCACACAAAGAGTGAGTCAGCGATGCAATGAAGTCCAACGTGCACGAGACGCCAACACCAACGTTGCCTGTTTGCCGTTCGGACGCGTACGCGCGTTCGAGCCTTCGTCGATAATCGTAAATAATTGTTTTCAGATAGGATGTTATTTGCGGCGCAGCAACATTCGCCTTAGCGTAACCGCAATTGCCCTCACTGAGCCGCAATTAAGCCGTAGAAACGAGACGAAAGCTGCGCAGAGATTCAATTGCGAGTGAATGCATTCACGTAGCGATTTTTCCTATTTTCCCTCTCGTCCATATCAACAACGTCTTCTCGCTACTCGGTAAAGAATTTCAATTTTTAACCGACTTCGAAAAGGAGGAGGTTACTCAATCCGTCATGTATTTTTTTTTCTCCGAACGAATGCAATTTTGAAGTATCAATTTTTCTTCGTCCTATCGGGGAGAGTGTTGTTAACCTCCTGAAATATCTATTGAAAAATTTCTTCAATATCTGCCAAGTAAATGCATTCGTGCAATTGCAATGTTGTTCTAATAATAATTCTAATAATAATTTTATCCGTATCTGTAGATATTTTCGGATGTCTACGATCGAATAACAATTCCGAACGTTGAAAGATTAGACTCCGATATATAAAATTAAATTTGTACAACGTTTAATCGCGGTCGACGGAGCTGGTACGCCAATTATTCACGAGCAAAGTTAAGAATATAACTGTCGGATCATTGAAAATGTTAAGCAATTAGTGTAACAGTTTGCTCGGTTGATGAATGCTGTTTCAAACATATTAACATTGAACTATTGATCTTTCGCCGTTTTCATCGTCCACGTAAAAGAATCAATTAATGTCTGCATCTGCATGCGCACCGTCGCTAATAAATTCGCTACTAAAGTTGCCATTGTTCCTTGCCGTGAACACTCGATGACAGAAATTATACAGCTTTATGCCTGAGCGCTAATTCATTGTGTCAGCGTTGATTATCTAATAGTGCTCCAGTCATGCTTCCTCGAGCAAAACGTTGCTCCTGGTGTTCTCGCTTCTTACACCATTTCGGGACGTAATAAGCTGTGCCATTGATTATTTCATACAACCGTAAAGAAAAAAACACGTGGGGTAAGAATTGAAAACACTATTGGCTTTGAATTTTATAATAAACAATTGTATCAAAGTTCCATATTATTATAATTAAATTTACATATTTCACTGAAAAAGGGTGTTGGTACATAGTTATAGATGACAAATCATTATATAATAAAATAAGGAAATGGAGCGGTTTTCAATTTGTAATGTAATTTACGTGATATGCGACGGCTTACATTTGCGTTGTCCTACGCAGGATTTCCAATCGGTATTTTCGCTTAATCGCCACTAAGAGCCTCTTTAGTACCTCTGTGAGAAAAGCCGATTAATCGGTCGGCGATCTCTAGCAATGAGAAGCTGACTAATCGGCTACAGATCGATGTCGTATTACATTTATTTCTAACGTGAGCCAGCTATGAAACAAATACTTCAATTTAATACAGCGAAATATTATTATTTACAGAGAGATTTGAACGTTTGGGTGACTTGTAGTGGTTTAAAATCTAATACGAAAAGTCGATCGTTTCTTAGGCCTCTGTTTCGAACCAAAAAAGAGCTTTTTAAAGATATGCAAAGTAGACGAAGTTGTAGCAAAAAGGAGATTGAAATCAAATCTTTCAAATCTAATTCAAACGCAGTCGCAATGCCTCGTTAGAGAATGCTCGAAGCCAAAACAATGTTCTTCGTCCGAATTATTTTTATTTCCATTCATATTTGGATCGTAGCCATTCGAAAGAATTGTTTTCTCAGCAGAATTCTTTTCTTGTTGACCGAAGTAATATTTTTAGTAGCCTTCGCGTGGACACTCAAGTTCGAGCAGAATTTATCTATCGCACGTGTCGCGCTTTTTATCACCGTCGAATTAATTCACTCTCGTTGTTGTTCACGCAAAACGGAGATCTATCGCATAATCTGTAATAATCGAGCGGCCTTGCGCCGATAGATACCGCAATGAAGTCGCTATGTAATTTTTACAGTAGGGGGAGACGATTAATTCCAAAGAGTGTTGACGCGGTCGCCGCGAATTAATGCAAATCGATTCACTTGCCGCGCCGCGTATGCATCGGGTATGATATTAGAAGCGTGCTCGTTGACAAGAAAACAAAAAATTAACAGAGGCAAATACGGACACGTCATGACGAGTATTACTTGGCAGTATCGGAACACGAATTTGTGAAAAAATGCAATGAGAAAATTGATCGAGCACAAACCGTCTGAAAACATAGTTACCGATGAATAATATATACACTTTGGCTTCCTAGAGGTAATTGCTAGGAGAGAAAACAAATGTGAACGTCAAACTTTTTTTATTATAATTTTATACGACGAAGCGTGGTTTATTAATCATTTCTGTTTTTCTTTTCTTTATCGCTGCAGACCTAATTGTTTCTAATTAATTTACATTTCTCACGAAGCTTCTTTTTCAACAGCGACCCCGTTCATCGATCGTTCTCTTTCCTCTAATTTCGCAAATATTATTCAACAAGCGATAGTTTTGGAGTACAGTAAGCCCACGATCTAGTGGCTCCACTGTTTCTCTTGCTCTCCACGTGCTGAAAGTTTGTTAGTCGGTTCTATTCTATGTTATCAAAAAATCTCGACAGCCACTCGTCTCTGTTACCTCATCGAGACTTCCCATTCGATCGGAGCACGCGTTGCCACGCATGGTGAGACCAGGTCTCCCCAGTTTCCCGCGCTTTTGCGCACGTGGAAACGTGGCTTAATCCCTGAAACACGGTGCACTTCTCGTCGGCAGCTTCTCGTTTCGGTGGCTGATCGTGCTGGCTCGTGACACAGTTTTAGCGCACGTGAGGTGAGTCAGACGCGATTCGACTATTTCGGCAACGCGCGACCGATTCGAGGCACACAAGAGCCGGCTCGAGATGTCGATACGCTCTCGGCTGCCGTGTGTGTGTATCCGCCTTTAGATTAGCCCCGAGGGCGTCGATAAGGAAAACCGGCTCTGTCGGGTTCGGAAACGCTCGCGATGATTGGCGGCCATTTGATGAACAAATTCTACATACACGCGTGCGATACATTCGCGCGAGCGGAGTGTGCTGACTCGATTAGGGCGACCTTAATGTCGAGGGTCACGAATACCGCGACCGTTACCGCTCTTCGGATGGGCATCGTTTTACATTTGTTTACTCGCTGCGCTACCAACAATCGTGGCACCAAAGCCTTTGTGCCGTATCAGCTCGTTCACCTTTCATTTCGAAATAACCGAATTTTGGCGGGACGCTGACGAAACTCCGATTCTTGAGGTCCTCGCGGCGCGAAGAATTTTTCGAAATTTTTCAATTTAATTCGGAGCAATGGTATCGGATACAAGCGCGCGTTTATTAAGGGTATTATTCAGGTCTTCGTGGTGTGTGTTATTTGTTTAGGATTTCTTAATGTTATTTGGAGCATTGATATTGGATACAGCGTGTGTTTATTAAGGCCGATCGCACACGGGCGATCTAGGTAAAACAAAGATAGTTGAGTAGGTAAAATAAAGAGCGCAAACGGTTTGCAACACTAATTTCAAATCGGTTGCGCCCGTGTGCGTTCGGCCTGAGGGTACTATTACAGAAATGATCTATTTTTAGGAATAGCGATTAGTACAAAGCTAAAAATCATCGATCAAATGGCGAGAAATGATCGTCGATAAATAAATGCGAGAAACGTTGCTTTAATTCAAGAATAATATTTCAAGCGTAACGAGCTCTATCGCGTAGTATATCGGTCGAAAGAATACAATGCACGAGTACAGCGAGAAAAAAAAGGTTACATTATTCAGGCGCTCATTTGACTGTTAAAAACCATCTGCATATTAAGCGAGGTGTTTCTTTGTTTCAAATTTATTCAGCCTCGAGGCAAAAGCGCATAATCGGTTCATGCAGCGATTGCATATGATACGACTGCGTCGATCTTACGTGTTTTAGAATCGAGCACGCGAAGGTGAAGGATTGTAGGATTTTGTATCAAATATATCTGATTTTTTTTTATCTTAAACGAAAGTATGGATGCAATTAAACTTCTTGCCGTATTAAAAAGAGAAGAAAATTTTTAAGTCCCTTTATTTTTCGTAATTATCTTTCCTTTGGTAATTATTTAGTTCGCGATCCTGTCTGATTATTTTTGCGACCGCGACTCCATTTCGAAGACGAGGTTCGGTTTACCGATAATTAAAGCGTCACCTGCAAATTGAGGTATGATTTTGCAGAAGCCTATACGATCTTGGATCGTTATTCATAGGAGCTTCGCCCACTATGATTGGCTTAGGGGTCGATGACCATGCTACGAACATGTAGCAATTACTAGGGTGTCACTGAAAGGGTTCTACGATGTTCGATCGATCCACCCTGTATTACAGTTATCACGGCTATCGTGAACGTGGCAAATTAAGAGAAATTATACCTCACGGAGTGGCGAATATTAGTCGGGTAACATTTTTTTTCTACTTTAAATAAGCCAGGATTAATGGAATTTTCAAGCAGAACAAAGTTCGAGTAAAATAGGACAAATTGAAAGCGTGAATATTTCACACTCTAGCGAGAATACCATTAATTAGTATATCTACGATACACGGTATACGCGACACGTAGCATTTTATCGAGTTTAGGATTATTTGGAATCCTCATGCGCGAGGATTTAAAGCAGATAACGAAGAGATATGTAAAAATGTTTGTTTTGTTGTATCATAGATACAATGTGGCAAGAGCATTAACTGGAAATTTCTAGCGAAACAATGGAAACGGTTTCTGAAAATGTTTCGATTTTTTTGTTTATTTTATTATTAAATTCATAGACATCTCGCGTTTAAGTAATTCGATGAAAAGTTCGTAACGATCTGTCTCGCTGCAGTTCTTTTTCGAGCCACTTCAAAGGAAGAATTTTTATTAGAAAATGATATCTGTATCAATTAAAACAAAATTTGAGATAACCGATCGTGGCGTAAGAATAGAATAGTCTGGCGTGATTCGCAGTTGAGAAACTGGTCAGTTGATCTTGAACCAAGTAGCTTCGCACGCTTCCAGACTTCCTTCTTTCGAGTACTATATCTTTGGCGAGGAGTATCAATCTTGCACAATAATTAAGTCATTAATCCCTGATAGAAGTACAATTTAAAAGGTTAGTATTATCTCAAAGAAGCACTATTATTTAAAATGAAGATTCAATTTCGAACTAGCCCTATCATTTCAAAAAGTATTTAAAAAAAATTTAATATTCCACAGAAGAAGCCTCATTGTTATTTGAAATAGTAAGATTCTCTCGAACGAGCGTTACTATTTAAAATACTAATACCACTCGATACAAGTATCATCGTCCCGGAATAATAACATTATACAGAACAAGCATTGCACATTACCATTCCAAATAGTAACGTTTGTTCTGGTTAACCGCGTGTTTAAAGTATTCATTCGCAATATTCGAAGCGTGCAGCACACGGATGTCGACGTTTAATTTATGTAAGAGCGTTTTCAGCGTTCACAGCAAACAGCTCGTCAAGTGGGTGGTACAAGTATTAACCTTCGATACTAATTACTCGAGACGATGAGACTCCCGGTTTTTAAATTCGTCTCGCTATCAGATTATCAGCAGCTACGACGGTAAGCGATGATACCGAGCGTAGAGGACCCTCGACACTATCGTCATCCTAGACGATAAATCGAGCCTCGTCATCGATCTATCTTACTTCGATGCGAACGATCCGCGCAAAGTCCAATTTGCCAACGAATTTCGTAGCACGATTTCCTCTTTCCTCCCCGTCGATAGTAATTTCTCTCCTCTTCGGCGAGTACCTGCGAACCGAACAAATCGTCTCGCGTTTGTTTTCCCATCGGACATTACGTAAATGCCACTCTTCCGTTCTTTATTCAGTTTTAATCTGCGAAGCGGAATCGCGTTTGCAATTAAGTAAATAGATAACGCTTCCCGTTGGCGTGTAAGTTCATCGTCCTGACCTTGCGTAATTTCAGGAGTACCATCGTCGTGTGTGCTCCAGACGACGTAAATGATCGCGCGAATCACAGAGATTCTCCCTGGTCACGGTGACGTCAACTGGTAACGAGGAGCTCGGGCCATTAATGCTTTAATGACGAGATCGACCGCGAGATTGTTTTCCTTTGATTGGTCCGTACCACGTACTCGCAGATAAACGATCGAGAACGGAATTCCGATAGCTGGCAACTAAGTGTTTTCCATTAATCGAGACGAAACACATGAGAATTCTTCCGGTATTCGCCGAGTAAATGCTGGCGTTAACGTAACCTTAAAAAATAGCCACCGGTGGTCCTCTTCTTGCGCGTCGCTCGTTCAACCAGCTGTCGAGTCTTCGTCGCGTTCTTTCTTTACCGCAAATCAATTCGAAACTGAATTATTGCGTTAGGTTAATGTTGCGACACTCTAAGTTGCACTGTCGTAAAATTTGTATCTTATTTTATAAATGAGAAATATGTTAGGTTCAAATGTCCTTATTGCTTCCTCGAGGTCTGGTCATAAAAGGATGTTTTCAACGTTAAATATGAGCTCATACATAAATGCAGTCAATTATTTACAGATGTGGTCTTTTAAGTATAGTAATAAGTTTTTTTTAAGCTCAACTTGGTGGACATTAAGGACGTATAGCAGATACATTTTGCTGATTGTTAGTCTTCTATAATTATTGCAATTGTTATAAGTAAAATGTTACGGCTGCTGAATTTCGTACGTGTAGATAAATCGTCAGGACTAGGCTGCGGATTTGTATGCAAAATCTTGGCAAACGTACCTACGAAAATTGAACCTAAATAGGAATTTTTTTTATTTTATTTTATTATTTAATTTTCTAAATGTTCCAAATGTGTTTATGGATATTATAAATCAATAATAGAATGTCCTTTACAACAGTAAACGTAAATATTATTCCAAAAAATAAGGTATCATTAATTTTTAATAGGGGTCTGAACCTCGAGCACGTAGTTTTTCGTCCTACGAACGGGCATCGTTCGTTTGACTAATCTAAATCGAATTTCACTTTACACTTTGCACTTTACAAGTTCGCAGCCATTAGCTCGATATTATTCGTGACGAAGGATCGTTCGTCACAACTCTACATATGGTAGAGTCGACGAGCTTAATACCAAGTACGCGCGATCGCGAGATCCATATCGACCGAAGGATCGTCGAAGAATGAGCTCTCACCTCTCGCATACTTACCTGTGTCGGTCGAGGGTCGCGACTCGCTTGTGCCTCTCGAAGTAGAGAAGGAGAAGGGCGAACAACAACCGCGTGACGTGTCGTGACATGTCGATTCGAAGGATCGTTGGATCCGTCCACAAAAGAATTTACGAAACGTTAATACCACAGCATAATAAGTATTATTAATAATTAATTTAACTATTGTCAGAAATTAATATTTAGTTGGTGAAATCAACAGATATTAAAATATTGACAAATGTCTGACGATTAATGTCTCGAATGAATACTTATTCTGAACCGTAATTGCTATTAATATTTAATCGAACACCGAATGATACTGTATGTATCATAAATGTTTAATTATTTCGGATTAACTTTTAATTGTTCGAATCAGTAGATATTAAAATACAGAAAAATATCTCACGACAAGACGTGTAACGGGACATATTTATGCTGTTGTTACCCACCCATTTCATCTCCTCACAGCATTTTTCACCATATAACGAGACATGAATTTCGACTGTTCGAAAATAAAAAGATTTTGAATCTTAAAAAATAAATAATAAATATAATGTACAAGAATTGTGACAATTTTAATTTAGAAGCGTCCGATAGTCGAGAAATTCTGCTACTCTTTTATCAATTTCCCCGTCTCTCGGCCCTTTGGTAACACGTCGAACGATCACGAGCAGTGTGGGTGTTAACCCCGTCACGTTGGAGAGGCGCCTCCGACACGTCCTCCACCGCCTCCTCCCCCTCCCGGAAAACGGAGTAGTCGACTGATAAATTCCCAAGCGCGAGAACGTGTGCAACGCGGACAGTACAGTAGCTCGAAGATGCGATAGATAGTGGCCCGGTCGGTAATTAGCGGCTGCTGATTGGTCACCTTCCTCGGCATACCCGAGTGCCAGCCGGGGATGAGGGATCGTATAAACACGTCGCGTGGAGGACGTGGTGGGGGCTTATTTACTCGGCGTTCGAGCCATGCTGGATCGACCGATCGTCGACGAAACGGCGAACGCCAGTCCGCGAGTGACACTTGCCGTGATCGCGCGATCCTCTTGAGTGAACTGGTGCGCCCTCTGATTTCTGCTCCGACGTGGAATTACGACGTGTCGAACTCGTGTGTCGTATGTGTTGATCAGTGTTCCCTATTGTTCGGAGACTTGTATCTGCGCGTAGCTACGTAGATTCGCGGATCGATTTAAATAGATCATCTTTTCGGAGGCTTCTACGCGGTTGGATCTGTGTAGATCTTTCGTATTTCCGATATCGATATTAAATTAATCGAATCGTCGTCGACGTGGACGTTAGCGTGTGTGTCACGGATTTCCATCGGTGCAATTCGGTGGGTCGCGAACACGTGGACCGCGCTGACTGACATGGAACATTGCTCGACGGGCAAGATCAGGTACCAAGCCAGAGCGCGTGGATCGATAGCTGCGATCGTCGTCGATCTTCAGTCGGTGCGCGTGGCTCGTTGAGTGGCAGATCGCTTCGGGCCAGCGGTCCTCGGGGATCTAATGGCACCCGACCTTGAGAAAAAGCGGCAGGAACTCAGGAGGACCGGCAGCGGTAACTTAGAATCGGGCCACGAACACTTTCAGATGCTCCTCCAGCTCCAGTGCGCCGGAAATGCGTTGACCGAGCACTATCGACATGGTGAGTCCGATTCGACACCATTTTCGCGGTCAATCGTGCTATCGTTAACCTCTTCGCGACCCCGTGGTATCCATGCGCACCAGTTTCGATAGATTCTTATTGTTATCGCGGTAGCCCCTTTGTCTGTTTTCCTTTCAATCCATTTGCATAATTAGCGCGCATATACGCGCGATTTTTCTGACTATTAACACCGTAACGAATATATACGCTCCTTTACAGCGAAGAATGTCGAGTCTGGGTAGCACGGTTAAAATAAATATCGACGAGTGAGTTAGTAGGGAGTCTTATCATGAAGTAATCGACGCAAGATGTACTTATAGGGTGACCATGTTTTATCAACGCAAAAAGGGACGCGTTAAATATATTCGTATATAAGTTGAAATTCTTATTTCATTTCCGTCTTTCAAAAGTTAGCGGAGTATTAAGTTAGTAGAAGGTTTGAAAATATTTGTGGCTAGTTTTGATCAAATAAGTTGAAAGATGGGGCTATTCTTATTTATAACTAAATTGGATTTTTCCATACTAGAGAAATTTTTGCATGTCGTTTAGAAAATCAAAGATTTTCCAAATAGGCAACTAAGATATTTCTTTTAAACCATTTATTTATGACCAAGTAATTGTGGACTAGAGAAAGAAGTATAATAATATTCACTGCATTTATGTAGAGGCAGATAGGGGCTAATATATAATAGTATAATAAAGGGTTGATTAAATTCAAGAGTCCCTCTGAGTAAAGCCGCAGTATACATCATTTTTCAACTCGTAGGCAATTGTGAAATTAAAAACCAGCTGGTCGAGCTTCAAAGCGGTGTCGCGTGCGCGTATCAGTGTGGCAGCCGCAAACTGAAGCCTTTTATTACGTGGATCAATTAAATAATATGTGTCGCTTGCCAAGATAAACAGACTAGTACAAGTAAGTGTAGCATATACGAGCATAGCCAGTTTTGGTCCCTTTGGATGTAAAGAAATAGCAGAATATTTTAGAAAAATTGTTATAGCGTTGTTACATAATGAAGATTAGAAGTAATTGACATTAGGTAGATGATGCAATACAGTTTCCTACATTTTGAATAATTTTATTCAGCTGTCTTTTAATCGCGACGCGCCTTTATATGCCGTACCATTTATGGGATATTTGCACTGGCATAAATGGCCCAATAACAGGTTACATTTCCTCCTTCGACCTGCAAAATGTTGTTGCATATTTCGATGTTGCGGTCGTCGTTTTAATTATTAATGCAAAGTTAATTTATGAATCATGCTGCGAAGAGTAATCAGGAAATCCCCCTAACGAGGTAAATAATACTGATCTGTATCTCAGAAAGGAACTATGATGAGTCGTTTTGTATACTTACATACTTTTGAATACTTTCGATTAAATACATGTAATGTTAATCATATCGAACACTTTTATCTCCAAATTTGAAAATTTGACTTAACATAGATTCTCTGAGGTTTGTTATTGTTTAACTCATCGTGTTTCTATGTGATTTTGAGTTCCAGTAACACGAACACGCTCGAGGCCAGCTTTTGTTGGTTTTGAAAGTCATCTTTGTATTATATCATCGTTCAAGCTTGATTTAAGAGAAATATCTTCGTGAAATTTAACGGGCATGGTCGAGATCTCAGGGTTTTGCAATTGGGATGTACACAGGATGATTAATTGCCGGAATTAAAAAACATTATGACGAATTGCGTGGCGTAGGCGGAGGCCCAGATTAAATGATAAGAGTTTCTCGTTTTCGTTTCATGGATTTCTTTGATATCTATGGAAACACATTCGTTTTCTAGAGTTTATCGACACGAATAAAAACAAAATTAAAATACGTTTAGTAATATTTTTATTGTGTCTAAAAATTTAATCGTCCCGATAAATAACCAACAACCATATACTTTGAAAATTTTCACGTGCTGTACCAATTACTATATGTATATCCTATTGAAACTTTTTCAGAGATACAGCCACATAATGTGTTCACGATTAGTTCTAAAGTTGCTTTGAATGTTGTATCACTGAAACTTTGAATAAATATCCATAATTGAATTTCTCGAGTGATGTAACACGAAAACGTCGCCTCAAGATTGATGGATGTTACAGGTCAAATATTTCTTCATTTGTGACAAAATAATTTGTACCTGAAGAGGTTGTAAAAAAGAAACCACATCACGCGCAAAGTTAGTCTGTGTCAACGTTCAACTATTTCTTGTATTTGTTGCAACAATTTCTTGTACGAGCTTGACATTTTACACCACATCGAGCTCAAGACTCGCGACTGGCACGTTAATCTTTAAGTTTACGCCGAACACTAACGGGTCAAAGCTTATGTCGCAAGCGTCGAGTTCAAAGTTCCGAACTTGTGCCGTACACATCGAGCCCAATGCTCATAGCGTCAACGTGAATTTGATTCTCTGTCACGGTCGAGCTACTCGTTCGCGGAGCGTTTCAAAATTTTCGGGATTTTCGGGTTTCGGACCGTCCATTGTGAAAGGACGTGCTCGTGGCCGAATTTTAGCGAGGATTTCACGGGGAAAGTTTCATCGACGTGTGCTCGTGCCTCTTGACGTAGGACTACGATTTTATGGGAGCATGTATGGTAATTCGGAATTGTGTAAGATGGAGCTCGCGAACCGTGGACATTTTTTCACGTGACGTTTGGACAAGATATGCTTTTCATTGTACGATAGTTTGCATGTTAAACGAAAGGGGGAGTTATAAATCGTTATTTAATTTTAGAACTCCCGAAAACAATATGAGCACTCGTTGCCAGTCATGAAATTCAACGGAACGAGCAATTTTATTATAGAATCTTTTCTTCAAACTATACATTCGAGGAACGTGCTAGTTTTCTGGTTGGCGAGAACAACTGTTTCTGTAGAATTTTACGTTCCATCGTAGGCTGTTAATAAATTCATCGGTAATCGTAATTAGGCGGCGATTAACTTAAGGACTTTATAATGTGTTCTGGTTCGTGCTTGTTACGAAACTTTTCTATCTGCACAGTTAATCTCTGCGAGCAGCTTTTCAACGTTTTCGATTCCGCCTACAGGCTTCTTTTACAAAAACATTTACGATCGTGCAACTAAATGATAGTAAATTAACAGAAATTTAATAGAATAATGGTATCGGTGTACATGTTCGGAAGGAATGCAATCGTGGTCATTGTTCTCTCAAAGTATTTTTAATTCAACAATATTTGATCAGACAATTTCAGATGACTTTCAAATAAGGCCTAACGTACAAGGTCGAAAACATTAAAAAAGATGTTCGCGACGACTAATTACGCACGATTTTAGTCAAATACTACTCGATACTAAAACTCACGACAAACAGGAAATGTATTTCTGAAGGTGTTTCGAATCGTCTATCTTAAATTACCCATTATGGGCAACATGTCTCGAAAGATTTACTTGAACGATAAGGATGTTTGTGCGTCGCTAGAGAATTTTTTGATCTATCTGTAAATGAGCTTAAGTGATCGCAGACGTAATGGGTTTAAACAATATGAAGAATGCAATTGTGCGATGTCGACCATGAAGTCGTTCCTAGAAATGTTTGAAAATTGGCCATTTTCTTTCTACGTGATCGTAACGATCGCAAGCTATCGTAATGGTGTGAAGTTTTTATCAGTTAATATCGAAAATTAATTCGCTTGAATCGAACAATTCTAGGATCCTGTACATCGGTAAACGCTTCTGGGAACGTAGGTGAGTCTCTGTTTTGTCGAAGAATCCGAGCATGATGCATCGTTACTGCCGGGATTCGCGCGCATTGCTTGCATTCTTTATGAAATTGTCCGCAATCGTGACGTTCTCTGGGAATCATACTACGCATTTTGTATCTTGACTGGTATAGTCGGTACACGATACTCCGTACGTATGTTGTGGAACGTTTCAAGGGATTACTAGACTCTGAAACTGTAGAATTCTTATTGTGTGTAGATACAGTATAATTTCTTGGGTTGAAATCTACGTTAAATATTTCTAGGATATTATAGTTTTACAAGCTCTCATTCTACTCACGGAATATGTATTATTAATAGGGAGTTCAGTTATATTGTGTCTAATTTCTATAATCAGTTCTAATTCAGAGAAAAAGTAGTTCAGCAATTAATATTAACAGTAAATCGAAGGGAAAGTATTTTATCGATTGATATTAAAAATAATTGAAATTATACAGCTGAGAATTTTCCTGAGCCTGCGCAGAACTTATGGGAATCAAATGAATAGTTAACAGGGTGACACAGTTTCACGAAATGTTTGAGAACCACTGCACTCGTTAGTTTTCTGGAAAATCATTAATCGAGATGAATCTTGTAAAATTCCTTCTGATACAGAAGTTGTCTGGTCGGAGTAATTAGAGTATCGCGTGTTGAAATGAGACAGATGTTTCGCTACTCATTCTATGTAACTAAATACTCGGTAAAAACCAGAAAAGCAACGATAAACGTACAACGTTTGTTTGATTCCTGACGTTTCAATAATAATAGTAAATGTAACCCAGCTAATTCTAACGGAGTATTCTATTTTCCATATTCACGAAAAGAATTCACCGACGATAACTAGTTCCATTCTTATTTTTATTTCTCCTTTTTTTATTCCCACTTTATTTTTGACGTCACGCCTCTAATACTTTTAATCGTACGAAGCTCATCGAAGTCTCATCTATCTTGTTACATAATTTAGATTAAAGAATGTCCTGTACATTTTCCTGATCCAAGGCGCGAAAAGTTTCACGAGGCAAATAAGATACATTTACGTAACCGTTGGAATTTATCATAATAAAAATTTGCAGAATCCTTCTCATCGAGACACGGTTAAAACAAAAAAAAAAAAATTATTTCTATAGCGCGAAAACTGAAGAAACATACCATTCGCACCTTTTTACTATACAAAATTAGCATAAAAAATACACCCACTTAATGCAATAAAATATTACCTCTAATTACTGCACTTTTGAGTCCATCTTTTGTCTCTATTACCAAGCTTCCGAGTCAGGACCTCGATAAAAAGGTTTTCACGCCTTCCATTTACGAAGGTCTGGCTATTATTTTGAATACCGTGATTACGATACGAGTCAGCGTTGATCCCACGATAAATTAATTGTCTGTACAGTTGCATTTAGACGAAGAAACGTTTCACTTCCGTGAATTTCGGGTGTTTCGTAACGATTCTCGTCCCTTTCGATAAAATCTCGCGCGCACGTGTTTGGAACATGTGCTTCGCCGCTTCGCGCGAACCTCCACGCGCAACCAGCCGCTCATTAATAATGCACATGTACGCGTAGTTGAGTAATATATGCAGCTCGCTCCGTACGCTCGACTAACAGTACAGTTGATTCAACTGGCGACGCGACCGGAATCCAATTAAAATAGAGAGCTGGCTTTTCCAGCAAATGGCAATACTTGACTGACTGAATTGACCTTGGGAATACCGGGCATTTTTTTTCTTTCTTTTTTGTTAAATCGATTGTTAGAGTAGAAGTGTACTTTCTGGCCAGTTAATAAAAATTAGGGTGTCCGATAACTAGACTGCGGATCTTTATGCAAAATAAAATCTTCGCGAACGCGGTTAGAAAAATTGTACCTAAATAGGAATTTATTTTATTCTGCGAATATTATAACATGAACTTTACTTTCACTCTCTTTTATATTCTTGCATATTGTTTTCATTTTATAGCTTCTCGCGTATTTAAATTTTCTGTAAATGCATAAAGATCCGGAGCCTAGTGATAATAAAGTTTTCAATGTATCTCGTAATAAAGAATTTCATGTTGAATATTTCAATGAAATTAACAAATATATATTATGTTTCCAATTACACGCATATTTACTGTAACAATTAATAACGCGTATATCGTATTATCATTATTAATTTGTTTGTTACTCAAATTACTCCAATATTATAATTCTGTACCGTACATCAATTTTATTGAATTTCATTAGGACTGGCTCTTATTTATCCTGCCATTTATTACGTGGATAAGAATATCGCTCATGTTTGTTGTCAAATCGAACGAGTCTGAGTCCGAACGACCTGCTCCACTTTTCGCGATGCTCATTGCTATTCCGTGTTGACACAGTTGTCTCCGCTGATGAAGACGCTCGAGTTTCTCGTTTTCGACCGGACGCGTTCGAGAGTCCAGTTGAAAACTAACCAAAATATCAATAAATACAATCGAATAGCTATCTCGTTAACGTCTCGGATGATAGTCTCCGCTTCATTCGAACGCGAGTATCAGCTACTACAAAAATCGATGTCCAGTACGCGTCTGTCAGTAAATAACGAGTTGAAATTTCGAAGACACGAGGAGCCACCCGTGTCGACGTCTTATCGCGTCAATGTCATTGTTGCTTATCAATTTTCGAGTGGATTTTCTCTCCCGTTTCCCTCCGAGTTGAGAGACCTGCCCTCGCGGATTTCACAGGCTTTATCTTGGGACTCTTAAGTAGGCTATCGTCGGTGTCATTAAGCGCGTGGATCGTCCGTCGGCCGTGCTCTGTCGCAACAACGTATCGTTTTCGACGGGAATGTTAAAAGTTTCGGAGGGAAGGGTCCGGGCAGCATCTCGAATCTCGCAGAGGGCAGCGGCGAACGACGAACGAAACGAGAAGAAGTGGGACGCGTCGAAGTCGAATCGTAGAAGCTCCGGTGGCCAGTGAAAGTCGAAGAATAGGAAAGTGTCGAACGGTGGACACGGTTAAGAAGGATCGAGATACTACGTCGAAAGGTTCGAGTTAACTGGTAGAGGTAAAAAAAAAAAAAAGAAAAGAAGTTACGATGTCAACGGTACCTGTCGCGGGATTATCGATACAGATACTGAAACGCGATTTATCTGTCGTGGATTTCAGAAAAGAATGCCGAGATTAGCGAAACTCGTTCTCTTATCTAGGCTGTTTCTACTTGTTAAACGATCCTCTAATGCTAGACGGTTTAACGGGGAATTAACTTCGTCCGAGTGTATCATAATCTGAAACACGTTCGTGGAAGCTTGTTCGATTACGTGTCTCGTGAAGTTTTACTGTCTGTGATCTTTCGGTTTGTTGTACGCAGAGGTAAGGATACTTGCGAGGATCTGTTTCGCGATACAACTCTGTTTACGCGGAGAACGCGTCTTTCTGGCTCGGTGAAATTACGTTGCGCTGGACATGGTTTGAACTCGATCATTTTACTAAAACTATAATCTGATAAATAATAACGATTATTTTAGTAAAATTTGAGAAGAATCTAACCAACAGTTCGTATTTCGCTTCTTAATTTTGCAAAAGATGGCATCGATAAGATAATTGATTATGTGGGCTCTCGAACGAATCATGAAGAGCAAGCATGAACGCCTGGGAACCGTGAGGGTGATTCTAATTAAAGGATAGCAGCGGAAGTTTGTTCGGGTGCAACTCGACAGTTTCTTAAGACCTGCATTATTTCGTTCAAGAACGAGTACACCGGGCAGCATTAATTCGTTGCATTTCAAGAAGAAATCCTTTGAGCAGTTTGCTCTGTAACTTTCTCCTCAAAATGGAACGATTTAATGCAGTCGGGTGTACAGCTTCCGAGCCCTCTATCAGTATGATCAATACGAATACACAGCGATACCTTTTTATTTATTGGGTTGTCCAGAAAGTTCGTGCCAATTTTTAAGAAACATTCAAAGACACGTTCGAATTTTGATATATATTTATTGAATTATATATGTACCATTTTGTTCCACAATTTTTCCACCTTTTAAGGGGACGTCCACGTGTTATTTGTTTTCAACCATTCCGATATATTCAGACACGTACCGCCTACTAAAAATCGGCATGAACTTTCCAGACGACCCAATAGTTCAATGTTTCGCGACAATACACACAGATATTCAATTGCAAGCCTATTAAATTAAACTTGTCGTACCAATAGAAAACACGAAGCATCGAATTAAATTACACTGTTTGATCTTTTTGTTCCGTCATTTCAAAAAGAGCACGTTTGGTAAAAAGCTTTATCTCGATAGGTAAAAAGTAAGAGTACAGCGAATCTTCGATTATGGCAGAAAAGTCTCTGCAGTCTTGCTTGTTGTCCCCTCCACTCGCCAAGATTGTGGGACGTTTTACCGTGTATCGTTTCGCAACGTCGGCAAGAGTACACATGCACCCTCTAAACAATTGATAAACCTCCCTCAGGGTTGAAATAAAGCTCTCTTCCACCTAAGAAAGGCGGAGAGCTTGCAAGAAAAGAAGGTGAGAGCGTATTGCTTCATCCGCTGCGGCGAACGATGCCGATTGTGCGCGATAAGGATCGAGGGAATCGATCGGACGTCGCAGGTAACAATATCCTTGAGACTCGAGAGGCGTCGTAGTTAGCGCGCGGTCCGACGCTCTGTTTACAGTGTAATAGTAACGATGTTTATCGATCCTGTTATCGAGAGTACACTCGCAAATGCACGGAGCTTCCAGCGGTTCGAGGACGAGCCGAGGAGACGTAAATACACGACGTAGGAGAGACAGACGGAGGCCTAATTCCAGAGGAAAAGGAAAAATTAGAGAGAAAGAGAAAGAGATGGAAGCGCTATCGATAACCCGTCCGAGTGATAAAGCGACGTAAGGTGGTGCATTTTTTTCCCGCGCTTCGAGTTCCAGTGAAATTTATTCTCGTATCGAAACGTCGATTTCGACATCCAGAGACGAGGAAAAGATTCGAGAATGCACGTTTACCAACCCTTGTAGAGTGACTTTAAGTTTGGCCTTTAATGAATGTATTTTCTAACAATTGTTCCAATCTTTAAATATTATAAATGTTGATTTCGAGGATGGAGATGTTTGCATATACAGTGGATGGTTAATTGGTCGCCGTTTATTTGAGACAAATACTGAAGAACGGAAACGAAAATTGTTTTTTCCACGTTTTATTGGGACTGTTTACGCTCGTACAGTTTACAATCTTCAGAATTATGAAGAACTTTTAAAGATCGATGACAACCTTCAAGGCTGCGATGAAGATGAAGATTGTATACATGCAATCGTGAACAAGTTGTTGCAACAAAACATCAAGCAGAAGATTGGGAAAGTGACGATGATGATACTTCTGAGCAAGATCTGGTGACTAATCGGGAGGCTAGAAAATGTATTTTTAAACTAAGATAATATTTTCTGCAAAATGGAAACGAATTCGTTCATTTGCAGAGCCTAACAAAAATGCGCCAAGTTATGCTTGATAAATTTCTGAAAAAATAATTACATTGCTTATTTTTTATTATTTATTAATGTTATTTTAGTACGTATCGTTAGCTTCGTTTGCATGCTTAAACACGTTTGTATTCAAAACCGAGTATACATATACGTTCTTCGATGAATCATTTTTGGATCTATTTTTTACATTGTTTAGATTGTGCCTGTTGAAATTCGCTTTTCTGGGACAATCGCCTAATTGTACTAAATTATAAATAAGTACTTGTACGATTCTTACGACGAACCATTTACAGTACAGTTTGTAACGTAAACAAGTTAGTTTATTGCTCCGTACGAATTAGAAAACATCAAATTTCCAGTAAAGTACTTTTAAAAAAGGCTCTAATTGAAGATTGAAAGAAGATTCCACTTCGAATAACTAACAATTTAAAATCAAAAGGAAATCCCTCGAAGGCAGTATTATATACTTATAAATTAATGTATATTTCTTTTTTTTTAACGAAGTTTTAAAAATTAAACAGTTGTGCGAATACTTATTGCTTCGATGTTTCTATCGATTGTTTTTTTCTTGTTAATTTCGCAACTTACGTAAGTAGCTATTTTTTTTTGTAATCTATCTACTCTAGAGATTTCCGAGAATATGTAGAATGTCATTGTTCATAAAAAATAAGTTAATCAATTACAATTTTATATAATTTTTTTTTGGAAATTGATCGGTGTACGAATACTTTCTACACCCACTGTATACTCCGGTCGCCTCGGATGCGGATAAAGACGGAAAAATGCGGTCGGACAGGAAAACGAGTAATTGTAGAACCGAAGAAATATCAAGAAACAGAGAGAGGGCTGAGAAAGAGAGCGAGAGAGGAGCACGAGGTCTATCTATAGAAGCACGACTACTGGATGGCATAATTGCGTGGGGGTGAAGTTGCAATCGCGAATGCAACTGGTGGTGAGGGGCTCACCCTCTTCGCCTCCTCTGGGTGCCACCGATAGGGGGTGGACAAAGCCGACGTAATGGGCACGTGCACACACGTGCAAGGTGCATCCGTGTGAACGTCGAGGAAAATCACGGGACGATGTCAACGACCCACATCTGTGACGATCTCCGTCGTTTGCAACCTCGACGTTCCTCCATCGTCGCCATTCCTGCCTCGTTATTTTCCGCTTTTCCCGAAACCAATCGCGCCGACAGAATTTTTGTTAACCGTTTATAGACGTACACCTTGACGTACGATGGATGGAGCAGCCTTTGAGGCGGAAGGCTGACAATTATCGCGTATCTAGAAAGCTGGTAATGTTGTTGCAGAACTTTCTCGATATCGAGGTGGAAGACATCCTTCGATCGATCTTCGCTACGCGGGCTTCTTTGGGAATTCATTTTAAGGGAGAACATTCAAGGTTTTTCTCTTCCCACGATGACTGCTTAAATTATTTTTAACGTATCATTTATTACTGTAATGCAGAACGATGCGTATTATTCATGATAAATTGAACTCATCCACTTAAATTTCCACTTGAATAATTACTGGTGTGTATAATGACTAGGTTAAATAACTGATACTTTTATGTAGATAAGCTCTATCTATACCAAAAGAAAATTCTTGTTTCATTTGTGTACACAAGTGTTTGAAAAATGACAATGCACGCGGTTGATTAAAGTGATATTTTTAAGATGCCCTGATGGTCTTGTACCGATCCGATAATGACTAATGCGGTATGTATAACGATCTACTTTGACAAAATTAATTTTGAAATTAACTTTCGAAATCAATAATTAAACTATTAACATTAAACTATGGGTCGTAGCGAAATTTTGGGGTCGCGAGATTTTAATGTAAAATATCTAATATTCTCTTTTATTTATGTTATTGCAAAAAAGTGCAGATTTGATGAAAAATAGCGTGTATAATTTTTCTAACTATAATAAATACAATTTTACAACTTTTTGTGCAATTTTGAATATCATATTTTTGTATGTTTTTAAACAAATTCTAGAACTATATTTTTTCATATGTATATATATTGTTACCTAGTCAATAAATCGTCACAAAATATTTACGTATCTTTATTTTATATTGTTTGGGTCGCGAAAAAAATCACAATCATAAATGGGGTCGTAAATGGAAAAAGTTTAAGAAGCCCTGGTATAGAGTGCAAACGTTAACGAATATAAATAACACGAAGCTTCGGTGTTTTATAATATTAATTATATCCGCGAAACGGAAATGACTTAAATGTTGCTTCGAGTTTTCCTCGATGCATCCTCGATTCTCGAGAACCGGTATGCGCTCGTGCAATACTAACTCGCAAAATACACCCACGACCGGTTCACGGAAGCATGAATGTTGGAAACTTAATTTATTTATCGTCTACTGAAATACTGGCGTCTACAGTGATTTTCACACCGATAAAATAAACAGTGAATAGAGACTTCCTACATAAAAGTATGAATTGTCTTACACAGTCGTTACAAAGTCCAAAAAGGACTTCAATCTTAATGAAACGAATACAATTGTTAGACAGCGACTATAAAGTGCATAAACCAAGTATGAAACAAATAATACCATAAATGATAACGGAGAACAAATAATTTCAAATAAGAAATATATAGTCAGTGTAATAAGTATCCGTACAGGAGCCATTTATTTTAAATTGGTTGCCGTACGAATACTTCTCACACTGACTGTATATAAACTACTTCCTTATAAATAAGGAAGTGAATACACCGAAAGCGTTTTTACACGCAGACGTTTGCGAATCGACTCGCCGCGATCGCGAATTCTTATCGCTCTCCATTCAAACATTTTATCGAAAGTTAATACCAAAAGATTACTATATTTCTATTCAAAATCCATCTATTTATAAACGTATCTAAATACACGTGTACGTCGTAGATTGGTTGCACGTGTAACACGCTATCAGGATAAAATTAAATTGTTTACAAGCGAAGATGGATCGCATGTGTGGTTTACTAATACGCGTTTGCAGCAGTGACTCTAACGCGTACTTAGTCTAATGCCAGCTCAACTTTGATTTACCGTGATTCGCGAAAGCAGCGCGAGGAACTGACAACAATCAGTTCGACTTATCGTTTATCTACGATTCAACCTCTGTGTATGTTAACTTAAACGTCATTGCGAGCCAATGCACAGAGCGCAGCAATTTTCTTCCTATTTATTTTTGTTATAATCGCTTCAATTTCAAATGTCTTCTTAGAACAATTTTTCTCATTAAAGGTTTACAAGTATGTACACAGTTGTATGCATTTTATTTTATGGAAAGTGATGATATGTTCATCGAAGGAATAAATTTATGCAACATTCCTTGCCGCTTAAATTTATCCTTTGATCGCTCCTACGACATTTCAACAAGGTTAAGTCGGTTTTTATGTTTTCGAAAAAAAGTCGAACACATTGCTTGAGTACTTACAATTATGAGTAATAATACCGTAATAAATTCTACGCAATGTCTATTTCTAGCTTCGGTACATTTCGTATTCATCACAGAAACAACGCGTTCCCTCAACTATTACGAAACTGATACACTTCAAGTGAAATTAAGGAGTTGAAGAGTGACAATTTAAAATTGACCGTACGAAATCATAGATATTTTCCCGAAAACATCTACGAAAAGAATATTCCTCCACCTTCGAAATGAGTATTACCCATTCGACCAAAGTAATTTTTAGTTTGTAGTCTCCACTCTTTAAGCTGTATCTAAGCTCCCGAAATTTATTGAAAATATGCCCTTTTCATCAAGAACAGAGCTACGAAGTTAAGAATTTTCAAAACTTTTCAAAATCCCCCAAGGCACGTTCAAGTATCGTCAGAAGCTATACAGCGTATCACAATTTCAGTGAAATTAAGATGTTGCTCCAAAAAAGCCTAGTCACTCCAAAAAAGTCACGTTACTCCAATTTGGGTTGGAAGCAGCCCGGTTCGAGAAGAAGAGAGCCAGATCGCGTCGACCGCTCGCTCCATTCGTCGATCGCGGCGCTCATGTTAATCGCCGCGAGATAAACCCACCGCTTTTTACCCTGATTAAGGCAAGACCACGAACGATCGTCGATCTCGAATTCGGACTTTGTACTATTCGATGTCTGCGCCGACCGATGCTCGTGCCGGAAAAACGAGAATCAAGTCCGATGATTCGCGACTAACAAGGAACATCGTCCAACTCTAACCCGGCGATTTTAATGAAATTTTCCACGCAGATAGAGCATTGAAAAATATATCGTGCATGCTTTTTTTTCTCATCGTTTGATACACGCACTCGAGGGGGTAAAAATTACGAAGGAGGTTGCAACGGAATACCTAATTGGTTAAAGTTCTCGAGAGTTAACGAAAGCGAAAGAAGAGCGGCAATTTAAATCGGTAACTAAACATTTGTATGGCTACGGAAATTTAGTGTGGAGCGCAAACTAAGTTTAGTATTGTTTTTAAACAGACGAGAAAGCTTGGTAAATATGCGTGGTTCGTTGCTTGCGTTCACAAATTTCCAGCCAGAAAAAAATGTGTTTTACGAGATATGTTATTTAAAAAAGCGATGGGACTGGCTACAGTGGCGTCATCTATGAATTGGTACAATTTTTATTCAGGACATGTTGTTCGTTAAAAACAGTACTTTTTTCATATTGAACATTTTTTTTTTAACTCTGTTAGCTTTCGAGAAATTTGAGTAAGTAGTAACCTCAGCTGCAATTTTTTAAGGAATTTTTTCAGTCTTCGACAGATTTATGTTTTTCCGACCTGTTTCGATTAAAGTCTATCCTGACACTTTCTCTGAGGGGTAGGAATAACTTGGTCTCAATTTGATAGACAAAGTTCAACCTGGTTCTTTATGAAAAAAATATATTCCTTCTTAAAATGTGCACAAAAACCTGTACAAAATTTGAAGAAGCTATAGTCAACAATGTCTGAGAAAAATATTTATGAAAGAACTGAAAGCGGTATCCTTCCTTACATTCCATTCCTGAAAAGGGTTAAAAAAAGATTCAATATGAAAATGACGAACCATAAGAACGTAATTTGTAATCTGCACATCACGATCGCTTTAAAAATCGTGATAGCAACTCTATCACCAATTAAAACGTAAAACTTTTTCGTATCTCAAAGCATATCAAGGTGGACTTAAACACTTACGTAATGAGCTTCCTTTTGGTCGGCCAGCGAAATTCCGAGATCGCGTAAAAATCGCGCGACAAATCGTTGCCGATGATCGTTACAGATCGTCCCTTGCCCGCGACAACTACTATCTTTCTCGAAAGCTCCGATCGGACATTATATAAGCTGCCCCCGATGCCGTCGATCCACGTCTCGTTTTATCTTGAATCGTTATTCTGACTCGACACGAGCAGCCTTGAACTTCGACACGCGGGACGTGTCATTGTCCGAATTGAATTATTTGTTCGCTGCGATTGCGTATCGTTCGCTCGGAGGTGCGCAACGTCTTCATCGATATGTCACCGTGGCACAGTGTTGGTCATTGATCAATCACGTTTACGATCGACTGCT
Source organism: Hylaeus anthracinus (assembly GCF_026225885.1). NCBI lineage: Eukaryota > Metazoa > Arthropoda > Insecta > Hymenoptera > Colletidae > Hylaeus > Hylaeus anthracinus. Next base: position 9,931,940 of record NW_026534333.1, on the reverse strand, counting down.
AAATCAATTGAAAAATTAATTGCAATCGGAGGCACGAACTTCAGGTGCTGTAAACTTCGATCGCGATCCAGAAAACGACTTCCATCGAAATTTTCATTAGAATCAAAAATCGAAAATTCAGATTACAATTAACCTATACTGTCAATCGAAGACGCATATTTCAACTACGATTAAATTTCAATTAATTTCAACTTGAAAAGCAACGTTTCCATCGCAATTGACGAATTATTAGATTCTACTTGCGCGAGATAATTAATCCTCCATAATTAACGAATCGAAATTGATGAGTTGAATTTACAAAAATTAAAGAGCTCGAACTCGCCTGGTTTCCAACATCTCGATCGAAGCTTATAACCTTGTCCACGAGGATCAGAGGTTCGACGAGTCCCGTAATTCAGAGCTTCGTTAATTGCGTCGCACTTGAAATCGTATTACGTACCTTGGACTCAGATTTAAAGTTAGAAATTGCGCGGTGGTGTGCGTTGAATCATCGCGAATTGATCGAATTTGACGTTCTCAGGTAACAATGCAGGAGGAAGGTCGTCAGCGGTGACAGGATCGGTTCAAAGGAGCACCGTCACTTCGAGTAACCGCGCCCACTCCGCCACCAGGAGGATCAGTCATCAGCAACGTCAGCAACAACAGCAACAACAGCCAAGGATACCCTTGGGACCCTTACGAAACTCGGATGATCACGTGTCGAGGGCCAACTCGGCACAGGACGTTTGCGACAACTCGAACGACTCGGGGCTTGGCTTCGAGGAACGACAGCAACACCTCACCACCGCAAACGTTAGTGAATCGCACGAACGCAGTATGATTGATAAATTTCAGATTGCCGCCCGTGATTTATCTCGGATGTTATATTTTGGAGTATTCCTAATCGGAAGGCCAGATTTCGTGTGATCAGTGGAAGACGATAAGTTGACACCGTGGTTTACAGTTTGATAAGAATCGTTGCGGAATTATTAACGGTAATGGCTGTTTGTTTAAACGACAATGAATTTTAAAGCATTCTCAAAGAAAGGAACTTCGTAGGTGGGTCCAAGTTAAGACCGGTAATTTCTAATTATTCGTTCATTCGATCTGCGAGCAAATTCTGTTGAAAAATAATTGTGCATCCATGGTGCACGACGTAATATAAAATTGCAAATTAGTGAGCAGAGAAAGATGAACGTGTTTGTTCTGGGACAGAGATGAGCAAAATGTTTAAATAACGAATAGAACCAACACACGGATTTATTCGCGATATTCATTTAACACATCGGCTGCCGGACTAAAACACCTCAAAATTTCTATGAAATTAAAATTTGTCTCGAGATTGTTGAAGGTTAGATAGTTGTAAGATTCGTCGATGAATTTAATTTTTGAACCCTGCCAAATTCACGAATCCTATCCAAATTTATTTTCATCGTCGCCTCACCTTTGAAATCAATTTTTTTATTTCCTTAATGAAAAGTCCTGTGTTAACGTTGTGTGATCGACGTGTTAACTAAACGGTTCAATCGTCACCTATTCACCGTGATATATTTCATTCCGCGATTCACATTCAAAGTTTCATTCAGCGTGTAACGTATAAAGAGGTGTTTATCATTAATTCTGCGCTCGCAATTTGTATCTAGATAAGAATTTTGCCTGTCTCTGGCTGGTAGACACATTGCATGACGTGTTTGCGAAAGCTGTTTGTGTTCGACAGCATTGGAGTTTGTTTATATATCGTAACAACGGGTTATCATCAACACGACAAATCTGCCAGAAGCATCGGACGTGTTTTTATCGACGATTAATGTTCGCGAAAAAGCGTTACGTTGGCGACTTTATCGCGAAATATCGCCGATGTTATCGCGGTCAAAGATGGGCAAAAGTTTGTTTCAATAATAGATAACGGGTAAAAACTATTTATTCGCGACGACAATATAATTTCATTTAAACATTTTAAATTGCAATTTGCATCGAAGAAATGATCGATCAAAAGTTGCTTAACTTTGATAGATGCGTTTGTTATTCTGCTCGAGACAAAGGATCAAGGGTTTGAACAGTGTAGATTTTTTTTATTTAAATTTGTTAGCAATACAGGTTGGGTGTAGATTAGGTCTGGGTTAGGTCGGGCTATTTACACGCATCTGGCAATTTTTTGTTATCGTACGATTGAAAACAGTTTAAACAAGCTCGCGTTCGAACTTATTTTTACCAGGACAACTCCACCCATCGATGTTACTCTCGCGAAGATGTATTAACGAATACAAAAATTTGTATTTCCACTACCGATCCGACTTTTGTTTACCCGGCCACCAGTCAAGCGAGTCGACGCGTGTCTCGCGATAATTGAAGATAAACATTGGCGAAGATACATCGATATATCGAAGAAGACCAACACTTGGCAAGTTAATCGTGACATTCGACGAAGTAGTTACATTTTTAATTACCCACTGTAACAAATATTTCGTTCCCCAATTTAAATTCATGTTTGTACTCAAAGCAGCGCCGATAAATAGTCGTTTATCTTTTATTCATTATTCAAAATTTTTTGTTCAGACAAGAATTTCACCTATCTCTGCTGCATTTATTCGTTCCATCGAAACTCCGTCTCACGCGAGTGGCGTAACCGACAAGGAAGACCCAAAGAAAACCCTCTCTTTCTTCCCCGTAATCTGTCCGAGTGTTATTTTTGTATTCGAACGAAAACAATACACAGTCAACGGCCTCGCGGAAGAAATATCGTCGAAAATATCGGAAGTGCGTGCTGGTATCTGCCGAGAGAGTCTTCGTCGAAGAAGTTGCTCTTTATCGTGTTGCACGGACACGAGGAGGGCGATCTTTGATTGATATCGGCACATGCAACGACAATTTATTCGTCTTCTATTGCGTAACCGATCCGATGTACGAATAAAGCGTAAAATACGTAAAGCGCTCTTACAGATTCCATGATTCTTATATCAAATACACGAATTGCATACAATTGTTTCATGCATTATTCAGTGCAGTTCCGCGTAAAATATTTGTGCATTTAAGTAAAGAAAGAGTCTTTAAATACAAGAAAGAAATAGCAGAAGCAGAATAAATAGAAGAAGTAGTAGAGATAGAAATACAAATGAACAGAAAAGAATTTCAATACGAATTTGAGTAAATAACCAAAATTCAATCCTTTAGAATATTACATAGGTGCTATAATAAGAAAAGTTTTATATACATACAAAGTTTTAATATTGTACTCCTTTAAAAGAGTCCCTATTAATGAATCCTACCTGCGCGCAAAGTTCCATCCGCATCGCCACGTAAGGGATGGTACGTCGCGAATCGGGTCATTCCATCTCCAATCCATCGCTCCACGTCTTCCTCTGCGTGTCTGCGTCAACGAGGTCGCATCGTCCAGCCCTCGAAAACGTTTCCCAAGAGACCATCCTCGAAACCTCTGAAGTCTGATGCTTCCCCTCCGGTTACGCCACTGTCGCGCGCGCACCGACTCGTTGGATCTAATGCGATCACTCGTAACGGGTACACGGGATCATCGTTGATTCGACAACGACCACGACACGGAGCCGGGTCTCTAACGGTAGTTGAACCCGTTGGGCGCTCTGATTCGTTAAATTGAGCCGGCAACTTAACGACTACAGGCACAGACACGAGCGCAACGCGTCTCTATCAATCTGTCGTTGCTTAACAGGCTTGGAACGGCGCCGGTGAGGAGGACTCGAAGAGGAGAAAGATGGACATCAAGCTCGAGTCCGAGGACGCGAACTTCGCCTTCCCCGAGGTTGCGAACAACACGAGCCCCGACAGCAAAACGTCCAGCAGGAGAACGTCGAACGGTATAGGGTTGGCCACCATCTCCAGCAGCAGGAACGGGACCGCTGGAAGAGTCGTCGACGGGCCCAGATCTCGTCCAGGCATGGGTGTCCTCAGCAAGAGGCCGCCCACGGCTCACCATGGACCCATCACTCTCACCTCGCAACTATGTACGTAGGTTATTCCATGTCGAACCGAACTTCCACTTTGAATTTGAAATTTGGGTATGTTTGCGAGCATTTGGAGATGTTTGACGTGGTTGCACGGAAAAGACATGCATTATATGGGTCAGAGAGGAGTCGTTTAGGGTCTACGTGAGGTGGATCGCGCGTTACATCGTGGATTTTTAATAAAGGTCATCCAATCAACCATATACGGGTAACCGACTTATAACAAATATACTTAGCAATGATATTCTTAACACCTAAACAGCTTTCGGTAACATATGCCCCTGCCATGAATGAAACATTCTATGTTGTCCAGCAAAAGAAGGGACCTGCTTATTTGTACAGCTGTTCTTGTGTGGCTTTATTATTAAATAGTGCTCTTCTTACGATATATTTTAAATCACGGAATACACGGTCCAAGGCGCTCTTGGCAACAGCCTGTATCTCTTCGGATTCTTAGTCCGTCGACACTGCGAGATAAATATACAGCATATCGTTTCTGCAGATTTTGTTTGTATCTCCGTGGATGTGTAGTTGATGATCGTGTCATAATATCTGCAAAAACTGTCTGTCAAATGTGTGGTGCTTGTTTCATAGACATTGTACTTTCATTTACCAGTGTCTCGTGAATCGGTAATGCGATATGTCGATATATTAGCATACCTGTAAGTTGCGATCGAAATTGCAAATTAGTTTTTTATCCTCTGTTTTTATATATATATGGGACAAATGAATTCTGAACAGTTTGATCTACGAGTCGAAGAATCGATTTGTTACATCTGCTGTGTATACAAACACTACTTATTTATTTAGCGAGGCAAGAGACTACAGCCCAAATGCTTTATCTTTGTCGTTCGGCCCGTAGATTGAACAGTTGACTTGACCCTCTAGATCGTACGGGATACAAAATTTAATACTTTTCACCTTACTTGAACGTGGCAGGGATTAACTCGTTTTTCACTAACGCGTGGTTAATTGTAACACGCTTTGCGCTGCGTTGATTTCGAATGACTTTCCACTCAAGCCACGTGCCGAACTTACGTTCATAATTTATGCCACAAAATGCTTATAAGACTACAGACATCAATATTATCAAGGAAAAAGGTTAACGTACAAAATGCGGTAAGCATGATAATTATGAGGCAATTAATGATATTATGAAATATTTAGTGATAATATTTCTTTTAATAGCGAACATCGCGAACGGTCTAAACGAATTATTATTAGAAACTGCAATGTCCTTCGCTATAAACATCCACAAGTACCATCCCTTACCAGTTCGACAGGTCCTATAATTTATTAAATAAAAATAAACATTAATTCTTCATACAGAAGTACCATAATTAATGACTCCTAGACACGTTTACATATCGTTAATGACTGCAACGTTATTTTTGCCAATTTTTAATTAATACTCCAAAAAAAAAGTGTCCCATTTGACACAAGACGATCCACGTGCGAAATACGTTGTTTTCGAATCCAGAAGGTCGATTTATCACTAACCCTTTTCCCCGTCGGTTTTATCAAACCGCAAACCGCCAGTTGGGTTTATCGATCTCTCGTCTGGAGTATGTCGTTAAACGCGCGAGTTTGACAATTTACTGCCGTTGATATTGTAGCTTTTTGGCGGAGATACCGGCAACCGAGGTCACAGTCGCGAGGCCTCAGCCAAGAGATAACGTCCCGAGATTTTGTTGGATTTTCAGAGAATTTACAAGCGATCTCGGGAGTGGCGTCGTTGTTTATATTGTTAATTGTAACACCGAATATTGTTAGTTGTAACACCGAAATTTTTCACTCGAGCGTAATCGCATTTCGAGACAGTGATTTCTTTGCGAAGCTCTCGCTCACATCGAGATCTCCGTTAGCAAAAGTAACACGCTGATTTTTATGAAACTTCCAAAACTGTTCAAGACGCGTTATTTTAGTTTTTTTTTATTAGAATTTATTACAATTGAACTGTTCGGTGTAGCTGTCACCTCCCAATATTTCCATACAAACTTACACAGTACGATAGAAAAAATGCGACTGATGCGTAATGATGCTACACTCCATACTATTAAATAAAAAAATGTATATAATTAACCAGAACCACCAAATGTTAGTCCACAAATAAAGCGATCACGATGAACATCTCAAAGCCCAACGTATCAACTTGCAACCATTCCTATTCCTTCACGTTTCAAGTGATATTCTATTTTATTCTTTTTTTTCTTATCGCATTCAGGTAGCGCTTCCGCGGATGGTAAGGCCCAGTTGCAGATCATCTGCCAGCCAGAGCAGCAGCATCGGGCTCGTTACCAGACTGAAGGTTCCAGGGGAGCGGTGAAGGATCGCACAGGAAACGGATTTCCAATTGTTCGTCTGGTCGGCTACGACAAACCTGCGACACTTCAAGTTTTCATTGGCACGGACCTCGGTCGTGTCGCGCCCCATATGTTCTACCAGGCCTGTCGCGTGAGCGGCAAGAACTCGACGCCGTGCGTCGAGCGGAAAATCGACGGCACCATCGTCATCGAGGTGGACATGGACCCGTCGAAGGACATGCTGGTTACTTGCGACTGCGTGGGGATTCTCAAGGAACGCAACGTAGACGTGGAGCACAGATTTCCGCAGGAGGCTGGTATCCTTCAAGGTCGCAGTAAAAAAAAGTCGACGCGTTGTCGCATGGTCTTCCGCACGGCCCTCACGCACCCTGATGGCACCACGGAGACTTTGCAAGTCTGCTCTCAGCCAATTGTTTGCAGTACGTGTCGCGATACGCAATTCGCTTTTTGGACAATGAGTCATACTTTTCATGTAAAAACCAATATTATTGCGTTACATCCTCCTTAAACTCTTCGATATGGTTTATCTAACATATCCTGCTTTGAACGTTCCGCTATTAATTATTTAAGAGTTTTCAATTACGCGATACTTTATCGGTACATAATTAATTTGAACAGATTATTCAAACAATTTACAACTTAACCGATCCATGTATATTAACTCGGAAAACATGGTCGTTGGATAAACAAGTGAAGCTTATTGACTAAAATATCGAAGCATAGAATAAATTTTTGAATTGTAATGTTTGTTTCAGCTCAACCACCTGGTATTCCGGAGATCTGTAAAAAATCACTCACGTCTTGTCCATGCACCGGAGGATTGGAACTGTTCATTCTCGGGAAGAACTTTCTCAAAGACACTCGCGTGGTGTTCCAATTAGACAACGACGACCTATCGAGTAGCTTAGAACCGCACTGGGAGTGCGCGGTCTTACCCGACAAAGAGTTCCTGCAACAAACGCATCTGGTGTGCGTCGTACCCGCCTACAGACGGCAAGATCTGGCCCCCTCGGAAACGGTCTGCGTAAAATTATACGCGGTGTCTTCTGGCAAAACCAGCGAACCCCACACGTTCCTCTATACCGCTGTGTCCACGCCACCCGAGCCATCGATCGGCAAAGTCGAGCCCATAAGTCCACCTCTTTCCACAACGAGCGGCGAAACTACCCTCGCGACGTCCCCTGCAGCTGTGTCTCTGAACACGGGTGTAGCAGCGAACAGTAAGCCAATTTCTACTCCCCGTGAACAATTCATGTATCTGACAAACCTAGTACTTCTCAATTTAACACAATTTATGCATTTTTTCAGCTCTAATGACCCAAGCAGCCGCGGGAGGACCGAGCTTCCTGTCCACCATGCAACCGCAACAACAACCATCTCAAACGACAGAGACTCTTAAGAGCGATCCGAGTCCGCCACCGGTAACAGCGTCTTCTCAAGTATCGTCGGTTATGATGTGGACCACTCAGAGTTCGAATTGCCAGAATTCACCGCCCGACGTAATGATGCCTCCGCCAGCGTTGGTAGCGAATCCAATTCTGAACCGTAGATCTTCGTCGAACCTTCAACTGATCATGCCGGACAACTTGAAGACAGAGGTGATAGACGAGAATAGCGAGAACAGTATGATCAGCGAGAACAGCATGCAGAGCATACCTACTCCGACTGCGAGTGGCTCGACAGGCACGAGTCCGCTGCAGCAGCTGGTTACCGAGAACTCGAGAGAAACGTCCCAGGCTAACATGATCAGATCGGTGCCAGTCACTTCGAACGGCTCCCCTGTCCAGGAAGCGGTGAATCTCCTCGGGGTTGTCGACATGATGCGGAATCAGCATTCGTTGTCGATGGTGACGGCGCATCAGACCACCTACGGAGGTATGCACGAATCGTCTCAAGTCAAAGTTCTAAGTCCTCACCATATCAACAAAGACACTAACCCGATATTGACGACAGAAGGCAGCCCTAACGGAAGTCTTCAGGGTGGCGGTGTCGTTGATCTTCGTATGAAACACCATCAGTCGGAGTTTGGTGCTCTGTCGAACTTCGCCTCGTCGCCTAACGGGCCAGCGTTGCCCGCGCAGACTAATCATAGCCTGGAGAAATACCTGAACGATATCGAATCTAACGTTAAAGAGGTCGAGGATCAAGAGAACGGCTACGTGGCCAATATACAGCAACGAGCTTCCATTATCGCGACAGGACGACAGCCACAGCAAGGACAATCTTCCAGCATGATGGCACCTGCAACTCCAGGCGTAAAGTTGGACACTCTCGTTAATTCCGGGGCGGAAACCCATCAGATGGTGTCACCCCTTCGTACCGTGAACCCCAATAGCAGCACCATGATGACACACGTGAACCCGGTTAGCGATCACGAAACGATACCGAGTCCCCAACAAACTAGAACTAGCCCGACCATCCCTGTAAAGACTATGCTTCTCGAAGCGTTGATGCCGCCCCAAACCGTTCAGCCTATGACGTCGAACGTAGCGCCATCCGTCTCGCCTCCCGCATCGGTGGTGCAAGAGCAGACTGCTGGTGACAATTTACTCACAACCATCAACGCTGCCCTGATGCCGTCGATGCAAGAGCCGCCAGTCACAGCGACATGTACGTCGAACGCTACAGTTACGGTTCCGGCCCATAATTCGTTGCAAGTAACGAACGAGACAATGTCAACAGCGGCTGATCACATTCCCCAAATTCAAGGACTCATTCAGTCGGACGTTGTGGCGATGCAACAAGTCCAGCAAGTGGAGCAGGTTGTCGCGCAGGCACAGCAGCAAGTCGAACAGGTTGTCGCCCAGGCGCAGCAGCAAGCCGTACAAGCTGTTCAACAAGCTCAACAGCAAGTAGTACAGCACGTGGTGCAACATGCGCAGGTTGTTCAGCAGGCTGTGCAACAGGTGCAAGCGGTGCAACAGGTTCAAGCCGTGCCAGCAGTACAGCAGGCTGTACAACAAGCCACCCAGGAGGCAGTGCAGCAAGCGGTGCAACAGGCAACTCAGGAGGTGGTGCAGCAGGTCCAAGCTGTACAGCAAGCGGTGCAGCAAGCGCAAGCTGCGCAAGCTATGCAACAGGCGGTGCAGCAGGACATAGGTTCCATGTTGAATCAGCCTGCTGGCTTTGTCGCCGAGGCTAGCTCTGCCCTCGCAAGCGGAGCAGCGCAGGAGCCATCGCAGCAGCGATTGACGACTGCCGCGGAACAAGCGATCAATAATGTAATTACAAATGCCACTCAGGATATTATCAACAATCGACCTATCACAACAACAACGGCACACGCAATCATCGCAACGAAGAATATATTGAACAGCGTGGCTACTCAAAGCGCGCAGTTAATGAACAGTGCTATGGAAGGTATTTTGCCTAAATCTCCTCCTAGCCAGAACAACATCGTCGAACAAGTCACGAGCAAGTCACCGCCGGTTGCTCTACCCGTGACACCCAACAGACAGAACGTAAACGCACCTATAGCGAACGCGTCTGGCAACGCGGGTGGAACGACGATTAGGAAGCAAGAGGACGGTATGCTGCCTCAGGAGCTTACTTCGATGTCGGAGCACGATCTTTTGAGCTACATAAATCCCAGCTGTTTCGATCAAAGCGGTTTTCTTATGTAGTGGCGCCGCATTCTTGTCGTTAAAAATAAAACTGTACATTGTATTCGAGACGATCGGATACGAAACGAATTCACTAATTCCAGCCAGTTGAGTACGAGAAGTGTATATCCTGGGCTCGGTACGAATTCTATATCTGTGCCACATTGTCGTTTCAGACTTTGTATGTGATAGAAATGAAAATCCGCTTTTGTACGACGAATAATGGACGAAGTTTGCACCATCTTTCTAACGAAACGAAAACTATTATCATGTTAAGTAAGACGGGCGCACGAGAGCGCGACAATTAGGGTTTTCCTTTATTCTTCCTCTTTTTCTACGAGTTGTCGATTGTGATAATTCATTTTATTTATCTCTATCAATGCCTCTTGCGCATCCAGGTGCCTTTTCCCCTATTGTAAAGTATCTCGAATTGGTCTTTCTCTCGCAGTCAAGGAGCATCGTGAATACGAGATTGCGTGTGTATGTGTCCTAATAATCGACAATGTGCTGACCCCACTCAACTCTAAGTGGAGCCACGGAATTGAGTGTAGCAAAAGTTACGTTTCGCTGTACCTTAAAAGTAGACTATCCTGCGGTTCATCGATACATCCGTTCTTTTTGACTTGATTTCATTCTAACAAATGGATCATCTTGTTGTTTGACGTCGTTTCTATTATATTTCTAAGTATAATATATTTCGTATGTTGTTTAATAATTGAATCTTTTTGTTGCTAATTAATACCAATAATAGAATATTATGTGATTGCGTTGATGATGTTATCGATAACTAATAGACAAACGACAGAGAGATTATATTATATGTCGGTATGAAGAATAATTATTATAGAAGTATATATCATTGAGATATATATAATATATATTTTACGTTTACCCAAAGAGAGAAGCAGATGATCGGACAAAGTGAGCTTATTAAAAATATAACGAAGTCTATATTATATATTGTAACAAGTTACGCAAGGGTTCTCCCTTTTGTTCAAGATGAGGGGTGCTATGTACCGCGTGTACGAATACTCGCCAACATTATTTAGTAGGAGACAGATTTTATAATAAAATATTGAAACATTTATTGTCGTGATATGTCTTTGTAGCAAAATATATACATATATATTTTATATCGAGCATCTGTTACGTGTCACGTGTTTTAAAGGGTCGTTAAAAATAAGAGCATGAATGCTACATTAATGAAATAAACAAATCATTGTACTACGTGGTATGTACTTCGTGAAATTATTTGTAACATTTACTGTACACTGTACGCACATCTGTAGCGTTATCAGCTTAAACATTGAAAACGAAAATCATGAGCATGTATTATCATTTTACTTCTGTAAGTTGAATAAATGTTTCACAGCATTGCTTTTTCAATAATTTTTTTAATCAACATGGTTATGGCATTAGTTAATATTGAACAGTAATAAACTATATAACAATAAAAAAAAGTTAATCTACTTTACATAACATTTACAGTTAAGTACTTTACAATTGGGTTGTTTAATAATTTAATAAGTTACTACTTGAAATTAAATAATGTCATAAAATCTGCCATTTTCCTTTTTCGCCTTTTACTTTGCCTTCTTTTAGTAATTTATTTAGATGATGATATATATTGTAGGCTGCTGCTTCCCACATGTTGCTCGCAATTTCCTAAACATACAGAAATTTATATTACTTATTCTGTATTTCTAGTCTGCAATGTTAATTAAATAATGATTGTTACCGAGTATATATGTTTTACAATATCCATTTCAGACATTGTATTACTTCTTGAATTTTCTTGTAAAACTTCTAAAATTTCATTTTCTCTTTTCTGTCTATGTTCAATATAAAAATTAACACTGGCTATTGGATCTCTTATTACTGCCCCATGCCCAGGATAAATTATTTCTGGTTCCATTGCCAAAATTTTGTTCAGTGAAATCATGTAACTATGCAGATCTTCAAAAACAGCGGTTCTCTCTCCAAGAATACAATCCCCGCTGAACAATACCCCATCTTCTTTTAACCAAAGAACTGCATGATCGCTTGTGTGTCCTGGAGTATACTCAACGCTAAGTCTAGCTCCTTCTACTTCCATTATTTGTTTATCCACCAATGCTTCCCAATTAACCAATTTTTCTGCTTCAGTCATGCCATTATCTTCCAGAGATCTGGGTAATTTCCACACTCTACTATTTTCTGTAGGATTTAACATCTTTATCGTATTCAAAACAGGATTTACTCCACCTATGTGGTCACGATGCCAGTGTGTTATTATCAAGTGCTCTATTGTAGCTTTTTCTTCTTCTAATACTTGGTGCAATAATTTTGTATACTCTGGGGCAGTTTCTGAGTCACCTGCATCAATTAATATACGTCTACAAAAGACATATTAAATAACCATACATATTCTTCAACTACATGAAAGTATAAAATTGATAACTGTTACCTGTGTCCAGTGCCAACAAGGTAAGTATTTGTTCCTTGCAATGTCATGAGTCCTGGGTTGCATCCTAATATACGTATTACTTTTTTAGATAATCTTGATATCAAAGGCAAATCCATAAGAGGTTTCATAGTTTAGAGATGGTAAAAACTTTAAATAACAGCTAAATTACTTGTGTACTTTGTAATTATCTGTATACAAACTTCTTTGACGGATAGTGCAATACTGAACTATGATTTCTTGGATGACGATAAAACACGATTGGCATGATATCGTAATTTTGCAATAGTAGATAAACGTCTATTCACGGTTTTTAATAGATGACATAAAACTTTACGATCATCTGAGTACAGATTGATACAGATAATTACGCAAACTGTAAAATCCATGGACCTGCGGTCCGAAATTCATTTGACATAAGTAACAACATCTTGCGGATAAATCCCGAAGCTCGAGCCACTGTATTACATATACAGGGTGTCCCAAAATTCGGGGAGAAGCCGGAAATGGGGGGTAGCTGAGACGTTTCGGAACAACAATTTCCTTTGCAAAAATGTCGGATGGGGCTTCGTTAAGGAGATATTAAACGAAAACCCCGACCAATCAGAGCGTGCGTAGACCGTTCGAGCGGGCGCGGTAGCGAAGGCTACGCGCTGGCGGCCGCGCTTGTACGCGAACAAGTGACTCGACGTGCACCGAAGGACATTGACGCTGCAGCCTAGCGCGTAGCCTTCGCTGCCGCCTAGCGCGTAGCCTTCGCTACCGCGGCCGCTCCAACGGTCTACGCGCGCTCTGATTGGTCGGGGTTTTCGCTTAATATCTCCTTAACGAAGCCCCATCCGACATTTTTGCAAAGGAAATTGTTGTTCCGAAACGTCTCAGCTACCCCCCATTTCCGGCTCCTCCCCGACTTTTGGGACACCCTGTATACCATGAATTTCATGGTATACATATATGTATTATTTATTTCAATCGAAATCGTAGCAACAATGATTCTTGAATGTTGCTATTGATTCAGTCTTGTACATAATTAATAATAAATTATTTACAAATAGATAACAAATAATTGATGAACACAATTGCCTGCATTTAGTGGATGTTTTTAATTGAAATAAAATAATATGAGATGCATTCCTTTTATTTCCCTGTATGCTTCTGTTTTTCTTCTGAGAGCTTGCTTTTTATTTAAATAACATTTTGTCCATTCCTGTTATGCATGAACGAAAAACTTCGTACGGGGAATTTCATTTTGTTACCGAATAACCGATGAACAACGATTGGATATTACGCGAGCGTATTGCATCAAGCGCCATTTGTTTGGACGCTTTTCGGTCAGTTGCATTCGGAAAGTGCAGCGGTCGGTATAGGAGTAGAGGGATAAGATAAGGGACGCGCATTTTATTCGCGAAAAACGCACTGATTCGATTATGTGAGAAAACAAGTTGTGAAACAGAAAACGTAAGGATCACAATGCGTGAAAAATCGTGTTCACCGAATCATTACCGTACCCCAAATAATCGCCTACCGTGCACGTAAAAATCGCGTTATTTACGGCCATAAAGTAACAAGGATCGATTGTTAATTTGTAAAGGGAACAAAGGTTAAAGGAGCACGATGTCTCTGAGTGCGAGCGCTGAAAACTTATCATCAGAAGGGCAAGTAAGTGAACCACATTAATTGCTACTTTTCCTTGCGTGACTCATGCTGGACTTGTCATCGGATCACTACGTTCAATACACACGTTTTTTCGTGGATTGTTTGTTTCATATTACCGCAATTATTATTTCTCTTTAACTTTACAAAGACTTCTGTGTACAATACAAAATATATTCTCATAGAAATAAAAAAATGTTATACCACTATACACGTTTTTTCTTTAATCACTCTATTATACGTATATATTTATTCACGTATTCTTTAGTAAACATTCTGAGTATATTTCATGAACATGTTATTCGTTTAGTATACTGCCAGAATGAAATGTGAAACATTAGCATAAGCTCTTGTCTGCAATCAGTTCATTAGACTTGTACATGCAGCCACTCCCATTATCATTCCAATACCCTTTCAATATTTTTTTTCTAAACAAAGTCCTTTAGTCTATATATTTTACATTGTCAAATACACAATTTGAATGAACAGTAGGTAGGTATAAGATAGACGGTCTTCTTGTAATTAACAGAATAGCGAAAGGTGGAACATGTGCCTTGAACTGGCATTGGAGGGTGAACGTCTGTGCAAGGCTGGAGATTGCAAATCCGGGGTGGCATTCTTTCAAGCTGCAATCCAAGCCGGAACAGATGATTTGCGGATATTAAGTGCAATTTACAGCCAGTTGGGAAATGCATATTTTTACCTGGGAGATTATGTAAAAGCTATGAATTATCATAAATTAGATTTGACGCTTGCACGTAAAATGGGAGACAAATTAGGGGAAGCTAAATCCAGTGGAAACTTGGGAAATACACTGAAAGTTATGGGAAAGTTTGATGAAGCTATGATTTGTTGCAAAAGGCACTTGGAGATCTCTAGGGAAATTGGAGATAAGGTGTGTATAAATATATTGCACAGACTTATTTGTGATTTCTTATATTCCCTAATTATTCATGAACAAATATATATCATTACATAGCTTAGCGAAGGGAGAGCATTATACAACTTGGGAAATGTTTATCATGCTAAAGGGAAGCAAGCTGGCAGAGTAGGTCATCAAGATCCTGGAGAATTTTCTGAGGATGTCAGACAGTGTTTACAGCAAGCTGTATGCTATTATGAGTAAGAAAATCATGTCATGAATGTTTTGAAGTTGAAAAGTACAATATATCCAATGTGTAAATGGTACAAATTCTTTTATAGAGAAAATTTAGATTTAATGAAGGAATTGGAAGATTCTGCAGCACAAGGTAGAGCATGTGGAAATCTGGGAAATACATTTTACCTGTTGGGTGACTTTCAGCAAGCAATTTATTATCACAATGAGAGATTAAAAATTGCCAGGGAATTTGGAGACAAAGCTGCAGAGCGAAGAGCAAATAGTAATTTAGGAAACTCTCATATATTCCTTGGTGAATTTGAAAAGGCTGCACAACATTACAAGTATGTGCCATCATTACGTTTCTTTATTTGTTTGATAAATTAATATACAATTAAAATTAAATACTACTTTAATCTAGGAGAACCTTAGATCTTGCACAAGACTTAGGAGACAGAGAAGTAGAAGCACAAGCATGTTACTCTTTAGGAAATACATATACTCTCCTTAGAGATTATCCAACTGCAATAGAATATCATTTGTGGCATCTTGAAATAGCGCAACAACTTAAAGATCGCGTAGGTGAAGGCCGTGCTTGTTGGTCTTTGGGTAATGCATATGCAGCAATGGGCAATCATGAAAAGGCACTACATTATGCCAATCTCCATTTAAATATATCAAAAGAACTTGAAGATCCCATGGGACAAGCTACAGCGCAAATGAACGTCGATGACTTACAAAAGATTTTGGGTCTGGAAAAAGGCCAACAAGAGAATAATAAAGAAAATATTGCGCATAAACTTTCAACCAATACAGGATCAAACGTTAATATATCATCACCATGTAGATATAGACTTAGACGTGAAAGTATGGACAATTTGGATCTTATCAAGGTAATTTGATTATATGAGTTGAATTTATAGGTAGTATTAAATCAATAATTATAAATTTATAACATAATTAAAATTGCATTCAGCTTACACCGGACGCAAAATTGAAAGAACAAGCCGAATCTCAAACAGACAAAAGTAATAACGTCACGTCACAGGTCAGTCAAAAAGAAGAAGATAGTTTCTTCGATCTTCTATCACGTTTTCAATCCGGCAGAATGGATGATCAACGTTGTACATTAAATACGAATCGCTGTCAGAAGTTTAGAACGATCACGCCTGAACCGTGCGATTCGGACGATAAGTATGTATTATAACAAATGACATTATTCGTTGTTACTATTATACATTAAAGTATATTGATTCTATTTTCAGAGACGGGGAAGATTTATTAGAACTCATTGCTGGAATGCAAAGTAAAAGAATGGATGAGCAACGGGTGACGTTGCCTTACTTACCTGGCTTAAATACTGATCAGGATGCTGATGATTCCTTCATTGAGATGCTTGTAAGGTGCCAGGTATGTACCGTACCTTACAGGAACTTTGTCATATGTCTGTGTATAAAGTTTAATGATTTATTTAAATAGGGTTCACGTTTGGAAGACCAACGGAGTCCTTTACCCGCGCCATCGACTGTGCAAGATGCAGAAGAGGAACACGGCCAAAGATCCAATGGAACTCAAGCAGGCTCGACAGTTCCCGAAGAAGATCTCTTCGCTTTAATTCAAAGACTTCAGGCGGGGCGAATGGAAGATCAAAGAGCTTCAGGACCTGGGAAAAACTTATTAAAACACTAATGGCGGAAAGCGACTTAAGAAAGAGCGCGTAAGGCCCTGTGGTACCACTATATGTTTGGAATTCTGCAACTTGTACACGCAATTCCATGTTTCGTTTAGTATTTACGAAAAGTTCAGTGCTTAATTTGACCATTTACAGTTTATGAAATCAAACTCTAGGAAACTGTAAGGTATTACCATACCGTCCATTGGTATTAGTTCTTTTATTACACTTTTCACTTGGAATCGAACTTTCTTTTTCATTACTTGAGTGTCTGCAATATGGTGCCAAATGCTGTACATACGAGCCTAAGTAATGCGTTCAAACGCTCGGGATACGTTACGCAACGTTGGGTAGAGAATAATTTTATATTTAGTATTTTTCAAGTGTAATATCGTTTTACAGCATATAATAATTCATGATGAAAAAACTATTCATTCTTGACCAGAACAAATGTATGTCATTATGAGCACTGCCAGGCTGAGAGCATGAATGGCACGGACATTCCTTCTTAATAAAAGAGTTATCACATTATCGAGTATCGCGTGCCGAAGGTCTACCGATCCTGGCGTTATCTTTTACATATCAAACGTTATACAATTTATTTGGTCACCGATTATTTTTGCAAATGGCGGAAAAGTATGCTTTAGCGTACCGTCTGCTTACCTGGTGCCAAACATTGATGCGTTGGAAGCTAAATACTGAGGGTAAAGAAGGAAGTTGTTGGTCATTGTTACTCGTATATACCTTCGTGTATTTACTGTTTCTCTATTATACGTTGAAGAACGTACGTCGAAGCGGAGCGGTTTTCTCGGATCAATCGAATTGGTAACGCGTATAATTATAATAATTTATGACAAGCGTTACCATTTTTATCTTTCCATGTACTTCGCTCGTTCCAAGTATATGGAATGTTGATCGAGTATTTACGATGGGACTGGATCTGTTATGTATGATGTAATTGAGTGAACATTAATTCCAATAGTACCTAACCTAACTAATTAAATTGTACGGTAATAACGATACTCCAATGCGCTAACACTTATTAACAAAACTTAACTATATACAGGAGAATTTAATTTACACGGATTCTCTGATTTACAATCTGATACAGTGTAATGTATCGCCCGATCTCCTTGTGTTCCAAAAAACAATTTGAAATATGATAATACAGCGACACGTTCATTAAAGATGCATATTCAATATTTCATTGAATACTCCATTGTATTTATATCCTTAAACCTATCTGTCGGATAAGTAACTTATAAATTATTGTAAATTCTCGACGTTATTTATCTCTGAATACGTGATAAGACAATTATTAGAAAAGGAAATGTAACAAAAAACGCTTCAGTCAACAATTTTTAATGTACCTTTAAAAAAAATCAAACAAACAAAAAACCGAAAGGAAGAATGGAACATTGCCTTAATACTTATGAGATTCTATCGACGACCTAATAAGTGTGTGTTTTTAGACGTTAAAACACTTCACGCCTACTTGTATAAAACTAAAAAATTAACTATAAAACCGACTATAAAACTAAACCGAGCCTGATCGAGGGACTATAAAGCTATATCTTAAATATTGTTAAAGAGAACAAAAAAATAGTTATTTAGCATCGTACAAAATTGCAAACGAGGGCTAATGGTAATTCCTTGATGTACGAGTAGTGTTATTTTTCTTGTTGTTGGGAAAAATATATAACTGTGAACCAGCGAGTTAAACGTCGTTTTAACTGTGTAAACGTACAAGCTCGTCGCTCATCGTCATCATTAATAGGATTGATGTAAATATTGATTCGTTATTGAGTTGATATAATGAGAAAGAGACGGAGAGTGAGAAACAATTAAATTGAGAATATTATTTTTTGTAGAAGTTACATTTGTACTGGATTATATATCTTCCATACGTTTAGTTTCTTAACGAGTGCGATGGCATTTTTTATAAAAATCTGTTTTTGACGTAGATTCGCATTTCATCTTCATATAGTTATGTATAATACAAAGATTCAATAAATATATACTTTTTTCAGAATTCACACAAGAGTCGTAAAAATGAATCTTAAAGTCTCGAAGGCTTTAAGATCATTTTAACGCCTCTATAATTAATTTCCCTTCACCTTTCACTCGAACAATTCTTACATCGTGTTTACATTAATTATTATCGATTTATAAAAAGAACTAGCGTTGCATTCGTCAATAGTAGCGAGTTTCAGATATGTCTGCAAAATCCAAGAGAGCTGCAGAATCTGAATTTGAAGCTTCTATTACCGTCGATTCCATATTATGGCAAGAATGGTCTGACGCAGCGTTAAATAAAGAAAATTGGGGATCTCCTAAAAGTAACCAGTATTAGAATACGTCTTTTCAGAGCTTTATTCGTATCATTAATCGTAGGTGACACGAACGGTTTGTTTCTGGACACGCAACTGGTTCAGCTACCACTGTCTTTGACCCCATACTCGTGGATAAGACCAAAGAACTTGAGAAATTTAACCGTAGGTTAAACTTTTTAAATTAGTCCTTGTGTTAGTATTTCAAATTTCTTATTTTATTTTTAAAGAAATCACAGGATGTACTTTTAACGTTTATCGTTAATCCTTTTTTTTTTTATTTTTTACTTTCGAACTGTGTTTATCATTTTAGTCATTCAAATAATTGTAACGTTTGTATTTTTTAATCATTAATAAAAGCAATAAATTGAAAATAAATTTAGGAACCATTAACATTGTTCGTCGCCAACCCTGAATATCCAGATCTAATTACAAACAACAAACATATATTGCACAGTGAGGTAAATTGAACTTTACATACTTCTATGAGAGTTCTAATTCTTGCGTATAAAATAGTACGAGCCAGAATTGGTACGTGACTCAAGAACAAGCTCGCGTGTAATCGTGGTTAAATAAAGAGCAACTTTCAGTTCGCGCGATGGTTTATCTCTGCGTTAATAAACCTGCAGTATTGCGGTCGAGATGGATTGGAAATAAGTGGCGAGAACGGTAATTTCATTTGGAATGGACGGTACCAATCTTGGAAAGGCTGGATGAATGTGTATTCCATGTGCAAAGCTGGTAAAGGGACGCAACATCGGCCTATCGTGAATCCAAATGGTATTCTCAATGATTTTTCAACCCCAACATATTATAATATATCCAATTAAAATTATGCTAATATATTTTAAATTTACTCTATTTCACTCGAAAAAGAAAAATAATTACATCTCAGATCTGTGGTCAGAAATTATTCTCGTTATTATTTTTTGTCTTCTAATACTATTACCATTATAATGATAATAATAGTTTTCAATCCTCTATCCTCCTATTTATTTTATTATTTTTCTCCGCCACTTTCTTTTGCAAGAAATTAACCGTGAATCCATTTAAAATTTAAAATGCGCAATAAATATATTTTATATAAGGAAAGTACATCGTAAGACTGTACTTTCTGGGAGCATGGCGTCGTATCGTAGTGGATGACATGATACCAGTGAACGTCGAAGGGTTGCCGGTCTTACCTCGGACTGCTAACGATCATGAATTGTGGCCAATGCTTCTTTCGAAGGCTTTGCTGAAACTCTGCTCCCTGACGTGGTCTCGACATCGTGAGATCGTAGATTTTCATCCTGTCAGCTGTCTAACTGGTAAAACGCGAGTAGTAGCATCAAATCGTAACGGAAGAAATACAAACCTTTTGACGATGGATTTTCTAATAAAAAAAAAAAAGAACAAAATCTGGCAATAATTGTTATAAAGTATCTGAAATTGTACTTGCAACTAATTTAAATAATTTACATAAGAGTAAAATCTAAAGCAGAGATAATTTAGATCGCATTTTATAAATATTATAAAGAGCCAGAGTTCTATTATTATTTAAAAATCAATATCTTCGTGTTTTCACGATGTAATTGCAATTTTCTATGCAACTCAGGATGGGTCTGTTTACGATTGAAGATCGACTACCTGTCTCCCAGAGACAAATGGGATTTTCTGAGAAAGTATGCGGACCATTTCGAATGGGAACCGGAAGCCACGGAACAGGAGAGTCAGTGTTGCTTCTGCGTCGATCGTATTTATTGCTCTTACAATCCGTTTATAGTTTCAACGTTTTGGTAACAGATGTTTCGAAGTCCAAGATGAGCAGCGATGGAAAGAAGTCCAAGGACACTGTACGGACCAAAAAGTCCAAGGAGACCGAGAAGTCGAGGAAGACTAGGAGCACCGATCGGTCGAAGAAGTCGAAGGACAGCAGTCCATCGAAAAAATCCAAGGATCGCGTTAAAAAGCAAACAGCGTTGAGCAAACCGCAACCAGTCACCTTGTTTCTCGGTTTGGATAATATGAAGACGTTATCTTCCGAGGCAGTGCCTGGTTTGTCTCCCTGTTGGAGCCATTTTGTTTACGTTGCCCAGACTCGCGACCTCCCTCTGGACCCTAAAGACGTATATCATCCAATCTTGTGACAAATTCGCTTTCAATTTATTTAATTGATTCCGTTTACGATATTAACCCTTTGCACTCGAGAGGTGACACCCAGTCACCATTAGGTTTCACGCAGCAAATCTACGATACCTAATGTTTCTTTATGTTTAATTTCTTTGCAGATCAAAGTGTCAATAAAATGATTGTCGACGAGGTAAAGGTGACCTTATTCTCAAATCTAGGTAGCTTAGAATTCATGGCAATAGAATGCTAAGAAACATCTCGAGTTGCTGGCGGATACCAGAAAAAAAGGCCTCGAGTGCAAAGGGTTAAACCAGCCACATTTAATTAAAATAATCATGCTGCACGTCACAGATGAAGCCACCTCTGCCGAGATGGAAACTCTATCGTTGGCTAAAGTGGGCTATCGAGGAGGGTATAATCGATCCAGTCGAGTATTTCGTCCCGATTCGCTCCCTGAAAGTTGTCAGCCCCCTGAAAACCTTCGAGAAGAGCGTCATCGACAGATTCAACGACGCAGATATGGAAGAACACCTCCAAAAAGAAGAAATCGATCGCGGAACCACTTCAGAGAAATCTGATCGGAAGAGAAAACATCGCGATAAGTCAAAAGAATCCTCAGGAAAGACGTCGAAAAAATCCTCGAAGAAGACACCAAAAGATTCCCAAAAGAAGACTTCAGAAGACCTCCCAGTGGACATTAGTTTCTGGGTAGACTTCAACAAAATGGAGCCCTACGTGAGGGACGTCCATTTCTTCTACAAACTAGATTTATTCCAATACACTGCAAAGGTCTCGGATCGTTTAACCAGCAGGCTGCAGGATCACCGATCAGAGACGAAGAAAGGTAGCAGAACGGGTAGCAAAAGAAGCTCTCCGTCCAAAGAACCAGACTTCGTCGACGTCCACTGTTGGCCCCAGAAAATGTCCCCAACCAGAAACGAACCTCTGTACATCTTCACCGACTCCCTAGAAGAGAAGTTCTTTCTCATCGACTTCTCCACGTTCCAGGTTCGCGTCGATCCGCGAGCATCGACAGTTCCCATGTCAGGTGAAGGCGACAGAAAAACGAGCTCTTCGAGTATACCAGTGGTGGACGAGGATTATCTGATCGTGGAGAAGCACAACTGGTTCCGCAGGCCGAAAAAGACCTACAGCTTGGTTTACATACAGACTGCTGGAACGAGGTCAACGGTGATGGAGTTGAAGCCGGGAAGACATCTGCTGCGAGTGTACTGTCGCTCGGAGTCTAATTGCTTCCTAACGATTTCATCGGACACGAGCTTCCAGCTGGGAGATCGAAAGAGGATGTACCAACTGATGTCCATCGAGTCCGAGACGATCGATCAAGCGGTGAGGCACATCAGCAACTCGTTGAGCAGAGCCTATCAATCGTTCGGCACCGAGACGTACCAGGAAGCTTTGATGGCGTACTACGACAGCTACATGCCACCACCTGAGAACATCCGGAACAGAAGCAAAGCCTTCTACGACAACATCCACGAGTGCTTCATCGACGAACAAGTGCAGCTGATCAGAAAGATCTTACCTGCAGACCAATTGCCAGGAGTTTTGTGGTCGTTGAGGGTGTTCTTCCTGAACCCTATAATTGGCATGCAGTGCTTCAACCCTATGTTAATGATGCTGAAGAACATGCGGGAATCGACAACGACGAAATATTCGACAAACTCTTCTCAGGAACGATTCAATCATGGTAATCCCGTTGATCACTACGCTGCGACTATCATTCAGTCGTTCTTTAAAATGCTGATGATCAGAAAGTACAGGAGGATCCACGATCCCAGCCACGCGCAACATCAACTGGTTCTAGAGAACCTGGCGAAGGTGGCGGAGTTGTTCGATTATAATAAGCGAGAATCCTTAGCCGCCCAGATGTTAAGGAACATACTGAGGCAATTCGATAGACTTCAGGACGTGTATCCTTGCACTAGAGACTTCGAGTACACGCTCCAGGTGCAAGAACTGACTGGGACTCTGGGAAACGTGAAGTCGAACCAGTGGCTGCCTATGGCAAGGTTCACGGTGAATCCCCGTATTACCGAGACCGTTTTCGCAGGCGTGGATCTGTTCGTCGATGTACCTAGGTACAGTGTCCGAGTCTTCGACAACGAGACCGAGCACGAGATGTTAAGAGTGGTGAACAACGTGGTCCCAACTCGCTACCACCATACTAGCCTAGGGTACACGATCTTCGGTTATGGCTGGAGCGAGGAGAAGGTGTTCGAGGAGCTCACTTGGACGATGACCATAATCACCATGAAGGGGCAGCCAGTGTTTTACTCTGCCAACGACGAAACTTCGCCATCCGCGATTACGCTCCCTCTTCTAGTCACCGAAGAGCTGTCCAACGTTTACATACCAAACGCGAGCAAGTACATTTCGAAGTGGATCGTTAAGGTAGCGAGTCCCACCTTGGCATCTTTCAGGTTGAGGACGTCCTATGATAAAGTGAAGATCAAGTTCAGGGTGACGGACGAGAAGGGTAGAGTCTTGACCCAGGTGAAGGGAACGTCGGTGGTCATTCTGCCGGTTGCGTATTTGGGGCTGCAACGAGAGGAAAGTCAGATGCAGGTGAACGTGGAGAACAATGTTGAGGGCAGCCATCTTGGTAGGATCGGGACTAATCACGATAAGCTTTCGAATGGCGACGAAAGCTACAGCATAGGGGACACTGTGGAGGAAAAGCTCGAGTCTAAAGTTAGTCAGGAGTCGATGAGTCGTCGAACGTATTACGCGGAAGCTTTCGTCCTGGAGGACAGCTGGCCCTTGACGAAGTCAGAGTGGGCTGCTGTGATGGAGATCAAGTCGAAGGTCACGGGCTCTATCGCGAAAACGAAATCGTCCGTCTCGATTACGAATAAAGTATCCAAGTCTGATGGTTCGAGGACCAGAAAGGGTTCGAAGCAGTCCGTGGATGGAGGTCAGGCTGTGGAGACTCCTCGTTGGGTTCTTCAAGTTGTCACTGATTCTGGGAGCGGTTTAGAGGTATCGTTTTGTTTCACGGATTTTTGGATTTTTTTCAGAGATATTATTACTGTAGGAATACAGTTCCGGCTGATCTATACAGGGTGTTCAAAGAAAAGCAATCAATATTTATATGGTGTATAGGGCACACCGTACTGAGTAAAAAAGGACACGACAACAGAGGATCGAGTGAAAGTGTTACTATTAAGAGTCAAGGAATCAAAGAGTTAAAGAGATTAAAATCGTTTAAAGAGTGTAAAGAGTAAAGAGTAGAGAGTGCGTGGTAAGACTAGTTGTTAGAGCCCAATTGTTTTAATACATAACAAACTGATTAAACTAATCGAGTCTCAACCGCTTAAATTAATCTTGTACATGATGTTACGTATAAAGGGGAATGGTTGAATATCTCTTGTGGCGGGTTGCGATACTGGGAGTAAAAACTCCAATTTAAGCTTTTATGTTACAATAAATGCCTCCGTATGATAAAATAAAGTACTGAATTGTTATATGTACACATTTATTGAATAACATTCTTTGAATGATTGGTTCAATTGACAGATAACCCAAGACAGAACGAAAGAGAAGGAGATAGCCCAGATGAAGGAAGCCTGGGCGAAGGAGAACCCTGACAGCCTGCAACGCGGGCGAGAGCTCAGAGAAGCCTTCATTGCTAAACACGAGATCCCGCCGGAAGCTTCGACCGTTGAAGGTATCAAGAAGTCGTCTACTCAGACCGTAAAGTTCTCCACGAAGAGGGCCAGTAGGGGAACGGTTGTGGACTGTTGCCTGGAGACTTCAGCGACCAAGATCGAGAAAAGGACGACGAAACCGTGTCAGTCGCTTCGAAGACTTCCTGCGGTGGATCTGTCGTCCTATAAGATCAAGGAGGACGAAGAGGAGGTCTCGTGGCTGAAGACATCGCACGACGAAGAGGTCCTGAGCAACATCCGTGCGTTGAACATCATCTACGCTGAAGAAGACTATAACCACGTTCTGGAAGAGATGAATGGCCTGTTGAAAAGCAGGAGAAAGGGGTATCGCGAGCTCTTCGGAAAGCACAAGGATTCATTCTGGGAGAAGAGAGCTTTATTGGAGGACGTGTACGAAGCCAGGAAGGCGTACATCGGTACCACAAAGTCGGTGAGCGTTCAGAGTACCAAGAGGAGTGCGAGGAGTAAGAAGAGTACGAAATCGAAGAAAGTTTAAGTTACTTATTACTCGTTTTAACTAGGTTTCGTTTAAAAATTTTTAAATTTTCCCGGACTTTTTGTTTAAACGAATAGCCATTTAGCGGTGAATAACCCGAACTAATTCTCGGAGTATGATCAGCGCCTCTCTCGGGAAAACGCTCAAGTTTGTCCTCGAATAGTCAACGCTAGATGGCGCTATTTATTTATTTTAAATGTAAAATTAAGAGTTCAGGGTTACAAAATGATTCTCATTCATATTTTAATATCGGAATAATTGTCCACCTATTTATTTTGTAATATAAATATAAAAAAAAAAGCTATAATTACCTCTATCGCGCTCTACCGGGAAGACGCCCAAGTTCGTCGCCGATTAGTTTGGCTTGATCGCTACTAGATGCCGATACAGGTATTCTTACAGTTTTTTTTTTATATATATATCCAAAAACAAATAGATGGACAATAATTGCAATATTAAAATATAAATGAGAATCATTTTGTAACCTTGAACTTTTAATTTTTTAATTATAATAAATAAATGACTTTATCCAGCGTTGGCAGAGGGAACTATTCGAGGACAAACTTGAGCGTTTTCCCGATAGAGACGCTGACCATAACTCCGAAATTAGTTCTGCATGTTCACCGCTAGATGACGACACAATTTCAGGCGGGAAATTTGAATTCCATTTATTTAATTAAAGTTTATTCCCGGTACCTGTAGATACTATTGAGCAGTTTAAAAGATTAATACATTAATCACTCTGTTTTTTACTGTCGGCCTGTCTCGGCTTCGCCTGGGAGCAATTTTGAATTTTCTACCAAACTACTTTGTAACCAAGTTCATATAAGATTTCTTTACAGACGACATTAGTCGCTTTTTATTTTAATCTCAACACGAAGAAACCACGGAGTTTATTTTATACTACATAAAGATGTATAGCATGATCTGGGTCTTTGTTAAGTGGAATCATATTCCTTTTAGTAATAGAATAAATAAACGTATCATGAACAGTCTAAATAATTATATGACTGCGTATTCACCATAATTTTAGGATAGGCTGATATTAAACTGTAAACATCAGAATGGATGCTATGACTTGAAAATTAACTAACTGTATTTTGCATGTTATAGTTAAGTATCGAGGGAAATAAATGCTTTCGTTACATAATTTATGCATCGTAGTATTAGATGTACGACGCGAACGAAGTATTTACTTACCTAATAACAAAGCTGTTCATTTAGTAGTTCTCTATAAATATTTTTTATCGAACAATGACGCAGTGCGTTTCCAAGAGCATAAGGAACTCGAACAGAAGCTGTTCTTTGCATATTCTCTGGTAGTTCATCGCGTGGATCGTCGACGGGGCATCTTTTAATGATGCTTCTCCACTCACCTTGGAAAAGAAAAGCACGCCGATCCATTCCGTTCATTTTTCATCCGGGACCAGTCCTCAACGCGTGGAAAGATTATTGCAAAAGTATAGGAGACGCAAGGGAAGAGGTCTAGGTTAAACACAAAAACAAGTACAGCGCTCCACAGCGACGATACCATTTTACTCGACGCGTATCGTATACTCTTCTGTATTTTAGTTTCCTTTATTGAACAATTTGCAATCCAGTTACAACAAACTAATTTTAAGTAACGGTGTTCGTGTGTTACGAAATTGGTATTTGAATACTACACAGTTATAATTCTTGATATAATATCCAAACTAGATCAACGCATATGCACAATTACACTGCGAATGTTCAGTGCGGAGGAAGAAGCTAATATATTAAAAAAATTCATTCCCTATTGCAACAGCTGTTTCCAAAAATTGTGGTAAAATCATTCGTACCGAGTAATTTTGAGTACACGAGTTACATTGACCAGTTCGGTAGTTTTACCAAAAAAAATTAAAATCTTTGCTACGAATTGTTTCACTTTTCAGTCCACTTCGTCCTTACGAACTGACCTACTATGAGAACAGGAAAACTAAACGTTTACGAAACGTGCTGTACGAAGGTGCATCGGTGCGCGTTGATTACAGGTGCATGGACGTTGCAGGCTATTCACAGCGGTCGTGCAACCGGTAGCGCTTCGCTTCGTCGACCGGTAGTCACTGTCGATCGTGTTTGTTAGCCGATCTCGTATGTTGCGGGACGAATTACGATCAGGGTGGTACGGCCGCCTTTATGGACTACCGATGGCAATTTACCTTGTAAATATCGGTCTCACGTGTGGAAAATCCGTGTACGTACACGCGTGGAAACGTGTCCATCGATACGGTTGAACGTTCCAGCTTGTACCGCGCGCGAGAGGCGGATAAGATTAAGATTTATCGAGGGAACGGAAATACTTGGGATTTTCGCTGCTCTCTTCAACGATCGAGCTAATGCAGCCGCAGATCCTGGATGATTGCTTGCAAGTGCGAAAAAAGGTTTCGGTTCTGATTGGGATTTATTCTAATTGCGATCTGATCAGGCAGGCGACTAGACCTATTGAAGGCTCCTATGGAATTCTGGTTGGGTTTAGATCTATGAACGATCTTTTCTAGTGATGCGCACGAGACGAGGTAAATCGCGATCTCGTCTCGATTTGAAGATGCGATTCGAGATCGACATCGAGATTTAGCATACCGAGATTTGGGCGAGATCAAGATTATTTCAAAATCTCGTTGAGATCTCAACAAAATGTTTTATTATATTGCCGATCGCCAACACATATGACGCCCCGTGACTGCTGCGCTAACAAACGATGCCAAATACACTTTTGTTAATATTATATGCCGCTTCTGCTTTGAGGGCAAGTTCCGACCGGCATACAGTGTGATATTTCAGCGATCTAGCGGGACAAAACTTATGTGGTCCAATATCACGGAAACTATTAGGCCGTCCGCCTAATTAATTATTAAAAATATTTATTATTTAAACAATGATGGAGAATATGATTTTGCTGTAATATCAATGTTTCGCTAAATATTTCCTCGATGGATCCAACGACCCTTCGAATCAACAGCCATGCGGTTGTTGTTTGGCTTTGTCCCACTCTTCTTCGATAGCGAGTCGCAACCCTCGACACAGGTACACGAGGGGTGAGAGCTCATTCTTCGACGATCCTTCGGTCGGTATGGATCTCGCGATTGCGCGTCCGCGTCTCGCGTCCCTCCTATTTCCCCTTAGTTATCGTAGTGTGGTATTGCTTGTGGATACCTTAGCTTGGTTTGGTTAGTCTTAAGGCATGTATCTCAGTCAGTTTTAAGCCATGGATGTACGAGTGTCTGTCCTCTGTCAAATAATTATTAATTATTTGTTGAATTCTTTTGTTTGTTCGTTACGTCCATATTGGACTCGCAACATCGTTCTCCACTTCGATCACTATTGCTTGATGCTATAAGTGAAGTGACCAACTGTGCAAGTGGACAGAAAGGTCGGTTGCCGTTCTCCTGGTGGATCTGTACTCGAGAGGAAGACAATCGGTTCTCTACTCCTTGTATCCCGGCTGGTGTAGTCCTAGGCTCCCGGTGCAGTGCAGTAAGTCCAAGACTCAGAGGACTGGTTCGGAGGCGTCGGTCGTCTTCCTCTCGAGTCCAGATCCAACAAGAGGAAACGGGACTGATTCAGTAAGTCCAGTCACATAGTCGCGTCGTGTCGCGATTTCCCATTCAGCTTCCATTTAGTTCAAATAATTATTTAACAAAGTAAGACATAGACTTTGGAAATCAATGGGAGTTTGTTTTCTTTGATTTCCATGGTTTCGTACTTAGTATTAAGCTCGTCGACTCTATGTAGAGTATGCATCTATGCGTGTATATTCTATGTAGGGGGAGATCGAAGGAAGTTTAATTCCTTCTATCTCCGGGTCTCCAATCGCAGCAACCTCCACGTGGTGAGACCTGGTAATCGGTATTATTCGTGACGAACAATCCTTCGTCGCGAGTAATATCGAGCTAATGGCTGCGAACTTGTAATAAGATCTTTAGATATAAAAAGTGTAAAGTGCAAAGTGTAAAGTGTAAAGTGCAAAAGTGTAAAGTGAGATTAGATTTAGATTAGCAGGAATACAATCAGTTTTCAGAAAAATTCATGTGTATAAATTATGTATTAACTTTAATATATTTTTATTGTAAAATGGTAGTCAAGTTTCACGACAATTTGTGTTTATTAAACTACAGATCAAACTACGAAATACGTATTTTCTAAAATTTTGTTTTCTTGCATTACATAAAATTATCCTATTTGTAACGTACTTGCGTTCTGTGTGAAATGGAATTCTTAAACCAGTATAATCTAAGAACTGAAAAAACTTGTATATCGTTCCTAATAACACAAAGGTGTGTATTGTAAGTGTTGATATTCAATTCTTTAGTAATATATTCCGAGAATGTTTGCACATTTTGAACTGTATCGCCAATCTCGTCAAAATCTCAAGATCAAGTCAAGATCTCGTTGAGATCGAGATTATATATTCGATCGATATTAAATTGTCGAAAATTCGAGATTGATATGCATGTTCCGAGATTTTTCGAGATCATGATCGAGATCATACAAATGTCGTCTCATCTCGCCTTGTGCGCATTATTAATCTTTTCTTGATTGAAATGGAAGCATTGTAACGTACGAATGAATTGAGCGTAATATTGTATCAGAGCTCAGATACATTAACACTAATAGCTCCACAATCGAGGGGCACCAGGGATTAAAAAAGTGGCGATTGTCGATCGATCGATGGTCCTCGGTTCATTACTTCGAAGCAATCTGCTCTCTGCAACGTGCTCTTCCACGCATTTTCACCGCGTTTCACCCGAACTATGCCCCCCAAAAAAGATTTTACGGCTCACAGTAGGGTATAAAAACTAACGAGCTATCGCGATAGCTGCTACCCGGATCTCCGAATGTCATAAAACAACTGTTTCACTTACTGAAACGGGAACAGTGGTTCACAGCATTCGATCCGCCAGGTAACAACGTCATCTTCTAATTCCACGCCGCGTTTCTTCGTCGCCTAACTCGTAAAACTCACTGTACGGAGTGTTTTGCCAACAGCGGAGTGCAACACGCAGCGAAACCACCCCTCGCCCGTTCGCCGTTTTAGTGGCCGTAAAGTGGACCGACACGCTGGTGAAAAAAATAAACACGACCGTCGTTAATCATCCACCGATTTCCTTTGCCAACTCGCGGCGTGGATTAGGAACGGTCGACGATTTTCATCGTCGTCGCTCAAAACCGTCGTCGCGAATCGATGGAAAACCGTGCTTTACGACACTTTCATCGGTCGTTCGTGATTGGGGATTGTTTTTCCACATATTCTACGTACAGTCTGATTCAGGAACGTATCGTCTGATTGGGAACGGGGTTACCTGGCGTATTCTACCTAAAATGCCTAACTCGAGGAGTCGAACAAATCGACACCCTTCAGACAAATGCGTTTCTGGATCAGGTTGTTTGTGGTCATACTGTCTGTCTCATAAGAGCGTGTCGGCTATATTTCTGTGAATGTTTATATATTGGTACAAAATTTGATATAGGTCGAATCTACACCTAAAACATTAATACGCATTTACCTAGTAAGGTATCCAATATCCTCCATTAGCAATTGTAGCTTGGCACAATTCATGTTATAATATTTGCAGAATAAGATATATTCTTATTTAGGTTCAACTTTTGTAGGCACATTCGCGAAGATATTATTTTGCATAAAGATCCGCGGTCTAGTGATTACACTGGATAAACTGAATATAATATTTTCTTTGGTGCTTCAGTAGCTTTAAACTCTTACTTCTAGTAGAGACGAGAAAGTACTCGAGTCTCGAAATTTTCCATGATTTTACTAAAACGAAAAAAATTAACTATGAAAGAGATTTTCAGAAGCTACAAAATGATATATAACGCTTGCACATAAAGTAATTGTAACGACTTCAAAAAATTGCACAATCAGAAACAACGTAAAAAACACACGAACTTTTGGTCCGCCCTGAGAGAGCGGTATTAAATTTTGGTTTTTGACATAAATATGTTCCTCGATATCTAAAAATTCATGTTCATTACGTAATACGGCATGATTTCTGTTTGTTCATTATGTAGCGAAATGGCTCCGACTGCAAAGGGTTAAAATTGACAGTGAATCTACATCTATGAAAAAAAAAAGAATATATTAGGTTGTCCCAAAAGTTTCATCCGTGACTTGCACTCAGTTATTTTGTGTGGCATTGTTTATATAAATAGACAACCTAATTTCTTAGATGTTAATGTTGTAACATTAATGGAGTGAAATGAATGGTGCACAATTCAATAATGTAACATTGGTAGAGGTGCGCGGGATCCCGGTCGGGACGGGAACTCCTCCCGGAATCGGGATGGAATCCCGAGAATTTCAAAATCTCGAATACATCCGGGATTCCCGTGAATTTCCGGGATCCCGAAACCATTCGGGATTCCCGGGAATTTCGAAATCCCGTACATTCGGATTGCTGAAATTTTCAAGAATAACAACACTTTCGGATATCCCAGATATTATTCTATATCCCATACATTCTCGGGAATCCCGAACATTTTCGAGATCCCGTACATTCTCGGGATCTTTCCCGATATTCCCGGATATTTTCGGGAATCTCGCACATCCCTAAACATTAGACATAAAATATCGTGCATGTATTGCTATTTAAGGAAATGAAGAAACTTTTTGGACAACCTAATGACAACAACATGTCGAATTGAGTAACCTCCTCCTTTTCGAAGTCGGTAAAAAAAAAGTCTCACCTGGATAGCTCGATGGAATGAAATGCCAGCTTCTAATCACGGTAATGTCGAAGTCTCCGAAGGGTCTTTACGAGACCAATCGTCCGTCCTTGTTGAGCGTTCGCGCGCAGGGCACACATGCTCGTCGCGTTGACAGCGAAGAAGAAAAAGAAGGGTTGGGATCGTCGTTGCGGCTGTTCGTGGTTGTTGGCTTCTTGGTCGTCAGCTGGACGCGGCTGCGAGAAAACGAGCATGGAACGGTGGGGAAAGGGCGCATGGAGGGGCGGGAAGGCGCGAAGAACGAGGGACCAGCGTCTCTTCTCTCCAGATGAGCCCTCTCTTGGAGCAGCTCGTCCACGATCTGCCGCTCTAGTCTTTACGGTCTTCAGTCTCGCGTCGAGTCCCGTTCGCGCATCTTTTCGGGGCTCGTTCCTTCGTTGCTCTCGCGTTCCTCGTCGCAAGAACGTGCCGCGTCGATACATCGTCGCGCCAAGTGCTCCGGAGACACATTCCTTTTAACCTTTTTTCTGCTGAATCGATCGGAGATAGAAGGAACCTTTGCGCCAAATCCACGATTTATTCTGTAATAATTGCGAAGAATTTTTCATTATTTTTCGCTCTTTCGCGTCGTTTGTTTCGCGACAGACGAGGGAGGCAAAAATTTATAATATTAATAGTTGGTTGTCATCTATTGGTCCTTTTCAGGATAACGTTTTAAATATGATATTGTATGGAAATTTGAGAATGATCGTGGCTCTTGAACGAGCTACGAAACAGTCATAAATTGGAGTAATCAATGTTGATTGTTCTGTTATGGAGAGTTAAAATATCACAGAAGAGTCAATGAGAGTATTATATATTCTTCGTGATTTTTTTCTCGGTATCTTAACTCTCGATGGGCCACGATTATTCCTGTGCACAGTACACATTTTCCAGTCGTGATTCGTTTAAACTCGCGTTAGTATCGTATACGAGATAGTATTGCTACTCTCGAGTATGCTCGAACTCAGCAGTCGAAAGGTTAATAATCGAGGGCTCGTCCGACCCGTCGCTTTCTTTTCCCATTTTTCGACAAGTCTCGGTTCGTTGAACTCTCCGACCGGGGTGGCTCCGATTTGCTTCGTTTCTTGGGGTGTATCGGGCTAGTGATCGGACGTTGTCGAAAACACATGGATAAAATTGGGATCGCTGGGAAGTGCAACTGGTGACACACTGTGAAGTACCGATAGTTCGCGGTGGAGTAATGTTGATGGTTTCGTTGACAGGTATGATATCGAGGATTCGTTGAAAAGATGCCGAGAATATAATTGAAATAACTTCGGTTGGAAAACGATTAGGTGCTTCCAACGATTCAAGCATTCTATTCTAAACGTAGAACATTTTATTACGTATGAGTCATCCTTGGTATATTTGACAAGATCTACCAGAAAAATGTTCACAGATACGTTTATTTTTGGCTCGTGATCATAAAGCTCCTTAATGAAAACGTCGATTTTTCTTGCAAAGAAACTCATCGAGGATCCCTGTCTCGACGTTCTGATCTTGAAACGGGGAAGGAAGTGAAAAATAATGGAGACGCGCTCTTCCACTCCGCTTTCACCCGTTATCGATAACGTAAAAGCAGTCCGAGCAGAGGCTATCGTTAACGTTCCATAAAGTCGCGCAAAAAGAGATCGGTCTGTTTCGCACGTTCTATCGCGATGGAAGTGGATCGTACCCGTCGATGACGAGGAATATCGACGGGATAGACTCGATTAAAAAATGCTCGCCACTTGCCAGCGATAAATCGCTACGCTTGGGTCAGGGAACACGTATAATCTTTGTCGATCGCTTCAGATTCTTTTCGATGGCTTCCAACTGTAGCCGCGGTCGACTAATTATCCTTTCTAACCCTGAAATCAGAAAAACTGATTTCAATTGGGCTCGAATAGTTGGCGAGGATATTGCTAATACTATGTTCAAAGTCTGTACGATGAGATACGAAGGATATCTCAGAAATTATACGGCGAGATTTGATAAAATTTAAACGTGTTATAGAATGTCGATTATGGTATCTGTAATAAGTTACCCAGTTTTTAAGTTTCGAAAATGTATGTTTTTAACTGCTTTAAGAAAAATAAAAAAACAACAAATATATCTTTGTTCATCCCCTAACTTTCTACGCTCGCTAATCAAATATTTTGCTAAGTATCATAAAGTTTTAATAAGAAATATTACTTGGAGATTTGTATCGAAATCGGTGAATTATGGCTAGAATAAAAAAAAAATACATTTCATTCGTCGATTAATATTTCTAATATTGCCCCTTTCGTTACGAAAGTTTCTGGCTGTTTTTAATACTTTGATCAACTCGAGAGCCAACTTCGCAATTCCGTGCTGCCTTTCGTCGTGCCAGCGAAACAGCTATTGTGGATATTTATATCAGAAGATAGTTCCATCTATCTCATCGTACTAATTTGGTGCTTCCGGAAAGGCGTCATAGTCAGCGCGGAATCGCGGCAATTATCGCCCGTTGTCTCTCCACTCCGTTTACGTGGCGAAATTCTCGATTCGCTTGCAAAACGGACCATGAAACGGGAAGCGTTATATTCACGAGGAGATCGTAAAAAGAAAGATGATCGCGATCTGTTTTTTATTTTTTATTTTTTAAAGAAAGAATCAGAAATCATTCTTTCGTATGCGAATTTGAGAATGTTGAGGCAATTTTGTTTGGCACTCGATGAATTGGCATTCTTCGTATGAAACAGTATAGTTTGAGTATTCGTTGAGAAAACGAGACGGTTATCAAAAGTTATTGCCTAGCCTACTTCGTGGTTTAATTTTGTGTACACAGTGTAGTATCAGCTTATCAGTTGACTTTAATTTAATTTAAGGAACGTAATAAATTTTCTAGTACTGCAAAACAACGCCAACATCCCTTTACAAATACAGTGGATCCTGGTTATTTGGGTCATCGATCGGCTGGCTAGAGTGCTTACAAATTTTAACTTTTTAAAAAATATGATTTTATAGCATTGCTTATCTACTTTTAGAATATATCAAACTCAATGCTCCGTCTGCCGTTGCTTTTACGTCGTATGGGACTAAGTTACTGATCAAACTTGCGATTAGACTACGCAGGTGAGAGTGTTTTCGAATTATAGTTAATCAGTTTGATCAAATGGGAAGTTTCGTAGGAAATAAATGTGCTTTGCCTCGAAATTATAGACACCTCTGAGTCAGGGCCTGCAAAAAGAGTCTCCCTAAAGAGAATCTCTCTTATCGGGAAGTCCCTTGCAGATTTCGAGACAAAGCACATTTATTTGTTTAAAACTAATTAAACTATAATTCGAAAACACTCTCACCTGCACAGTCGAATCGCAAGTTTGATCAGTAACTCAGTCGCATACGACGTGAAAGCAACAGCAGACGGAGCATTGAATTTGATATATTCTAAAAGTAGACAAGCAATGCTACACAATCACCCTTTTTTAAAATGTTAAAATTCGTAAGCACTCTAGCCAACATTTGTAACTACTCTAGATGACCCAAATAACCGGAATCTACAGTTCTGGTCCAAACGTGTCCCAATTAGCCAGAATCGAGGTATCGAGGGAATCCCTTTAAAAAGGCGTGTCCGTTTCAGAATTCCGCGAGTGTCAGATTACCAAGCAGCCGGCCGGCCGAGAACCATGATCGAGAATCCGATCGCGGTGTCGATCGCGAAGCAGCGTTGAACGGTTCGAGCCCTCGGGAGCGATCGATGATGATGCGCGTGAAACGAGCGACCATCAACCTCGCGACGAGCTAACGAATTTCGACGGATCGTTCAACCCCCTTTGGTGATCAGTTTGTCGTTCGATCAAGGGCAAAGGAATCGTGGCCGAGAAGATGGCGAACGAGGGGCTGCTCTTCGCTGCGTGGTTGCTCTTCGTGGCCCTCGGAGGCGTCTCGACCACTGGCCAGCGTTACACCACCAGCCCCACTCAGGATCTGGATAATACTTTGCAATCAGTACCACCTCTGGGGTGAGTATCCGGTTATCGACTGGGGTTATTGCGCGACTTATACGGGGGCTTGATTTTCGGGAATATTGCGCCAATAGAAGCGTCGATTCTTGTACGAAGGACCGGTGTGAATCGATAAACGGGATAGTAAAGCGTACGATTTACAGAGTTGTTTAATTAAATTCATCTATTCGATTTGTAACGTTAGTGAAATAAAGAAATATTAGTCTATGCGTGAAGTAACAAATACATAGAAATACAGTCAGTTCCAGAAATATTCGTACCCTCTAATTGAAGAAATTTGTTTAAATTAAATGGTAGGTTTGATATGTTCCAAGCGTATGTTTGTATAAATATATACCTGTGTAACCTTATTCATATACATACTTATAATGAAAAATTCGTCGGATATTGAAATACCTTCAGCTTAATTTGATATTTCTGACATTGAAAATTATATACATGCGACTGATTCAAAAGACAATTTATTTGTTAATATGGTCTCCAACGATGTTCCAAACATTATAACACTGAATAATGAGGAACGCAGTGGAACAAAAACCATCCAATTTGGTAATATCAAAACTAATATTTAATCAATAACCATAGAGGGTACGAATATTTATGGGATTCTTTTTTATGATTGAAAATCATTTACTAATATTATGGGTGCGTATCTGAAAAATGTCACACCGACGTAACGCTTGATAATAAAGATGTTAGAATAAAATAAATCCCAAAAATGATTTCGCACATCCGTCGTGAGATCTGTAGATTTTTTTTTATTAACGGAAAATTTACAACTGGCTCTTGGAGCCAGCTAGCAAATTTGATGTGGGTGTCTCGTATATGCACGACGCTCAACAACGTTTCCACTAATAATTAAAATTTATCATTTACATTTGTAGGTCAGTTGGCTCTTGTCTCTTTAGTCTCCTTGTTGTTGGTCCTTCGTTTAGTATCTTAGCTACTTCGTTGGGATGATTTGTTATTTTAATTTTATATGTAATTGCAAATTTGTTTATGTGCTCGTTGACATACAGTATCCCTCGATCTTTATATATGGGATTGATTGTATATTTTGTATTGTAGTTTAATATAGATGATGTTATAGGTTTTGTCTCTTTAGTCTCCTTATTGTTGGTGCTTCGTTTAATACCTTATCTAGTTCGTTGGGATGATTTGTTATTTTAATTTTATATGTAGTTGCAAATTTTTTACATACTGTATCCCTAGATCTTTATTTATGGGACTGACTGTATGTTCTGTATCGTAGTTTACTATAGATGTTGAGCAACGAATGGAACTAAACGATGACCGAGCAAATATGTACCTTGATTCTCGTTTTTAGAAATGCGTTATTTCGTAAAAGAAGTGCCGTGTAAGCGAGGCGCGAAACGGGCAATCTTCGATCGATTCTTGATCAGAGATATCGCGCCTGCGCGCGAGACAGTAATTTGCCGTGATCACTAGGGGTTCCGCCGCGTGCCTAACACT
Source organism: Hylaeus anthracinus (assembly GCF_026225885.1). Taxonomy (NCBI): domain Eukaryota; kingdom Metazoa; phylum Arthropoda; class Insecta; order Hymenoptera; family Colletidae; genus Hylaeus; species Hylaeus anthracinus. Next base: position 9,894,379 of record NW_026534333.1, on the reverse strand, counting down.
GCTTGGAATTTGTGGGATGGTTGGTATATTCTGGATAATAAGACGGATATGGTAATTCGATACTTTTGAATTAACCGAATTCAGGGTAGAGGGATGCGTATTCAGCCGACGAGAAATTGTTGCACTGGAAAGATTCGAGCGCCACGAAACGAGAAAGTATTTAATTTCTAAGCGAGCTTCTTTACAACGAATTCTATGCTTGTCCTTTAAATCTGAAGGATGCTGTAACACGAAGGCACTCCACACGAAGGTAATCCAAATCGTGGTGTTTGCCGAGGAGTCGAAATAATTAGACGAATCGAACGAGCAGACTCACGATAGAGTTCTCACGAGGCAAGTGTTAGTGGTTTGACAACTCCCTAACTTCTACACGTGGGAATGCCAGTGATAAAGCTGTTTTCAGCTCGTTTCTATTTTTACTTTGCTAAAGGATGGGGGACAGTAGATGGGGGGGAGTGTAGCGATGTCGTTTTAACAAGGAACTTTCTGCTCTAGTTTCTTTTTTCATTGGAATGACGTAATACCATGTCGTCTTGGACCAGCGTAATGTTTATCACGTGTCTGGCGTTTCGGTCTGTCCGTTATGAAGCACACCGAGGAACTATTCTTCGCGTGAAAAATTTGCTTTCGGTTTATTTTACGCGAACCTACGTCACAGCGTTTACGTTTGGTCAATTCACCGCGTTAAAAAATTGCCTTCGGTTTATTTAACATACGCGATTGTTTGATTTTTCCATTATTTATATAACACATTACGGAGACGAAGGAATGTCGAAACTATAATGGCCTAAATTTAGCATCCGTGGTGATTTCAATGCGGCCGCAGCGTACGTGCGCGTTCGTCGCAATTGAGTAATTGAGTAACGTTCACACGCGAAGAATTCTGAAACATTGTAACATCGCGGAAACGATTGCTATTCATTTTTCGATCTGCTTTGACTAAAACTTCACCTCGAGATCAAGGAAAGTACAAAGATCACAGTTGCTCGAATAACTGTGAGTCGTAAGGAGACCTAGCTAATTATGTACATCCGACGATAAATATGACTATAATAGAACTATTTCGCGGTCTTATCAATCGCGAGCGTTCGATATCGATGCAAATATAACTGCAGTTATGTAGTCAGCTTTAATAGAGGTCTAATTAGACATCTAATTTATTTTTATTCGATACGCAATCTTTTTGAAGTATTTCAAACTTTCCTTTCGACTAGTATTACTCGAAGTAATTATAAAATCACGGTACGATTCGCGAGTATCGTCCTCGAAGAGAAGGTTTAATTAAATTGATGACTGATTGTTTTCGAGGTCAGACGATTGTACGTGTTACAGATACTCGGGTGCAAAATACAAGTGAAACACAAGTTCGTTTGTTACCGAAAAAAAAAAATGTTCCTTATTATGAAATAAAAGAAATTAAAATAAAGGTTCGAGAAACACCTTTGTCTTCCAGCTGGTGTAATAAACGATCAAAAACCTAAAGCGGATTATTAACCGCATCGTCAGCATGAGACGCATAATTCGGACATAAATTACTCCAGTGTACAATTTACGTTTGACCAGTGCACGGTTCTGGGGTTAATTCGAAACCGCTTCGGCTGCGCGGCGTCGTCATCAACAGACGCCAAGTAAACGATGCGATCGGACGGGTTTTCTTCCGGATTATCTCGAGGATCGTGGCTAATTACCATCGTGACGGGATGCCCGCGGATTAAGGGGCAATTCCCATTAGGATGGCGATTATTTCGATACTTATTCCCGCTTTTATTTATATATCATATTTCTTTTTTTACAATGAAAACTTTCAGAAGTACATCGTGTAAAGAAACGATAGATTCAGGAGCATTTTGTTAGTTATGGAGTTAGTCCTTAACCTCTTAGTGTACAGCAGGGCTTCTTAAACTTTTTTCACTGACAACAAAAGATATGTAAATATTTTGTGATGATTTATTATTGATACATATATATGAAAAAATACAGTTTTAGAATTTGTTTAAAAACATACAAAAGTATAAAATTGCATTTTTTTGTAATAACATAAATAAAAGAGAATATTAAATACTTTACATTAAAATCTCGTGACCCCATTCGGACCCGTAGTTTAAGAAACTCTGGTGTACAACAACGTGCGAGACTCGTGGTATGGAATACGAGTCGGATATGAAAAGCACAAGTCAGACACGTATGGAATTGTACAACGAATTCTATGCTTGTCCTTAAAGCTCCTTTTGGAAAAGCCTTCATCGATCAGACTCGGTGTGTTCGACGTATCGAGCGATGGACCGATTTTGCGAAATCGCAGATCTCGTCAGACCCGCCTAATCCGAGAAGCGTCATTCCGTCGCGTCGAGGAACCGCGATAACACCTAATTGGGTTATCTCGCGCGTTACGTTACACTCTCGCGTTTCGATTCATCTTTTTATTTCGCACGACAGAGGCGAGGTTTCGTGCACCGTGCTCGTTTCACCGATCACGGACGACGAAGTATTATTATTCCACGCATTAGGCTCGCGATTGACCATGGCGGGCAAATACCGAGGCGGAAAACCTTTTTCTGGATTATATTATGATACAATATAATTGATATTATAAATATAAATTTGTAGTAACATGGTCACTGGAAGGCTAGGTAGGTTAAAAAGTGTCTCATTTTCTGCTTTTCAAGTGTGAACCCTGCACCTCGGATCGCTTGACCCCGCAATGGCATTAGTGAGCCTGAAAAATAAATACGGCGCAATACGATTAACATACGAGGAACGGAATTTTTGTTTGTTTGTTTTGTATAACGTTTTAAGCGTGCATTCATGTTGAAACTAGTTAAAGTCAATTATCGATTATCTATAATCTTAAAATCTAGATGATATATTTTTTTATTATTATTTTATTGGATGCCAAGTCTTACATCAGTGACTATAACGCCTTTTTCCGTTTTTACATGGTTTCGTTTTGTTCCTAATTCATTTCATTTATAACGTCTTTACATGTAATATATTCTATGAAAAGTATAACAATTTTATTTTTTGATATCTACTTTTACTTAATTCTTTGTGATATATTTATTTTATACATTTTTTTTTTACTGTACATTTTACTATACACAAGTTACCTTGCGTTTTATTATGTTTTAACCTGTTGTATCGTTCTTATATATATCACTTATTTGGCTATTATTGTATGTTCTAAACAAGTGTTTAATATATGTATATCTTATCCTGATGAATTTTTATGGATCTAAATGCTAAATTCGCCCACTGGTGTCCTAAAGACTCAGTTATCCGGCAACGAAAAACGGAACGAGAGGAAAATATGCCCGATACACCCGAAAGTGACGCGTTTTCTTGATAGTTGGATACATTTCTCGTTAGATTATCGAGGGGAAATGCGCAGAAAAAAGGAAGGTATCGAAACGTGAACGGAATGCTGGCGCGAATGGGAGCCAAGTGACGCTTTATTATACAAAGCCACCAACTGACGGTATTAGCCACTCTCGCGGAAAAGTATTCAACATTACTGAGGGTATCGTATAACTGGGACCCGGGGAACTAGTTTGTTACGGTAAAAGATTCTTGGCAGCTCATTGCACGCGATAGTGGCGCGGATCTCTCCTGATCGTCTCGTTGCCGGTGGATCTCGATATGGAAAATAAGTAAAATCGAAACACGACGAGCCTGTGATTTCACTTAATACGGTGTATTAGTCGAGGCGATAACGTCAATTCAGTTGGCGGTTTCGCCATGGTTCCTGCCATTTTAACACGTTCGCTACCAGACTGATGCTCTTCGACACTTTTACAGGGCTGAAACTCTGTTTCGTGACTGACTGTAATCTACATTCCCAAATTTATTCTCCTCGGTCTTCAGAAGTAATTCGTTTAGTTTCTTGATGAAATACTAGTTGATTTGGTCCATTACAAAGCGAAGGAATGTCTAAAAAGAAAAATTTCGTCTCCATCCAATTGAAAAAACTCACCCAATACCATTGAGATTAATTTTGTTAAAGCTTCAATTAATTCTCTTAATTTCTCAGTGAGAAGCCCTGTTACTCATCTACAGTCCTCCTGAAAATATTTATAAAGCTAAAATTTTCTTTTTATACAATTGGAAACTACATAATCCGATATTTGCGTTAGTATTAGTTTTGCATCCCGATCAGAATTCATGAATCCTATCCAGGTTTCTTTTCTTTAACACTTCATTCCGATCCTCAGAATTCAGTATTCGTTTTTTCATGAAAACACACGTCGCCCATAGACACGACTAGGTCTTAAATCGATCCCTTTCGAACTCCTAATAAACTCCATCCCCCTCGTTAGCTTCGGCTCGAGCTACACGGTGGTGGTTATTCCTGTTCTCGGATGCGGAGAAATAATATCGCGCTTAGCGACGCGCAATACTGTTCGCGTTCAGGTCTCGCCAGAAGGACGACATTCCAGAAATTGTAGATCGCGCGATAAGTATCTAATGTGTTAAAGAGTTACGAACGAAACATCCTCCAGCAAATTGGCGCCATTCCATCGCCGCCGCGTGATAATCGACCCTGCACGGAAGGCCACCGAAAATCGAGCAAATCATCGTGCCTAGGCACCGAGCGTCACGCTTAAGCAACTTTTTCATTAATAAAGCCGCATTAACGCGTATCTTGTCACGGTCAATTAGACGCACGTTTCACGTGGCAACGGCTAACCGCTGATGCTCGACCAGGCCATTAACGCCGTAACATCGATTATCGTTCTCACGGAATCTTACATCTGACGTATCGCCGTTTTAATCGCGAGGTCGATTAAGACGATTTCTTTCTCTCTGCGTGAATGGAAGAACGCTGCGTTTACATTTATTGGTCGATACCGAACGATCAGATGTTCGAGTTTGGTAATTATTCGACTTTAATCAGCGAAATAATCAAAATTATTTCATTATTTCGAATATAAAGCATTAATAGATACCAAGATGGTAGACGCAGTGTTGAATATTGTATAATTTTTATCATGGAAACATATAGAATAACCATCTTCTGGTACCTTCATTTTGAAAGATTGGATCACAGAAGAGATTCTAAAAAATGCTCCTCTAAGAAAAACCAGCATTTTTAACACGCTCGCGTACCCAGCTAAAAGAAAAATCTCTTTGTCACACAAGTGAACATCGCGCGAAAGGAAATGTCCGAATTCTGTATTAATTTTTGCTGGATAAATTCCCGAAGACGGTGGAATTCGACTGCCTTGTCCCCTCGAGGAAAGTCACGGTCGTCGAAGCGCTCTGGCGATCGTAGAAAAATCTTGACGGCGATCGAGAGAAGGCCGACTAGTCCAGAGGCGTGTAATCGCTAGATAACTCGTGCCCTACAATCGATGAACTTTGCCGTTTATCGGTTGTACTTGTTCGAACGCGACGATAACAAATGTTCTGGAGCGAATTAATAAGCCCGAACGAGTTACGCGCGACGCTTCGACAAACTGTTTAAAGGTTGTCCCCGTCTCCCGGGGCGTTTAATCTGCATTTAATGGATTCAGAAGCAACCGAGTTCAAGCGTTAATGGGCAATCTCTGTGTAAGTGTGCGCGCGTGTGCGTGGCTCGGTTCGTGTAAGCCGAAAGCCTGAGATTTGTCATCGTTACCGCTTAGTCGGAGTAGAAGAGAGCTTTTGCAGTTAAATCTGCTAGGATCCTCGAGTTTCTTTTCTTCGAGGCTCGTCTTTTTACTCGTGCCCCTTTTTCCAATAATCAATTAACCGCCAGCGGGTTCGCCATAACTGTACGCGTCTTTGACGTTTATTTGAATGCATTAGCGAATTGTGTAAAACCGCTCCGTGTTTTTTTTTTTTCTCCTGTGTTATCGCCACTGTTTGTAGAACCACGACGGTTTATCACTGTTCTCGCGTACTACCGCTGTAATTAATTAACGTGACAGGAAGCTACTCTAGCAAAAAAGTGATAAGTGTATTGTTATCACGTATCCATCGAAGATTTTCTTCGAAATTTTTTCAGACAGTGAGAATAATTAGATTTGACGACATTTGGTGATTTGATTTCAGAGGAGACGCGAAATAAAAATGATTGTAAAGGGTGGATTCGATGACGATGATAATGTAATAATAATCGCTGTCTCGAGTGTTAAGATGAGACATTACGGTGAAAAGCAACCGGAACGGTGAGCAACGCGAAAACAATGTAAGGGATGGGTCACTTTCTTATCATTTCTCTGCCCACCGATGGATTAACAACCTTCGCTGCTACTTTGCTTCCTGTACACTCGTAGCAGAATGTTACTTCCAACCGCTTTATCGTGTTGAGTGATACACAAAAATACAAAGTAGGGACTCGTACTCCTCGTTTATTCATTATACGATTTGAACGCTAAATTTTCATTCAGTAAATAAATAATCAACTCCTAGTTGTCGAATAGAATTACATGAAGCATGCCTGAATCTGACGTACGTTCCACAACTTCTTTGATTTAAGCAAAATTGAATAATAAACGAAACACCTCTATACCATTTCTTGTAAATATATTATAATTGCATACAAATGGTCAATAATGAAACTGATAAAATTAATTCCACTTGAGCGCGATGCACACACAACCAAGCCTAATATTCCACTATACTTTCGTGCTTTTATTTCATTCCTGTCACATCACAACGACTGCAATTCCGTTTAATATTAGATCCACCACCGTTCTCAGGGTTGAATAGGATTCAAACGACAAATGACGTCACTGTTATCGGTTCGAATTGAGATTTCGTCGAATCCGAGTTACGGTCTGACCCCGTTCCGCGAATCGATCCTAATTGGCGAACAATCCCGCCGTTGCGCGATTCCAGCTGAAACGTGCCACTATGCAATAAAGATGCCACTTTTCCTCCCTCCAGTTCCTCTTTCACTTCCTCCCGCGTGCGTTACGTAAAACCCCACTTAGTTTAAACTAATCTAAGTGGCGGACTAACCGTGAATAATTATGTAAGTGATGATCCAGCATTAGGCGTGAAATAGGTCCTATCCTATTTTCGAACCCGTCCCACTGCACACGCTTGTGGGAAAATCCACGCACCCTTTAAGGCCTTCTTAGAACTGCTCTTTAGAATTCAGACATCGTCGATACAATTTTTCCTAAGACTTTGACTCGACGGTGCATAATGTTTCCGCTTGAGAGTATGATATCCTATAACGAAGGTTTTTTCACATTGACTCTGTGTTTTGTATACTATACTTCATGTTCGGATCAGTTGATTTCGCTGTAAGTATCCATTTTAATTTTAAATTCATCGGAACTTCGGGACTTTCGAAATATTGAAGACATTCTCTTACAGTCATTGCTGTTTCAAAGTTTATCATTTAATATTTTCTAAAGGAATAGATAAAGAGCTCGTGAATAAAGATTGTCACCTTCTCGTAGGTTAACTTGCATTATTTTTTAATACAACTTCACGAGAATTCATCCAATGTTAGACTCCAATATTTCTCAATGCAAATTTTACAAGATACACTTCAAACTGCACATCTACAAGTATAAATATTGTAACTTACTACACGCCACACTTTTTGCGTTAAAAATTCTGAAAAAATTCCCTTACGCTTTGGGAGTTGAGTCAACTATACTTCTCGAACAAGCAAATATTGCATCGATCGAATCGTCTTTTATTCCTTTTCGTAATTATGGACCTACAGTTCTTATCGATAACTTTCTCAATCTAAAATGAGTAGAAGTTTTTAATTCGCGTAACGTGGACGAGCGCGACCGCCCGCGCAATAACCCAATAAATTGCGCCAAACCCAACGCGTGTCTAAACAGCGCGAGCAGCGGGTGTGGGTTTAAAAAGTTCAATTGGAAAGTGCACGTTAATGGATCCGAAACAGCCGTTGGAATGGCACTCGAGATGGCGGATTACGGTCCATTAAAATTAAAGCCGATCAAAAGGCGACTTCTTCGCGCTCGGGGCCATGGCACGCAGAGACGAACGTAACTGCATTCGAACAATAAATTACGAATAAAAACAGCGTGTAGCGATTCGTTTGGAACGTTCATTCGACCGATACGTCTTTATCCGAAGAGCACGAGCCTTCATTCGTTTAACGCGAAGTATGATTTCATTGAGAAGGAGAAAAGAAGGAGAACCGAAGTGAAACGAATGCTCGCATTTCTCCAGCGAAGAATGTTCTTTATTTTAACGACAGTTCTAAGTTTCATTTTTGTCGAACAAATAACTCATCGATAGTTTCTTAGGTCAAAGAATTGAGAGTTCAGTGGAAGACGAGCTTGGCCCTTGGTGACGAGCAAGACACGTGGCACAAAAGTAGACTCTGAAAGAGAAATCAAGAATTGTGACGAGGTAATGGTTTTGGAAAATAACTCTTAGGGCAGAGTTCTCAGGTGACGCATGACGGGGAGATAGCTAAGCATCCAACGATATTTCATGCTCTGTCACTATGCAAAACCTCATTCAAAAGTCAGACTTTCTGACTAGGCAACTTTCTCAGTCGGTTATTCAGTTGTCATGGGCGTCGAAGCAACGATGGAAAAACGAACCATGGAGATCCTCTGTTTAGGACTCGTGGCATGAGACCTTCTTTGAAGACGCCGCCTAAACGCTGTGGAGCGAAACACCAACGATAGTTTGCTGTGGTCCTCGACACCTATTCTTTCCCCTGCTTCTTTGTCGATCATCCCTTTCTTTCGCGATACCCACGAAGACAATGTTCCAAAATTTCATTCGAACAGATACACGATACTTCTGACGTTTCTATATAAATCAAAGCAAGTCTACGAAGCAAGTCTGCGAAGCGTGTCAGAAGAGTGTCAGTCGGATGTGCGAGCAAACAGCTCGTCGCGACGAGTCAAGCTCCTTTGTGGGACAAAAATGGGAAGAAGGAAAAAGTGTGGAGAATTAGGTAGAACAAACAGGCGCCGTTATTTACGGCCGTTTGAAACGCGAGAGATTAAAGGAGCCTTATTCAGGCCAGCCGGTGTGTTACGAAACCGACGCGCTTGTATCAACGGTTATGATAGAAATTTATTATTGTACTTATTATCCTCTGGCTCTGGATAATGAGGAGAATGATCCTAGAGGTTACCTCGACGCGGAATAGGTTCGTTGCTGGCTACGATTGGGACAATTGACGCGTGTCTATTTACGTCCATTTGTATTGGAGTATGTGTTAACTAACGTGGTTTTTCTAAGTTGTTTAATAAGGTGCGAAGACTATGAGTTCAATGGGTATTGTCACGATTCGACGATGATACTCGTTAAGACTAAAGATGAAATCGGTGAACGTCCGTCGAGACAATTAGCGTGCTTCTATTCAGGTCTATTCGTACTAGATCATCTATTAAGTAACGTGGTTTTTGTTAGTAGATTGATAAGGTGCAAAGACTGTAGATTGGATGGACAGCTTCACCACAGATCTTTGAGATCACGAGGGGCCAGGGCTATCGACCTTTCAGAAGCTTCGAGTATATCAAAGGGAAAAAATTCATGCAATATTTCTTGTGTAAAGAGGAATATTACTGCCCGGTCGTCCTGAATCTGGTGGTTGGAGTCATTAGTAAGGCTTAGCTAGTGGATTCCAGATTCTGGTTTCGGACGTGACGCTATTAATCATTTGAACGGTTCGCGGAAACTAATTATGTTTTGCGAATAGCATTTGCAAATAACTGTCGAAATTATAAATTCAGAAATCAACCAATATGTTTACCCATTCTTCGTATTATTTTTAGTGCAGTGAACTTTTTCGTATAATCTGTTAATTTTTATATACAGGCAGTCCCATAAATATTTGCACCCTCTATGTTAATTTAATTTTGTTTAAATTAAATGGTACGTTTGATGTTTCCAAGGGTATGTTTATATAAATATGTTGATGTATATATTAACAGATGCATGTATAAGCTTGTGTATATACAGGAAAAATTCATTTGGTAATATCAAAACTATTACTTAATTTAGTCAATACTTCTTCAATAAACATAGAGTGCACGAATATTTATGGGATTGATTGTAAGCTTGAATTGGAAACTTCCTGAAAACAGTCTCATGGGTTTGAAACATCGAAGAATAGTCGTTTTTTTAATTGCTCCACTGATTTACAGACTAAAGGACCAAAGATCAGGGATCGAAATCCTACGATAAATCCTAATGATAGAATATTTCTGCATTTTTTACATTGAATTTCAGCAATGATGGCGTCAAGAAACGCGTGGAATCTCGTTTTCCTCGGATGTTTAAAAATTGTTGGGATGATTAACCTAAGAAGAGCAGTATGTATTATGTCATCGAGGATTTCGAAATTTTCATCGCGATCTAATATAAAAAGAAGGGGGTCGCGTTTGCAGGCGTGTAAATATGTCGGCGCGTTGTCGGCGCCGAGGCGCGTAAGTGGAAGTACTTAGAGGGCTGCCCATAGCAGCTGACGTTAATTACGAGTTACTCGGTGTGAATGGCCGCCTTGTTCCGAGGTGGCACACCACGTTCTCTTCCCATTCTTTCTTCTTCATGGTGGTACACGAGAGCAGTGCGCGTGGCACGACACCACGATGCCGCCATGCGTCTGAATAAAAAAAAAAATTGCGTTTCCGCCTTCTGATAACGCCGCGACCTCGTTTACATACGCTATCAGCGGAATCGGGAATCTATGGGCGAGAAGAAACGTTCAGGGTAACGTGCCAGTCACGGATAAGGTTCAATAAAATTACATTTCGTGTTGTTTTCTATAGTTGAAGACTTTCATGAAAATACCAATGTGCGAAGTTAGGGGTAGAGGACACGTTAACAAAGTTTCATTCGAAATGAAAATTGTTTATCTGAGCTAATGGTTGTTAATTGAACTTAAAAGTTCCTATAATTTATTTATCCGTGGAATTGTAATGGTTAGATCTTTTATACGTTCGTAAAGTACTCGAGCGAAGAAGCGTGTAAGGGGAAGTCTTTAGAAGAAGTTATACGAGCTACCTTATTCAAAATGGTCGCTAGGGATTAAGAATGTAAGTAGTCTAACAGCTTCTCCCAGCTGGGATAAAACGTTCCGATCCTCTTCAAACAGTATTAGAATAATCGCGTTATCGGATTACGTTTACATCTACTTGTAGACCTTAATGCGCTCATCTGTTTAAGTAGCTACGCGTCATAATAGAAAAACTTTGAAGATCGGATACACGTAAGCAATAGTCATTCGGACATCCCTATCGATTTGATTATCATATTTGAGATCGAAGGATGCCTTGGCGAGGAATGAGAAAAACACTGACAATATTCACGCTTCTCGATAATATTAATGGCATCGCGGATAACCATTTGGTAACGTCTCTTGGAATGTCATTCACCTAGTTATTAATTGCTCAGCTGGGCGATTAAAAACAGTGGTTGGTGATTAATGATCCGTGACACGGGCACGCGTAACCCAAATCGATGACATCTACGAGACGCATAGCAGCATCGATGCGTTCTGAGTCCTTGCATGAAGATACAGTTGGACTAAAGTTAATAGATCGCTTAAGGTCACTCAGAGTCCCCTTTGTCGTTTTCAGAATACTCATTATCTACTACTCACCTCAAAAACCTCGGTTATTGCAGGAACTTCCAGCCCCAACTCACCTGCAATAATCGAGGTTCTACAGTATCATTATCTATTATTCGCGTCGAATACTTTGGTTACCTCAAAAACCTCGGTTATTGCAGGAACTTCCAGCCCCAATTCACCTGCAATAATCGAGGTTCTACAGTATCATTATCTATTATTCGCGTCGAATACTTTGGTTACCTCAAAAACCTCGGTTATTGCAGGAACTTCCAGCCCCAACTCACCTGCAATAATCGAGGTTCTACAGTATCTCCTAAAAGGGCCCCGCGAATAGGGTCCAAGCATTGAGATAGTTATAAACCACCAACAATATCACTCCAGCATTAAATAACATACCAAAAGGATAACTGTTCCCTTAGCTTGTTTCCTGATTTCTTCAAGAACAAGACTACAATGTGTGCGCGTAATTTTGCAGGCCGAACGTGTGCAGGTCAAGGTACAAAAATTACTGTTGCCCAGGCTGGACGAAGAAACCCGAGACCGGGTACTGCGTAATTCGTAAGTACGAGCTGCGCCCATATCAAACCTCAATTATGATTCCCCGTGAGTGTATCCTCCCGTAATGGGACGTGATCTCATAAGCGCCCGGCTGCCTGTGCTCTCGAAGCGAGTGCATTCAATTTTAGCGTTGATCGCTCCTCGGAAGAGGAGCAATAGCGATCGACTGCGCTTTTACACGACGATAATAATCGCGCAATTGAGCAACGAACAAACTGGGCGTTCATGCGACATGAGCGATCGGCTACCCGCACGAAATTGCTTTAATGGACTGTTACATGCTTCCTGTTGATCGCATTGTCTTCTCTGCTCCGTAATTCGGTTGCGTACCGACGCGAAGTGGTCACGAACGACGCTCTTTGTAAAGGAGCCTTCGAGAACACGCTCGAGAGGAGCTCTTTTTAATTCAACACAATTGCTAATGTTTCATTTCGTGTGAAAGTACGTATTATAGTTAAACGTGAAAGATTACGCTTCAGAATTCAGCTGACAGGCGTATTTTGTTATTAAAAAAAATGAAATCCTGAAGTCTCTTTTGGAAAACTCTTCGCTAGTCTGATTAGAGAAGCGCACGAGACGAGACGAAATCGAGATTCATCTCGTCTCGTGCGCATCACTGATCTGTTAATTAATATGCTGATACTTCAAACGGGCGTAACTAGCAAACCGTTGCAAGTACAAGAATTTTTCCCAATTGTAAAGTATTCCACTTTGTGATAGAAATAAAAAGTTGTTGCTTTAGTTTTTTGATATCTCGATTAGTTACGAAGATATCGTGGGTTGAAGGAAAGGAATGCGTAACTTTTTTTAGCCGTGTGCTCAAGACGATGCGGCTCATTGGGCAGATGCATTAGGCCAAATATTTGTTTGTGCGAGGGTGGTAGCGTGGCCTCATCTTGTGGCAGCAGTCAAACCAAAGGTGAATATGGTTTCGTTTTCTTTGTATTCTCGATGGAGAAGAGCGACTATAAAATTGATTGCCCTACATATTATTCTCTTTCAGTAACTTCCACGAACGAAAATGGTAACGCACTGGATAGGGTGGAATCTGGAAGATGCAGGGTGCCTTGCAAACATGGCAACTGCGTGGATGGCAAGTGCCAGTGTCGCAATGGATATCAGGGAGAATTCTGCAGTGAACGTGAGCTAACAAAAATTCTTTTATCAATCCAGCCCTTTAGGGTAGCAAAGACGACCCGAACAAAGACATGTTTGGAGAGGAACGCGTTTTAATTTCCACAGCAAATGTTCTAGAGCTTCACAAATATTCTTCCACCTGAATTTATATACTTCTACTCATATTTCACAGTTCTTTTACATATTAGGACCCATGACTCCTACTAAACAATCGTTAAGTTAATGTTTACAATACTATGTTCATCCTTGCTACCCCCGAACGACGACCCGATAGCTTTATCAACCAGCTTTGTTCCTCATTGACTGATTTAACGAAACAGCTATCTGCCGAGAGCCTTGCTTGAATCAAGGAAGATGCGTCGGTCCAGATCGCTGTGCCTGCATCTACGGATACACTGGAAGACATTGCGAATCAGATTACAGGTAACGATTAAATCTCGTCCAAATATTTCAAGTTTACTTAGGCCCGTGTCTTCGCTGATTTCCACAGAACTGGCCCGTGCTACACCAAAGTGAGAAACGGGCAATGTTTGGCGAACCTTCAGGGTGTCGTTTGCACGAGGCAATTGTGCTGCGCCACCGTAGGCAAGGGCTGGGGCCACCCTTGCGAGAGGTGTCCTGCCAGACTGGACTGCGAGTTGGGACACTTGAAGACCAATCAAGGTCAATGCGTTGGTAAGCAATCATGGTTAAAGATTTTGGTCAACGAAGTCCACTTCCACCACTACGAATTAACCCAGACCACTTTTGCAATTTCTTCGTGTGGCTTTGCATGTTCTTGATGTGTAGCGATATCTTTCTTTCAATATTTTTTGTATCGACATAACGTTCGTTCAAATAAAAAATACTGGATCGTCCTAAAAGTTCATGTCACTTATATTTACTTCTGCTACTCAAAGAAAGAGCTAATCTCTCGCTAAGCTCTAAGCTAAGCCTTTTTATAATGAAACAATAATCGATGCTTTATACTAATTTTGAACCCGAGTAAGGATCTTATACAACTCGAGTTTCATTTTTCTTTGCAATCGTGCGCCCCAAAAAGTTAAACTCGATCAAAAAATTAGTTTACTAGGTCGAGCTTACTATTAGATCTAGGTCGAGTAATTTTAACACTCGAACGAATCGTCTAGATATCAACGAGTGCGAGGCGATACCAGGCCTGTGCGAGGGTGGAAAATGCGTGAACTCACCTGGCTCGTTCACCTGCGAGTGTCCAGAGGGCCAGGCCAGGGATCCCGAGACGAACGCTTGCAAAGACAGAGACGAGTGCCAAGAAGAAGGCATCTGTGTAGACGGGAGGTGCATAAACACAAACGGTGGCTACTACTGCTTGTGCAATCCAGGATTCATCCAAAGCCAGGATCGACGATTCTGCATCGGTGAGAACGTTGATCTTGTTTTCATTTCTGTAAACGAAAGAAATAGTTGGAAAATATTAATTTTAAAATACAATAATGTATCTGTATAATGTACATGGTTATTGCGTGGATGTCACTGGTGCTTTTGTTAATAAAATTATAGATGGAAGGCAAGGGCTGTGCTACACGTCGGTGAACAGAAACGGTCAATGCAAAAATCGATTGGCAATGAGGTTGAGCAAGAAAGACTGTTGTTGCGGTAAGAACATGGGTCGAGGCTGGGGTGACGAGTGCTTCATTTGCCCCAATCCCGGAAGTGGTACGTACAACGTCAGCAATTGTAGTAAAAAAAATGTCGATTACGTTCGAAAATAAATCAATAGCGAGTGATGTCATTCTAAGTTAATATTAGAATAACATGCACTGACCAATTCACCTTTTGATACCGGAGTCTGTGAGGGCCTGATTAAAAGTTGCACGAAAAAGTTTAAAGCAAAATCGAGATAAATATGATTTCGATTACAAAATCTTCGCAATCTATTTATTCTTCAATAATATACAGTCCCGAGCTTTCGGGATCTCCAAGAAGATGAACTTGTATCGCTGTCACGACGAACCATTCGTACGTACTTGATTTCATTTCGCGCCATTTGCAATGAACGTCAAAGAACTTTGTACTAAAACCGAGTGTCCCAAATGATAAGCGTGGACAATGGTGACAGGAACTGTGAGTAACAGGATCCGTGTTATATTACTCAATTATAGACGATTACAACAGGCTGTGTTTGCAACAACTGCAGCCGATCACCGCGATAAACGAGTGCGTGCTGCGTCCGGACATTTGCGGAAACGGGAAGTGCATCGACACGAAGGACGGATACGAGTGCGAGTGTTATCCAGGATTCACCAAGAAGGCTGGGAGATGCGAGGACATCGACGAGTGCCAATTGGACTACTGCCAGGGTGGCTCCTGTCGAAATTACGAGGGGAGTTTCACCTGCAACTGCCCGCCAGGATTCGTCGTCTCTGGAGAGGGCAAATACTGCACTGGTAATTTTGAAAACATATTTAGAGTACAGTAAAGTCTCTAGAAATGCACTTTCTCTACGATAAATGGGCAGAAACCATCCCCACCACTGGGGGGTATACTACTTGAGGGGTGAAGGAGTTCGATCGCCGAGTAGTGTAACTTTAATAAATAATTTAATAATAAAATTTTTTTATTTTTAACTTTCTTGTTGTAAAACTTTTGCCATCATATTTCTGAAATTATTCTGATTAAACGTTCGATGTCTTTAGAAGTTTGTAAGGGGTTGTGATTAAATTGCAGACCACGACGAGTGTCAAGACACAGGCATGTGCAACAATGGCCACTGCATCAACATGAATGGGTCCTTCAAGTGCAAGTGCAACGACGGCTATGCGTTGTCTCCTACAAAGAATACCTGCATTGGTAAGAACGTTCGAGCTCGTAATAATAATATAAATATAATCAAGAACACAAATAAAATAAACGTATTTCGATAAATGAAATAAAAGGAAGAATTTCTAATTTCGGATTTCTAATTCACTACGAACGATAGACTGCGATGATTAAATTTTCATTCGAATGAACGATTGAAAATACTAACGATGATGAACGAATGAACTTGTTGCTCTCAGATATCAACGAATGCGCCGACAATCCAAGGATATGCCTGAACGGCAGATGCGAGAATACGCCCGGATCGTATCACTGCATTTGTCAATCAGGATTCACAGCCTCGCGGGACAACACGTTTTGCGTGGACATGGACGAATGTTCCACGAGTGGAATGTGCGAGAACGGGAAGTGCGTGAACATGGAGGGCTCGTTCAAGTGCGTCTGCGATTCTGGGTTCCGGATTGGACCTGATCAGAGTCATTGCATAGGTAGGTATTCCGAAGTACGGTTTTTTTCGAGTTTCTGTCAATACCCGAAATTTAGCGTAAATATTGCCATGACACTTAAAGAACTAGATCATTTCGATTCCACAGTAAGATTCGAGACCAATTAAGATTCGACACCTCAGGGATAAATGTCATTGTTACATTCTTCAAGGTTCCGATACATGTGAAATAATGTTTTACCACTGTTTAGATATAGACGAGTGCCTAAGCGGACCGTGTCAAAATGGCCGTTGCATCAACACAGCAGGTAGCTTCCGGTGCGAGTGTCATCCCGGATTCAATTTAGGACAAGACGGAAGGTCTTGCTTAGGTCAGCCTCGATTCTGTCTTTAACCAATACCAATCTTTGTATCGTAACAGCTCGACATAGAATATTAAAAATGTCGCGTAAGATACGAAAATCAAGTAATCCAAGTTTGAACATTTCGACTCGTTTTAGACACGAGAAGGGACTTGTGCTACTCGCAGTACAGGGACGGACAGTGCTCGAATCCGACGTCAACAGCAGTAACGAAATCAAGTTGTTGTTGTTGCACCGTGATTCTGGGGCAACCTATGGGTTGGGGCAGTACCTGTCAAGCTTGTCCACTTCCTGGAACGAGTGAATTCGAGGCGTTGTGTCCTCATGGTGCTGGAATGACCTACAATGGAGATGGTAATCGAGAAAGAAATTTTGACTATTAAATCCCATTGATGCAGTAAGCACCATGCGGTTCTTGAAATCAATACGGAGGGTCTCGCTTGGGATTCTAGGCCCAACGAAGAAAAATGGGAAGAATCCCAATATTCTGTATACAACCAATTCCATAAATATTCGTATTTTCTATGTCTGTTGACAAAATTTGCCTAAATTAAATAATAGCTTTGATATCTATATATTTATAATGAAACATTTATTTGGAAACATCAAAGCCATTATTTAATTAAGATAAATACATTTTTTCAACAGACAGGATTCTATGCCTCAGTGAACGTATGTGGCTGCTGTTGGCCAGATTACAATTGAAAAACATTATTTTCGCTGAAATAAATTGTCCTTTATTCTCTAGTTACAGCCTTTGATTTATAATCAACCCTAATTTAATACACATAGAATTTAAATAGAAAACAGCCGTACCGAAAGGGTTACATGTTTCTACCAAGAATAATACAAAAAGCATTATATCTATTAAATCGTCTTCCGCTAAAACAGATATAAACGAGTGCGCGCAGAATCCCAACATTTGCGTAAACGGCGGCTGCGAAAACCTTATGGGAACCTATCGATGCATCTGTGACAGCGGGTACGAAGTGGACGCCACTGGAAAAATCTGCACCGACATAAACGAATGCGAACTGGAGGATTCGTTGTGCAGCAGGGGTCAATGCCGAAATACACCTGGTAGCTTCCAGGCAAGTAACTACCTTAAGAAGTCTGGATTTAATATTACAAGGGTACCATGAGTCTTGAGCTCAACCTACTATTGTTAGCTAAGAATTTTTTTGAAACAGTGCATCTGTCCAAGTGGCACGAGGTTCAATACAGAGGATCACATGTGCGAGGACATCGACGAATGCGACGAACTCGGTCCAGACGTCTGCTTAAACGGAATCTGCTTGAACACTGAGGGCTCCTACGAATGCGAATGCTCACCTGGATACATCCTCGATCACACAGGCCATATTTGCATGGGTACGAACCACTAGTGAAAGGTTAATCAATAGTTAACTTGTCTTTTCGCGTCTTATTTTAATGAAATTTGTTTAGACAACAGGAAAGGCTTCTGTTGGACCAAAATGATAGATGGTCGGTGCGAGTACAATTTGCCAAGGCTGGCTCTGAAATCGGAGTGCTGTTGCTCCGTGGGGGTTGCTTGGGGTAGTCCTTGCGAGATTTGCGATCAATCTCTCTGCGAGTGCTCGAAGGGCTACGCGAAATCTGGGGCGAAGGATTGCGTGGATGTAAACGAATGCGAGCTGAACACTGGCATATGCAAGGGTGGCGGTACCTGTGTCAACACCGATGGATCTTATCGATGCGAGTGTCCCCCTGGCTTGACTTTAGACGCATCACGTGAGTTTCGTTCTAATATTTAATTTATAAAGAACACGGTTTCTGTATATCCTGAAGATCAAAAGAATAGTCTGCTTGATCTCAATGAATATTGCACGAATTTCCTTCGAAATTATTAGTAATCAAAGAGACTTGATAAATTTATTATTTTTATAAATATTGTTCCATCATGATTCTATCAATTTTCGTCAGATTCCACGTGCATAGACACGAGGCAGGAGACGTGTTTCATGGAGTACCGTCACGGGCAGTGCTCGAATCCCATCGAAGGACAGTTTTCCAAGAGCCTCTGCTGCTGCTCGGTTGGTCGGGCGTGGGGTAGCGAACGATGCGAGTCCTGTCCGAAGCCAGGCAGCCACGCACACACGGAATTGTGTCCAAGAGGGGATGGTTTCACCGACAAACTCGATATCAATGAATGCGTCGAGTTCCCTGGGATGTGCCTGAACGGAAGGTGCAAGAATACCGTCGGCAGTTACAGTTGCAAGTGCAACCAGGGCTTCGCGTTGGACGAACACGGAATCAAGTGCAACGGTGAGCCGTCGAAAGTTTTCACTGTGATTTTCAAAATAAAAATTGCAACAACCCTCGATTTATCCGATTTTTCATATATTTTTACGAACCTGTCAAACTTCAATCGAGAACGACTAATAAATACGTTTATTCGTGTGCAGATATCGACGAGTGCGAGATCATGCATGGAGTGTGTGGAAATGGCACCTGCAGGAATACACCTGGGAATTTCCAGTGCGAGTGCAGTCCCGGCTATCGCAGCAGCGATATAATGAAGATTTGCATGGGTGAGTGACGAGATTCAGATGAAAATGTTCACCTTTCGACGAGTGTAATAATAGTGTAAATACCCACGCGATAATTAACGAGGTATAATCCGTGGATGACACTTTCAGACATAAACGAGTGCGAGGAGACTCCAGGATTATGCCTAGGAGGTACCTGTCTGAATACAGAGGGCAGCTTCAAGTGTCAGTGTCCACCTGGCCACGAGCTGGGTCCTGACAAACAGTCCTGCAAGGACATCGACGAGTGTTCGAGGACTAGTGGGATTTGCTCGAATGGCGTCTGCGAGAACATGATGGGCACGTATCAGTGCATATGCGACGATGGTTACCAGCAAACTGGATTGAAGTCCCACTGCGAAGACATAAACGAATGCGCGGCTGCGAACGGAGGCTGCGAGGACATCTGCTTGAACACGCCTGGCAGTTTCTCTTGCTCCTGCAGGTGAAGCTTTACGGATATTGTTAAATGTGTTAAACGATTGTTGACGAAGATCGTTCGTTTCTTTTTGAGTTTCATAACTCATTGAACATTGTTTGTTGCCACCGATACCGTGGAAAATATGAAAAATAATTTTCCATCTTTTTTACCATCAGCACTGGCTATGCCTTGAACCTCGACGGTCGATCCTGCGTGGACGTCGACGAGTGCAAAGAAAATCCACGGATTTGCAACGGTGGTAAATGCAGCAATATCCCTGGTGGATACATATGCACCTGCACCGATGGTCTGCTGCCTGGGAGGGATGGTGCATCCTGCA
Organism: Hylaeus anthracinus; assembly: GCF_026225885.1. Lineage (NCBI taxonomy): Eukaryota > Metazoa > Arthropoda > Insecta > Hymenoptera > Colletidae > Hylaeus > Hylaeus anthracinus. Next base: position 9,874,277 of record NW_026534333.1, on the reverse strand, counting down.
TAGGTAAACGCAGCACGATGCAATTGTACTTTAGAAATTATAAATGTGTAACACAGCAGTATATTCATGAATTTTTATGCCTCGCGGAAAAAGACCAGTGAGTACTATCGATATTAATACGAGTTTCTTTTTTTAAATAATTATTAATTCTAATACAAGTCCTCGGTGAAACAAGGAAAAATATAATTAATACGAACAATGTTTACGAAGGAAGTAAAGAACTGACAATTTCGGACGTCCTACTGCACTTCTATGTTTATAATCAGCACTTTTAATATTTCAACGAATCTTTATGTCAGACGTGGACGAATGCACAACGCAACCCAACATTTGTGGTTACGGCGAGTGCTACAACACAGTCGGGTCGTTCAACTGTCGCTGCGAGGAAGGATACTCCGTGAAACCGGAACAAGGTCCTGGTTGCACCGACGACGACGAGTGTCTCCTGAACGCGTACTCCTGCAGCGAGTTCGCGGAGTGCCAGAACACTCAAGGCTCGTACGAGTGCACCTGCCACGAGGGCTTTGTAGGCAACGGGGTCGAGTGCAGAGACGTCAACGAGTGTTTAACGAACAATGGAGGCTGCGACTCCAACGCTCAGTGCATCAACATGGAGGGATCCTTCAAGGTGCGAATATCACTGTTGAACAAATTAAAAAATGTTGTACGTTTTGCGATACCCATTGGGTGATTCTTAAGCCAAAGTGCCTTATCATCCTCAGTTTTCGAAAAACACGAGGTTTCGTAAATATATTTATTCCTTGCACTTCAACTTGCAGCTTCGTTCGATTACGATACTTCTTCGTGACACTCCTCGACGAATCAAATTCGACAAGATCACCTGTATTCGAAAGACGATTTCTATTTGTTTCAGTGCGTCTGCGACGCTGGCTTCAGAGGCGACGGCTACGATTGCAAGGACATCGACGAGTGCGCGAACGACAACACCCTCTGCGAAAATGGCCACTGCCTCAACTACCCTGGCTCGTTCCGCTGCGAATGCGAGATGGGCTTCATGCACCCGGACGAAAACAACGACCAGACCTGCGTGGACATCAACGAGTGCGAAATGTTCAACAACTTGTGCGTGTTTGGCCGGTGCGAGAACATATTCGGCATGTTCCGTTGCGAGTGCAACGATGGCTACAAGCTGGACGGGTCTGGAGGGAATTGCACGGATATCGATGAGTGCGAGAATCCCCAATCCTGTCAGTATGGCACTTGCATAAACACTCAGGGCAAGTACGTGTGCAAGTGTCCGCCTAACTACGACCTGGTCGAGGCTGGGAATGCTTGCGTGGGTGAGTAGCCTTTCGGAATATCGGATTCTTCTGGGTCTGAGTGGCGTTACAGATACCTAGGTTCAAAATTCTCCCTTTGAACGAAGAAATATTTGCAAAGCAGACTAGACTGTTCTTATCTTCGGTTACCATGTATTGGGTTGTCCGGAAAGTCCATGTCGATTTTTGGTAGGTGGTACAGGTCTGAATATATCGAAGTGGTTGAAAACAAATAACATGCATACATCCCTTGAAAGATGGAAAGGTTATGGAACAAAATGACACCTATGTAATTCGATAAATATATAGTAAAATTTAAACGTGTTTTTGAATGTTTCTTAAAAATTGGCACGAACTTTCTGGACAACCTGATATAATTATCGTGGTGTTCCGAATCTTTAATCTCATCTACCTCAGACTGTCACATCTCATTACTGGATTTCTTAAAAATAGAATCAATCAAGATTTTTATGTCTCCGTGTTGCAGATAGGCGAGAGTCGTTCTGTTTCACCGGTTATGAACACGGCACTGGAAGACCGCAATGCATCTTCGACGTGTCCTCATCGGTGACGAAGGCGACGTGTTGCTGCAGCATCGGAAAGGCTTGGGGCAACCGCTGCGAGGAGTGTCCTCAAGTTGGGACGAAGGAATTCGAGGAGCTGTGCCCTGGAGGGCCTGGGTACAGGCCTAACCAGATCACCGTGATCCTGGAGGACATCAACGAGTGCGAGGAACACGAGAACATCTGCCAAAACGGACACTGCACCAACACTTTTGGTAGCTTCATGTGCTCTTGCAACGAGGGCTTCATCTTGGACGATACCAAGACCAGCTGCATTGGTAACGATCCATCGGACCATTTTAATCGATAGAACTGTGGTACTCCAAGTCACATGGGTGAACGTGTCGAGATTATAGAAGTAGAATATTGAAAATACATCATTTCTAATTGAGTGAATTTCGTGGTTTTGCTCAGCTGCTTCACTTAGTCTTTGTTTAATTCTGAATTATTCAAATGAACTCGGACTCTTGAATTACATTTTGAGAAATTACTATAGAATATCTGGTGCTCCAAGTCACATGGGTGAAAGTATCGAGATACTGGAAGTAGAGTATAAAAAATTCACCATATTCGATTGAGTATATTTCGTGGCAATTCTCAATTCTTCAAGTGGACTAGGAATCTTGAATTATATTCTGAGAAATTACCATAGTATAACAAAGTAAAATATTAGTGTGCTAATCTCTAGTATCCTGCATTTCTTTCAGACATCGACGAGTGTGCCCTGCACCCACACATATGTGGCGTGGGATACTGCATCAACGACCAAGGAAAGTACCACTGCGAGTGCCCAGAAGGATACATGGCAATGCCAGGAGGAAGTACGTGAACTTTCCTTGAACTTACTTACTATAAGTCTTTACTATATCCGAAAATTACTAATAATCGACCATTTCATCAGAGGAGTGTGTCGACATGAGGAAGGAATCGTGCTACCTCGGCTACGAGTCTGGCGAATGTTTCAACCCCATGATGCATCCCCAAACGAAGATGCTGTGTTGCTGTTCCATGGGAGCTGCCTGGGGCAGTCCTTGCGAGAAGTGTCCTGCCGAAAGGACTCGTAAGAACAGAGAATACCTTTTCCAAACGAACGAAGCTCAACTTTTAAATGCCATGGTAACTGAACGAGTGGAAATTTCTTCCAGGCGAACACGAGATTTTATGTGGCATGGTACCTGGCCAGATAATGAATCCTATAACCAATCACACCGAGGAAATCGACGAATGCTCCCTCATGCCGACCATGTGCACGCATGGCCGTTGCGTGAACACACCTGGCAGCTTCGAATGCCAGTGCGAGCGAGGCTACGTGTACGATGAGGACTCGCATCAGTGTATCGACGAGAACGAGTGTCTACAGGTAAAGAACTTTCCGCTAGAGTCGCGCATCGTCGAAACCACTCTTGACGTTAAGTACAATATCAGCGTGCTAATACAACGAATTATGAGTTTTTGTCTCTGGACGTAGAATATCGAAAGTTCTTCTCGTGATCTTTCAAATCCTTTTCACAGATTCCCAACCCCTGCAGCGGCAACGCGCAGTGCATAAACAAGCAAGGCTACTTCGAATGCACCTGTCCAGCCGGATACAAGCTTGGATTGAGTCACCGTGATTGCGTCGACATCGACGAGTGCTACGAGAGGCCTGGGATCTGCAACAACGGCGCCTGCAACAATTTGCAAGGCAGCTTCCAATGCGTCTGTCATTCTGGCTTCGCGCTCACGCGGGACAGGGACAATTGCGTGGACGTCGACGAGTGTCAGCGGAATCCCAACATCTGCAACAATGGAACCTGCGTGAACACGCTCGGAGGGTACAAGTGCATCTGTTATCAGGGCTTCAAGCTTAGTCCTAACAATGATTGCGCTGGTAAGTTATCGAAAATTTTGGGTGAACTTTCGGTGCCTGATAGTTTAAGGAAAAAGCTATAATATAACGGGCCTCGTTGGATGAGATATAATCTTTAATTAAGTCGAGATCTTTTCGCGAATGAAATCGCTTAGGATTTATAAAGGTGACTTGAACCATTCTGTATCAATTCTGAGATAGATATCGACGAGTGTCGAATCATGCCCTTCCTCTGTCGCAACGGGAGATGTCGAAACACGATCGGCGCCTTCAATTGCGAGTGCGCTGATGGTTACGTGCTGGCTCAAGATGGACAACATTGCAGGGACATCGACGAGTGTCACGAGGTTAGTCAACTCTTGCCAAATGAATTAGTTAGATTTCAAACTGAAATCAATTCTGTTGATCGATACGCATCGAGTGTTTCAAGATCACTAGAAATTAAAACTAACACTTGCGTTAGATACCTGGATTATGTCCATCGCCAGGAAAGTGTCAAAATTTAATGGGATCCTACATATGCACCTGTCCACCTGGTTACGAGCTGGACCATACCAGGAAGAAATGCGTTGGTAGGTGAACCAACCAAATAAAACATTAGAGAAACAATAACACATAAAACACATAAAATCTCATAAAAGCTCTACAAAAATATCGTTCGAGTATACAAATGAACCTTATGCTCGCAGACGTTGACGAATGCGTGGAGACCCCGGGTATCTGTGAGAATGGCCGCTGTCTCAACACGGATGGAGGAGTCATTTGCGACTGTCCAGTTGGTTTTCAACTCAGCGACAAACCAAATTCGATGCGTTGCATCGACGTGAGGGAGGAATCGTGTTACGACAATTACTCGCGAGGCCGTTGCTCTTATCCCAGAAATGGCGGGATGACGAAGAAACATTGCTGCTGTACGATGGGGAAGGCTTGGGGAAGATACTGCGAGCAATGCCCTCCTGATAACAGCGGTAATTATTTTGTTCTTTACAGGGATTACTTCGAAGCCTTTCCACTCCTTTTACCCTTTGCATTCAAGAGGTGACTTTCGGCCACTAGGTTTGACGCAGTAAATAACAATATGTTACAACAATAATGTTTGTTTAGGTTTCATCTCTTTGGAATTTAATTTCTTTTTCGAAACGCCGATAAAATGATTGTCGGCGAGGTAAAGGTAACCTTGATTAAGCTTAGCAAAGCATCTCGAATTGCTGATATTAGGAGGTCCGTTAGTGTTTCTTTTACAGTTCTAGCAACATGAGGCCGAGCATTGTCGTGGAGAAGGATCACTTTTCGGCGATTTGATGCAATTGATGGTCGTTTTTCTATCAAATTATCGTGTAAACGCTTCAATTGTTGGCAATAACGGTGACTGTTTCGTGTGCTTTTAACAACTCATAAAATACGACGACTTTCACTGTCTACAGGATTCGCGTTAAAATCCACATATACATAAACAGCGGCTTTCAATGCAACGTCCTAATAAATACCAGAAAGAAAGGGCTCGAGTGCGAAGGGTTAGTATCGAGTAGAAAAATGTTCGCTAAGAAATGATCTCCTTGCAGAGGAGTTCAGAAGACTGTGCCCCGAGGGTCCAGGCAGAGACGACACTGGGATCGACCTGAACGAGTGTCTCTTTATGCCAGACGCTTGCTCTGGCGGCGAGTGTATAAACACCGACGGTTCCTTCAGGTGCGAGTGCCCAACGGGATACGTTCTGGACGCGAGTGGCAGACACTGCATCGACAACAACGAGTGCCAGACCGTCCAGAACATTTGCGGCAACGGAACCTGCTCGAACATCGACGGTGGCTTCGAGTGCTTCTGCAACGAGGGCTTCACTCCAGGGGTGAATCAGGTCTGCGAGGACGTGAACGAGTGCCTGGAGCTCGGCAACCAGTGCGCTTTCAGGTGCCACAATGCGCCTGGTTCCTTCAGGTGTATTTGCCCTTACGGGTACACTCTGGCTCCTGATGCGAGGCACTGCATAGGTACGATGTGCGTGCGATGATCAAGGATTAAATTCCTTGCTCATACGACGCGCCTGACTCGTGTTTCTTTTTATCTTTGACTCGAATTCTGTACCATGAGTCTCGTAGTATCGACGTGGTATACCTAATAATCCTAGGAAAATTAAATTTACTCGACTAAATATTTAAAAATATTGGATATATAATAAATAAAAATTTATCGTAGATCCAGTAAACATTGGGAATCAATAAATAAATCTCGTTACAATAGCAAATACTGCTCCTATAGATAAAACATAATGAAAGAGAGCAATAACATAGTACGTATCACGTAAAATGATATCAATTGATGAGTTTGATAATATGATTCCAATTAATCCACCTGTATCCACCTGTAGTAAATAAACGTCTCACACGTTGTTACGGGTTAAATGGTTAAGTCATTCTTCTGAATCCAACTAGGCATTGCGATCAAATGATCCTTTGGTTATCCTTGCAGACGTGGACGAGTGCGCCACGCCAGCGAACAACTGCAAGTACCAGTGCAAGAACCTCATAGGCTCCTTCATGTGCATCTGTCCGCCGGGCTACCAGCAAATTGGCATGACCGACGAGTGCAAGGACATCAACGAGTGCGCGATCAACTCTGGCCTGTGTCGAAACGGTCGTTGCGTGAACGTGGAGGGCAGTTATCAGTGCCTCTGTTACGACGGCTTCCAACAGAGCCCCGATGGAAAATCTTGCATAGGTGATTAGCCAGCGATAAAGATGGGCGACCGATTAAAAATGATCCGAGACTCTCGATCCTCTTCTAGATCGCAGGGTGGGTTACTGTTTCCTGCAAACCATCGGTGGTAGGTGCACAGCTAGGACCTCGGACTTGAAAACGGTGACGAAGGCAGACTGTTGCTGCACGATGGGCGCTGCTTGGGGACCTCATTGCGAAATTTGTCCCACCAAGGACTCCGAGAACTATAACGAACTGTGCTTGGACAAAGGTTTCTCAGTGGACGGTCAAGGTACTCGAGTCTTCTTGGGACTTGTTCATTTTTACGAGTTTCGGATTGATGCAACCAACGGAACATTTTGTTTCAGATATCGACGAATGCAAAACGATTCCTGACTTGTGCAGTAACGGACTGTGCATCAATACGCTTGGCTCCTACAGATGCGTTTGCAATAAGGGCTACAAGGCTGACAAGTCCGGATCTAAATGCGTTGGCGAGTGTTTCATTCATGGATATTCGAATATTCCATAGTTACAGTCAGAACAAAATCAGTTGACTGCCTGAAGTATCCTTAACCCTTTATTTACTGGCTTATAAGTCTTCTCGTGTATTAATTTAAACGCTTTGAAACCTATTGTGACTTTCAAGTCCACTTCTATGAAGTTCGTTTTTAATTGTTGGATGGCAGCAGAAGCTTTTTTTCTTTTGGAAGCTTGATGGACGCCTAGATCTTAAACATTTTTGAGAAATTCAGTAACTAAAGGGTTAAAATCGAGGTCTTCCGAGAAACTTATGCAGTGTCTGTATAGCATACATAAAAAGAATAAATGTATCCTGCTAGTAGAAGGTTCCTAGAACGAAGTCTATATTCTTCCAAAACTGAAGAGTAAATTATAGCAAACAAAGTGAAGCCTGTTCTATACGATAACAACAATTTCGAATTGCAGACATAAACGAATGCGAGGTCACTCCGAAGCCCTGCAAGTACAATTGCCAGAACACCGAAGGAAGTTTCACCTGTTCCTGTCCAGCTGGTTTCATCCTGAATCCTGACGGTGTCAGCTGTAGAGATTTGGACGAATGCGCGACTGGCAATCATCTGTGCCAACAGAACTGCGTGAACACTCAAGGCAGTTACACTTGCGGCTGCCAAGAGGGTTACAATCAAGACGGCGACACTTGTCACGGTTCGTGGTTGCCACAAATTAATACCTGCGATACCCAAGAACATCATCCTATAGTGACGTATAATTATTTTATTTATCTAGATATTAACGAGTGCGAACAGCATGGGACCTGTCCGAAACCTGGCACTTGCGTCAACACACTGGGCAGTTTTCGGTGTATCTGCCCGAGAGGATTCAAGCTCGATCAGACCGGCAGATATTGCGTCGATCAGAACGAATGTGCCGATGACACATCCTGTGAACACGGTTGTCAGGTAAATTGTAGCGAAAGCCTTTGGCAGAAAGTAATTTTTAAAAAAAATTCGAAAGCACGTTTGAATTCATTTTCATCGCGAAACCCTCGCTAATCAATTGGTAACTCGTAAAGACGTAATGACCAATATACGTAGAAATTTAATCACGGATGCACGGGCACGTAATCTGATGCGCTACTGATCTTACATTATTGTAACTGTAACAAATAATTGATTTTATTAACGTCGTTAAATCTACTTCATTTAATTAATAGCGAGTGCTCGTTGATCCAGTCCTCCCACGTGCAATACGAGCTTTGTATAACTGACGCTTTCTTTCATACCATTAAATATAGAACTACATGGGAAGCTATCGCTGCGGTTGTCCCGACGGGTTCGTCCAACATCTCTACTACAATCAGTGCATCGACGAGAACGAATGCAATACATCCCCCTGTGGAGACAATACCTGCATCAACACGATTGGTAGCTTCAAATGTGGTTGTCCCGATGGCTACCAGTTCGATCCTAAAGTGCAAATGTGCATTCAGGTAATGGTTCTAAAGTCTCGCTGACATAGTACAACTCATAGTACAACTCAAGGGAAAGCTCTGATAACTCATTCTGGGATTTCGATGCCAATTTTTTTGGTTACTCTGCAGGTGAAAAAAAGACATACGTGTCCCGGCGTTTAACTGACTATGCCTTAGTTTCGGAGTAATAAATTTATGAAAATTGAAATTGCACTTGTCAGTCGATTTAATTTCGCTTTAGAGAATTCATTAAGATTATTGATTTAAATATATATTTCGAGGACATTTATCTGTTGTTCGTGGATAACTGTACAATTATTAGATAAATTTAATGGTTTCAGGTGAGCGCTGGGTGCGTTGGAAGTCCCTGTGCGTTTGGATGCACCCCCAACGGTCCGAACGGATTTATTTGTGGATGTCCCACTGGATATCAGCGAATTGGACAGGTGAGTGATCGAAACTCTCGACTCCTTCGAGTCAGGACTTTTAACTCCAAAAATTCAAGAAAAAGAAAAAGGAAGTAATGTTTGAATGCTTTTTAATTTCCGAATATCAGGGCCACTGTCTATCAACGATAACACCCCTATCGCAAGGAGGCTATGGGGAGGATATTAGCAACGCGCCCACCTTCGTCATCAACCCAGATCCTTATCACATACCACCGGCGGACGATAAGACGATATCGACGGAGGGTTGCTTCACTTGCAAGGTACTTCGTCTGAACGTTATCTTATTCTTTTAGATTTAGTTCCTCGAAACATTTTATCGGTCGATTTGAGATTCGATCAATGAGAAACAATGAATCATTTTCCTAACACAGATCAACGGCAAGGGAAGGCACAGAAGAGGCGCGAGAATTAGGTTGATAAACGATATCATGATAGGAAATAGGAGCGAAATTGCGAAGAGACGAGTACCGAGGTCTGCGAAGAGGCATCATCACGGCGAGGAATTCGTTCTGAAGATCAGTTTGCGACAGACCAGGCACAGGATGAGAATCATTAAGCTCCAGCCGGCTATCAAGGTTCTTCTTAATGTCTTTATCTAGTCAAAGCAGAAAACTTTATCTAGTCATAACAGAGTTCCATACCTTTAAATTTAAATTTTATATTACTAAAAATTCCAAAATGCGCGGAACGACTTCACCTTAATACCGAGACAAACTAAACAGATTAGTCACTGTAATACACAAAACGTTTCGTAAGAATTTATTTACATCGAGCAACAAATCTAATTTCTAACTCCATTTCCCATCGGTTTTGTTCAGGACGACGAGATAGAGTACACGATAGCTCGAGGAGACAAGGACGACCATTTCGAAATCGTGAAGGAACACGGAATCTGGGCGCTCCATTTCCGCAGCCGATTGAAGGAACCCGGCCAATTCCGATTGGTTATTCACGGACGGTCGAGAAACGGCATCGCTGAGGAGAACGAAGTCTGGGAAAGGCCTCTCACCCTCAGAGTTCACGTAATAGTGACGGAGTAACGTTTAGGGGTTCGAATGTATCGGTTCCATTAGTCAATTTTCTCATTGCCACGCGAGACACCGAAACAGAAACAATCCCATGAAAAGCGAGATGGAGGGCCGAGTATTACGGCCAGGAGGATTCAATCATGCGGAAAAGTCGCGAATGCTTTAAATTTGTGTTCATTTGTAGCCAGACTTGCGTCGTTTCACTGCCAAATAATTGCGTTTCTTTTTTTTTTTCTCTCTCTCTCGTTTACGTAGTTGCCGTGCACTGCTGCAACTGATACTCTTCTTTAACACTGCCTTTGCCTTATGTGTTTTATATTTTCTTTGATTCTTTGTTAAGCTACCTTAGTCGACACTTGACGTTCCTCGAGACGCACGAGCTTTTACGACGGGGACGATATATATCCTGTGAAGTTTCATGTTGGGTATCAACAGGTTCATTCTCGGTAGAGTTCTATCGTAGACGCTGACTACACGTCATTTGAAAAGAGAGTACCAAGTATTTATACCGCCATGTCTCTTCAACGATGAATATAGCCAGCGTGGAACTTTCCCCGCGGGTCATCGATGACCCACGCAACGTGTTAACGCGAAATCGAAGCACGCGGCTCGGGGACGATTTTAAACGATGTGTGCCAAGAAATCGAGTACGTGGAAACTTGATACTGCCTTCGGAATGTCTGCCATAATTTACTGCCCGCTGATAACATATGAATTATTACACGTAGAAATAACACTCTAGGGATGTACAAAAAGAAATGAATTTTTTTATTACGCCTAAGATAAATGGAGAAATGTATACATACACAGATATAGCTTTATATATTTATAAACGTTTATGAACAACTAGCTGGTAACGAAACGAATCGATACCGACTGGTGCGGAGAACGTGGACCATGATTTTTATTACAATAAAATCATCAGGTTCTCGAAGACCACGCCGAACGGTTGAAAATTTTCGTTATACCGTCGAAACGGAGTGTCTTCGCGACGATAAAGAGAATTATGTAAGGATAGCGATTCTAATCGACCCGATAGTATGTACAATTTGATTAACGGCGAACGTTGTGTGGCCTTAATTATCTCATTAAGTAGCAAACACAGGGTGAGGCACGCGATAGCCGTTACGATAGATGTGTGAATAGAAATCATTATCGATAGTTTTGTACAATTAGCGCGGATGCGAAGATTATTCCAGCCGAGATGGTTCACAAATATATGTATTATAAATCTGCTTGTTTGTTGATCGAATTTTCACCTCGATGTACCTAATCATTTTTGCCCTTTCTCATTTCATAATTTTTATACAGACATATACAAGTTGTTATAGATAGGTAAAATAGAATAATATGTTTTATCTTTTCTACAGTCCTGTTGCGATTCCAAAGAATTTCAACCCCCTGAGAATAATTCGTTCCATAGTTTGAAAGAGCTCTGGAATAGTACGAGTCTTAACATTTTTGGGAAAATGTTAGTAAAAGTGTATAAAGTGTCTAAGAATAGTGGCTTAGGAAAACTAGATTTTTGTGAGCAGGCCGAATTTGTACGTTATGTCGTGGGTGTAAACTTTGCCTGGGTAAAGTATGCTAGAAGGGAACTCGCTTATATTGACGGAGTCAGGGTAGTTCTGTGGCGATAAAACAAATCCACCGTGCCTTCGATAACGAACACCGTCTTTTCCCCAAATTTCGCTACGCTCCTCCAGGCTCTTCACCTACAGTAAATTATACTCAATAAATCAATTCCTAATGTTCACGAATATATCAATCAAATTTTGTTATCTAACATTGTCCTCGCCACTGTCGCAATAATCCTCGAAGTCGGGTGGATAAACGTGATCGAGGTCTGGTAAATCGTTTCCGGTAGAAAACTGTAAACCTGGTTGATTGGAATATATTTCTAAAGTTCTTCCCGAGGCAGGATGCAGAACTCTTTGAAGGGAAATCAAAAATTCACCATTAACATAAGCCAAGGGATGAATATTGGTAAGGTCTGCTTTGCATTAATTACTACGTTCTCGATATAATGGGCAAAAATTAAATATGAAATGTTTACGATGAATTGGGGATAGCCAGAATTTACTGTGATTTCTGGGAACGAGATGTAGTTACCAACCAACGTTCAACTACGTACCTAGCGTGGAAACGATAAGACCAGCAGCTGGGACTGGTGATGCAGAGGTTCTGGTTGTAACCACCCCCCGGTACGTTGTAAAGCCGTTTCCTGGTTAACTGAGTCGGTAAACGTAGGTCGAATACTGTACGGTCGACGGGAAATATAGCACCTGTCGGCAAATTGTCTTTGATGTCCGCGAACGTCCAACTGCCAGCGTTGATCGACACCACGTGCTTTTTCAATTCATTAGGACCGGTGGCCTGCAGCAATTACAACAATCCGTTTAAAAATTAAGTTTGATACTTTCGAATTGCAGCAACTCTAACGCTATAAATTCGACAAATATGACAAGGCACGATCTTATCAATTATTCGATATTTATAAATGTATAGATTCTAACGTGTCCAGCAAGATTCATCAAGCAATTGGTAGTGATGTTGGCAGGTGTTTGCTGAGTCGCCGTTGCACGAATGTTAATACGAAGCTGGTTATCATCCGTCCACGAGTATTTAACCTGTGTCAACATGTTTCCTGGATATCCCTCACTGTTTGCATGGCTCACGTGAGACATCACCTGTTCAACCATTTTCATTTGAGTAATATATTCAAAGAAAGAAACTATTCGGAACAGTGGAATTAATTGGACGTGCAATTTTACTCGAATTTAATAATAACAAATTATGCTCGCACCACGTGTTTGTGCAGTACGTGAGACTGCCAGTTAACGTTGTCGAATGCAAAGAAACCGCCATTGAAGTGACTAGCTCCGTCCTTGTCGTTGATCGATAAGGAGTAATTTCTATTGCTCAATCTCATGCGACCATTTGAAATTCGATTCACCACTCGCCCGATCATGCTTCCTATGTACCTGTTCTCCAAATATCCTGATTGTATTCGCACGAATATTACGGATCCTCCAGGACGATTTAGTAAGCGATTTGTTCGTTATTTTGTCAAAAGATGACAAAACTGTGAGTGATAAATACACGAAGACAGTGAAGATTACCGTCTATGTCGTCGAATCCTAATACAACGTCACCTAAAATGCCAGATCCATTTGGAATTTTAATGGACTGGATACCAGCGCCCCAGGATATCAATTGCACCGATGCTTTATGACTGTTCGTCAGTGTATATCTAACGAAAGGAGTAGTAAAAATGAAGGGACTTACTTTTCGATCGAAATAGAAAGAGTTTTCCAAGGAGGACTTTAGAAGTTTGTTCTTTAACCTTTTCGGTGCTCTGCGCGAGTATACTCGTCAAATTATTTTGTTCTTGTCGTGCTCAAGACGAGTTAAATCGCATGAGCTTATTGTTAATGAGTTAATGAGTTAACTCGTCTTGAGCTCTTTCCTATTTAAAAAGCTAATGTGATTTAACTCGTCTTGAGCACGACAAGAACAAACTAATTTGACGAGTATACTCGCGCAGAGCAAATAATAATATCCTAATGTTTTTCAGGAGAACTCTTTATATTATAATTTGACTGTTAATACCTAAAGTAAGTGTTTTACCTTCTAACGACTTCGAAGGGTCTATTGTGCTTATGGCGATTAGGCCTGGGTACGAACCCGAAACCATCCTCCTCGATGAAGGTACCGTGTATGGACATGGTACAGCAGAAATGAGAATTTTAACACCGTATTCCACACAAATTAAACCTCCACGATTAATTTATCTTCTTCGCATCTCTATTTTTTATTTCGAATTCTCGAGAATGCTTCAACAAGAATTTTGTTCGTCGATCATGCTAAAGAGGTTATCCAAACACCTGTCTCGACGAGGAACAACTTCGCACCGAGAAAGGGAACGGATGAAACAAACGCATCCATAGCAATTTATAGCATAGACATATGAAAGAAATATGAAATAAACATAAAGAAATAAACATGAAGATGTAGACCGATCTTTATACTAGGGGTAACTAATAATCAGTGATCCACAATCTGTTTTTTCTAAAAATTGAAACAAATATTAACCATTCTGTAACACTATTTTGGTTATTTAATATATTCTTGTATGTGCATAATAATAAAAATGCTACAGTCTTTTCTATTATCTTTTACCAAAGTACTGTCACAGAATGGTTAATATTAGTTTCAATTTTTAGAAAAAACAGAAATCGGACACGTTTCCCCTTGCCGCGATTTTCAGTTGCCCCTCGTACAAAGACTTGGTCTATATTTTCATATGTCTATGATTTATAGTTTCGAAAGAAAAGTGTCCACCGTGTCAACGGTGCTTGTAATTGGTGGAAAAATCGAAGCAACTTAACGTTCACATAATATCAGCAAACGTATATTTTCTAGGACTTCCCTGCCTTCCGACATTCCCCATATTTTTCCCGAATCCATTCAAACCGAAAAAAGAGTCTCTCGCATGCGCGCACAATGCGCCGTTTCAAATAGATATCGGTCCCAAAGAAGAATCCGCCATTTCTGGCCGCGGCGCTGGCAAGAATCGAGAGGCAACAATTCAACAGCGAAACCCATTACACGAAATCAGGGTATTATCATCTGTAGCAAGCGAGCGACACAAATCCGACAAGCGTGTCTCGTTTTAACGCTTCGTCGCCGCTGTGACGAATCATCCCCTGGCGTCAAGAAGGAGCGAACGCGCGGCGAAAGGAGCAAGAAAGAAAGTCGAGTCAGAGGAAGGAGGCAGAGGAAGGAGAGGAACGAAGTCGTAAGAGCATCCCTCCGGACGGTGATTCTTTTTCACAGCAGCCGGGCTGATCAGTCTCGATTTCCCGCGAAACATTTCGTGCCATCTGAAACACTCGGTGGAAATAATTACATTAATGGCGTCGCCCAGGAGAAAGCCGTTGGATACATCGACGACGATGCCCACCCCTTCGGTCTTCCTCCGAGGAACGGAAAGCAACCCCGCGCCGGTTTCAATGGCGAAACATGGAACTGACGGAATAATGCTCCACCCACGGGCTAAGGTATACCAACGGGCTGCACCCCCTGGCACCTCGCGCCCTCCCCCACCAGCCAGCCTCGCGCACCCTCACTTTCTTCGCGACAATGCATAATGCCATTCTGCCGCGGTACCAGCGACAATGGGCGCGCACGTCCTGCTGGAAAGTAATTATCTTAATGTCGACGAGCCCAGCGCCGACGAATGGAGAACACTCGCGCGACGGCTGCCTTGTGCGAGGGATCCTCTTGCCTTGGTTACTCCGGTTGCCTTTGCCCGCACCACCCTTCCGCGCGCGCAACAACCCACCCCCGCCTGCCTTTCCTTTTGCATTCCTTCCTTCCTTCCTTCCTTCCTTCCTTCCTACTCCGCTTACTTGCCCCGTTGTTTCGCTCTTGGATGCGGATTGTGCGCGGCACAATATCGATGCCGCGAACCGTTCCCGCGATATCGTGACAAATCGTGTCGCAACACGCGCCCCGATTGTCCGCGTTGCTGATGGATGCGTCGTGGAACCATCCACGAACCTAAATAGCTGATGGTCGCCAGTTTTAGGGGATGGATTACGAGGTCGCCGATTACGGTTGTTTTTCAGTTTTAGAGTTCCCTGAAGTCGCATAAATTCTGAAGCTTGAAAATTCTACCAGTCTACAGAGAGCTAGATGGGATTACTCCATGGTGTCAGGCTTGGCAAATTACCGATAGATGTTAATAGCTGAACCCACTGCGAAAGGGGATCCATTCAGATGGAAACTGCACGGGGTGTTTAGAAAAACCCATCTGTCACCACTCAAGGATCACTTGGAGAGAAAAAAATTTCAACCAGGTACGATCCTCCGAAATGTCCACCCAAATGCATCCCTGCTCGAACGTTCCGAAGGATTCAAACGAAACCTAGCTTCGCGAACATTGCCGCGTCACCGTGCAAATGCCCGCCGTCCGAAAAACGGACGGAAGAAATTGATAAATCTGTCCGTACTCGAGACGGCCGAAGAGCGACTCGATAAATCGATTGCATTAAAATCGTGCCGGGGATCCGAACCGGGAGTCTACCGGCGCGACAGCGTAGCCCGTAATTCCATTGGTGTGCCTGCAGGCGAGAGATCCTTTGTAATCGACACGAAAGAAGGGTATGAGAGGGGGGCCAGGAGGAGGAGAAGGGAACGAAAGGACGAAGGAGGAAAGAAAAAGTGCGTTTTACCGTGACCACCCGGATCGCATTATTCCCTCCTCTTTTCCAATCTCAATTAGTCATTACGTCTCACGGCGCGGCGTAGTGCCGATGCCCTCCTCGACAACCCCCCTCGACGTCCGCGCCCCGTTTCTGCATTAATTGCGTCTACGTCGGTCTACGTTTGCCCCTTTCGCCACCCCCGAGCCTCTCGATTCGCTGCCCCCTCTCTCATCCCTCCGACAACCAGCACGGGGTGTTTCGACAAGGATTAGTGTCGACGCCACGAACCGCATAATTCGCCCCCCCCCCACCCTTCCCCCCAAACCACCGTGTCTACTACTCGAGGAAAATCAGATCCGCGGCGGACTAGCGCAAGAATCGGCGCCCTCCAAGACGTTGTTTACGTGGGTTTAGTCCGCTCGACGCATTGTAATGATTCCCAGCCGAGCGTTACGCCACGATAATTGATCGTTACGCGCCGTTTGCGCGAGCGGGCAGTATCGAGCGATTTCTGTTCCCCCTCGAGTTGCTCCTCGTATTCTTCAAGTAGAGTTTTTGAGAAAGGCTTTTGGGGGTTTCTGTTCTATTCTCTATTGGGTTGTCTGGAAAGTCCATGTCGATTGTTGATAGGTGGTACTAATCTGAATACATCGGAATGGTTGGAAATCAATTAAATGAATGCATCCCTTAGAAGGTGGAAAGGTTGTGGAACAAAATGGTACCCATGTAAGCCAATGTTATTCAAATGTGCCTTTGAATTTTTCTTAAAAATTGGCACGAACTTTTTGGGCAACCCAATATTTTATTTGAGTATGGTTGACGTCGCACTTGGGTGGTGTGATGATAAATGTTTCCAAGGGATTTTAAACCTAAGGGTTTAAGTTTTCTTCAGAGTTTATGTAAAGGAACGGTTGATCTAAATAAAATCCTAGGTACAAAGGAATAAAGTCGAATTAATTTCCCTCCGCCTTGAAACGAAAGAAGTCCACCCCCGACTACCATCTTACATAAAGAACCACCCTGTAGATCGCACGTATGTGTAACGCACGCGGTAGGTTTCAACCGGTCGTCAGTCGCACGAACGTGTTCTCAGGGGGTTGGTCGCGATACCAGCACACGGTAACAGTGCGCCCACTTCACCCTCGCTATCCAGGCCGCCCAGCAACCCCCCTACACCCACCCACAAAACCGGAGAGGCAGTCGCTAATTACGCAACGCGTTCGAGCGTACACGTCGGGGTGGCGACGTGGCACCGTCATGGGCCCGTGTATCCCTCATCCTCCACCTTCCTCCTCCTTGCGTTTCCATCCCTCCGTTCAACCCCCTCCTCTGTCTTGTTCCCTCTTACCCGCCGCTTTCTGGTACTTTTACGATTGCCTATAATCACCCAAAGTACGCTGCGATTGCGTTCCGTTCTACCCCACCTGCTTCCAGGACCGACCAACCCCCGCGCTTTTCATCTCCCTTTCCTGCGACGAAGCTCCAGCGTCACGGTCGCGTCGTGCAGTCGACTTAATTTGCAGGATCAACATCGGAACGTCGCGCGGATAATCCGGCGCATCCGAATTACACGCTCAGCGTGCTGTCTGAATACACCGAGCACCTGCGGACTCGACAGAGGCGGAGGGCGATTACTAATTAGCCGGGATTTTGCCACCTGGATGAGACCCGTTCGCTTCACCACCCCCTCGTTCCTCGTTCGGTCCGCGTCATCTCCAAGAGACGAGCTGTCTTCCGTGCACCAGCGCGTAGCCGATTTGCGGATGAAAGTGACAATCCTGAGCACCTCGCTAATCGAATCACGGAGTTTCCCTTTGCGGTCGATTGACTTTGCAATTTGTTTCTTCTAATCCTCGTACGGTGGCCCTTTTTTCAACGGATCGTGGCCATTGTTACCTGAGAGCTTAACCCTTTGCACTCGAAGTACTCCTCACTTGTACTTGAAGTGTACCTCTTTGAAACCTTTTTGATTAAAAGACTCTATATGTACGACCATCGTCTTCCATTACAGGCATGCATAGTACTATAACATGTACTATAAACTCTATCAGTCTCCGTTCTCGTGTCGTCGATTACTGGTTAAACTTTCTCCAAGTTCGATAGACAGTAAATTGATCTCAACGTTCCTCCCTGGCATCATTCAACCTACTTCGATGAGTTCGTTTCACACGTCTGACTAATTGTCGAAAGCTTAATTAATCGTTCATTCCGTTCGACGTTCAATTTATCGGTCGATGTCTTCGGCAGTTGCTTCTGAATTTCCGAAAGATGGAGTCACTGTACCTGGTGGTGGGCTCGAGGGTGGATTGGATTTTACTGGTATCGAAAGTCTTGATCATTTTACATAAATAAATGAATACTTTTTTAAAAAAAATAAGCTCTCATTTGTTTCAGTTTTTCGCACATATTTCAGAACTTAACTCTCCGAGGTCACACGTTCTGGAAATAACGCGTTGGTCACAGGGGGTCCCAACGAGCCCAGCCATGTTTAAACAATTGCCGCGTTGCCAGTATCGTTTCGAACGACTCATAAAAATTCAGGATACTAGTTTGAACCTTTCGGAATAA
Organism: Hylaeus anthracinus; assembly: GCF_026225885.1. Taxonomy (NCBI): domain Eukaryota; kingdom Metazoa; phylum Arthropoda; class Insecta; order Hymenoptera; family Colletidae; genus Hylaeus; species Hylaeus anthracinus. The sequence continues at coordinate 9,855,680 of NW_026534333.1, read as the reverse complement.
GAATATCATGGCCTACAATTTTTATCAAATTTTCAAAATGGCGAAAAAAGATCAGCAAGGAGGCAATGCGTAAGAAAGAACATTCTTTACTAAAAAAATCATAACTCTTGCAATTTTTACTATATTTTCATAAAATAATTAACTTGTAGTAATTCTAGCTTAAAGTTGCGCTTGGTGTCATTTTGACTCCGGATGACCGCGAAAGGTTAATCGCTTCGTAAAACATTTATTCGAGTCGATTATGCAGAATTTCTAAACGATGACTGCACGCTATTTAAAAATTACAATCTCTTCGAAGCCAGACATTCGACCGCCCGATCGGTAACCGTAACTGCCCGGTTCGATTCTCCCATTCGTCGACGTTGCTCCAGTAACGCGCGAATCGCTGGCAAAGGGGGACAAAGGTGCGCGAAAAGAATGCCACGGAGAAAAGAAATGTCAGCCGCGAGCGAGCCCGGCGAGATGCATTCGCGAGCTTGCACTCACGAAATCGTAATCTCCGGCAGAAGACAATGGCGGCCATTGTTAGACCCCCGCGATTCTCACGGCACTTCCATAGAGATCGACCTTGGCAATAGCTTCGATAGGGAGCGAAAACACCAACGGGAGGAGTCCCCAGACGGATCTCGGGTCTCATTCGAAATTCACAGGACCCTGGATAAGCGAAAAGGGGTTGATTCGCCGCTGCTTGGAGGAGTGGTGGGGGTGGGGTGGGGTGGGGTGGAGGTGAGAGGACGTTGCGAAAAGATTTCGTCGCTAATGGCAATCATTAAACGGGAACAACAGGTTTTCATACGTGCACACCAGAAGATATGCGGCTTTCTCGAATGGTTGAAGGTGGATGGCAAGGTGGTGAAAAGAGGGATGGCGCGAAGAGCGGGTGGCAGGGGAGGTGGCTATACTTAAATTACCTAGGAAGCATCGTCGGCATTCATACGTGGGATAAGCATTGTCATCCCGGGGGATTGTCTCACAGACACCTCGCTGGCACATGCTTTATGTCGTAGAGGGTAGCGGAGAGCCGATGCCCGGGGGTGACTCTGTGAGACGCGGGCGCCAGGGGGCGGCGAGAGAGGAGAGGGGTCGTTTGGGAGGAAGTCGAAGCTTTATTAGGTAGATAACCGAGATGCGAGCTGCGTTATATAGATGCCCATCCACGCTGAGCTGCCTCGTTTTACTCACTTCAATGCTTAATGGAATTGAGTTCTTGTAAGCGCCCTCGGCCCCCCATTCCGCCCCACCCGCCCCCCTCTAGCCACCCCGTTCGCCCGTCGACCAACCCCGTGCTCCCCTCGAGGCTGTTCGCCGGGCGAGGGGGAGGAGAGCCAAAGGGGCAGCACAGGCGGAGGACACGAGATAATTGGTATTTTGTCTCGCCAAATCCTTTGTATCTCGAGTTTTAATTGACTTCGAGATTTTTCAATACCAATTTGCACCCAACTGCATACAGAGGAAAGGAACGTATGAGTGGCGGCTCCCGCCCCTAACGGGCCCTGTGTGCGTCTGTGCTCGGACGCGCGCGTATTTTCCAGAATCCCGGCTCGACGGAATGGCGACCATCCGTCGACGGACTCTTCTATTTTTTTTCCTCCCGCGGAAGAGTCCGGCTTCCCTTTTCCCCTCTTTTTCGGGGCTTTAATCGCTTCCTCCCTCTGTTTACCGTTCTCTTATTGGCGCTACGTCCCCGCACCCCCGCCTCCCGGAGCCTCGACAAACGCCATTGACGATTTCGTCGGACAGGGAAGAAATTTTGGTAATAATTGGCTGCTCCACGGGGTTAATTTATTCGCGACATTCTATGCGTTTCGTTGGAAATTATTTTTAGGAATAGATGTGCATGGTGGTTCGTTCTGCGATTGGTACTCGGGGGTGGCAAGGGTGCGAGTTCGAAGATTCGAACCGAGACGATTTCTGATTAAAATATTTGTAAATTATTGGCAGGTATGGATATTCTAAGATCCTTTTTTGACATCTCGTATGCACGAATGTTGTGTGAGATTGATTCCCAGTACTGATTGAAAGTATTGCTAATGGTAAACACAGTCGTGTGCGAGAAGTGCGCAAACTGCGACGTGTGTTGTAATCGGAAAAAATATTATACCCGTGTAATAATATTGGTTGTTATTTATAAAATTAAAAGGTTCCTACAAAGGCCAAGTCGTCCTTGTTTTTTCCTTTTCCCCATTGTAATTCACTCTTGTTTCTCTATATAATATTTGTAACGTAACCTCCGTTCGACAAGTAACAAGAACCGAATTGAATTTGTTCCAGAAGCAACTTCGTTGTATAATAACATTATAAATTCTAAAATGGAGCACCGACTAAGGAAGAATAACCTCGTCTTTCGTTGGGGACGATATTATTCGAAGTTAGCTATTAAAACGACGCCGCTCGGTCGTGCGGCGCTCCGTTCCAAAATGCAGGAAGCTCGATCGATTATTTGAAAATCGAAGTAAGGAGACACCGAGAGCCGAGGCGTACGCGCCTCCGCGACACAAAAGCACAAACGACTAATGCAGTTCACCGACAGAGAGAGCTTTTATTCGTTCGCATTGCTGAATGTCCTTTGGGAGCCGAGGGCGCGGTGAGTCGAGATTGGGAAAGGGGCACCGCTCGCTCCTTTCGCCGCTGTTGCTTTCCATTCTAATCCAAGTGCCTGTCGTCGAGAGATTTTTTGCATTGTTCCTCAGATTTCCCACAGGAAAGGAACCGGCAGATTTCAACCCCTCATTGTTTCTAAGGGAGGAGGGGAAGAAGGACGGCCAACATGCGAATTCGGATTAATTACTCAACGAAACTGCCCCAGGATTAGTCGCGTCGCCGCGAAACGGTGTCGACGTAATTATGTCAGAACGGGGCAAACGGGTTAAGTAACTTTTGCATTTTTCGGAGTACCCTGCGACCATAACACTTTATTTACCGGGAGCCTATTTATAGGCTTTTTAATTGCAGTATTTAGCTATTCGAATTTATTTACTGTGTTGATGGTTGTCTACTTACAATGATCAGTGTTTGGAAACATACTTGACTTTTAATGTACCCTATAACAGTATGGAGGAATTATTGTCAGCCTAGATTGGCATATGCTACCGTAGAAAATTCTTTTTTGAATTAAAGACTGTTTCTAAATAGCCCGGTAGATAACGTGTTAAGTAAAAAGTATTTTAGCAAAGGGTAAATATTACTTTTGCGAAGTAACTTAGAACTTGGGCTAATCGAGAATTATACTAAAATATTCGTCCGATAACGTATTCCACCTCCCAATGGTAACGTTAAAAATAAGTAGTCGTGGGAGAAAGAGTTGAAGAGTCCAGCGTGCACACCAGCATCGAAACCATCTTTTCACCAGCTCTAACGACGGTTGAGATCAAAGGTGTCCGAAGAATTCGAAAAAAAGTCACCACCCTCGCGAAACAATCGAGGGTGTCTATGGGGGTCGCGGAGTTCCGAGCAAAGGAGCTAATCCGAAGATCCTCCGGCTCGTTGACCAGAAGAATCCTCCGCGTCCTCCTGGCGTTCCAAGAGGTTTGAACGCAAGCGGGGGTGGAGGGTAGCGTAAGCAATTATCGCGCGATATCGCGTCGGTGGCGGCGTGCGCGGCAGTACACGAACAGAGAGCCAGTCAATAACGGGCAGCCTATACGCTATTTGTACTTCATCGTATCGAGGTAATCGATAATAATAATTGCAGCTCGCGGTCTCCGAGGTAGCAGCAGCAGCAGCAGCAGCAGCCCTCCTCAGTCCGGTAGGGTACAGAGGGGTTGCTGTTTCTGGTCGGTGTGCCGGTGTCATTTAGTGGGGAGAAAGGGTAGAAAAGGTACGCCGTAGACTCGAAGCAACCTCGACGAATAGCGTGAAGAGGGTCGGTTCGTGGGCGCGGCGTTCGAAGCTCTGCGTCGGTTCCGCCCTCGAAATCCTGGGGAACAGAGACAGCCTTCAGGGGGAAAGAGAGAGAGAGGAAGAATGGATCCCTCCGGCAGGTCGTGGACCGGTCCTACGGGCAGTCCACGCTCAGTCGACACCGGCACTCCATTCGAGCACGTTCGAACGTTTTGCCGCGCTCACTTGCGCCCACACCTCTCGTACCCGACACTTGTGGATTTCTTTTCTCTCGACTCAGGTGTTCCGTCACGCACCGCGTACCTTCAGCACGAACCACGAGGCGTTAGTTAGTGGATGAGCACGAGGATAAGGACGGTAACCGAGCGCGACGGTGGTCCGCTCGCGAGTGTGTGAAGTTGAAAAGAAGAAGATTCGAGGAGTGTCAGAATCGAGCCGTCGAGTTCGTGAGAGTCTTCGATCAGTTTCGTCCGTACACGCAACAACGAGGTGACCATGATGAGCTCTCATCAGCAGCACCCCGGCTACGGGTTCCTGTCGGGCATGGATCTGCACTCCGTGCACCATGTGAGCCAGGACATGAACGTGGCCGGGCAGCAGTCCGCGGCGTCGCAGGAGCAGCACATCAAGAGGCCGATGAACGCGTTCATGGTGTGGTCGAGGATCCAACGGAAGAAGATCGCTTTGGACAACCCCAAGATGCACAACTCGGAGATATCGAAACGGCTCGGGGCCGAGTGGAAGCTTCTGTCCGATTCGGAGAAGCGACCCTTCATCGACGAGGCGAAGCGTTTGAGGGCGATGCACATGAAGGAGCACCCCGACTACAAGTACCGTCCACGAAGGAAGCCGAAGGTCCCTGTGTCAGCGGTGCCGGGCAAAGGAGGGTCCATGAGTCCTGGAGGATTCCCTAGCTTTCCTCTTCCGCCATACTTCGCAGCGCCGGCTGCTCCAGTATCTCATCATCATCATCACCCGCACCCTCTCGACTATCCGCCTCTGCCGCCGTACTTTGGCTCCGCCTTCGACGCGGTGCACCTGAGCAAATTGGTGGCCAGCAGCAGCGGGACAGGATCGCCGTCGAGCGCCGCAGCCGCGGCCGCGGCGGCAGCTGACGCGGCCAACAACAACGCAGCCTCGGCAGCAGCGGTGGTCAGCAGCTTCTACTCTGGATTTTACTCGTCGCCGACGACACCAGGTAAGCCGTACCACAACACGGCCTCGCATCTCGGTCCGTTGTTCTCCACCGGACATCACACCGTCGGTGCAACCGCGCCTCACCCTCACCTGATGTTCACGTCGTCCTCGGCGACCGGGTCCGGGAGCATCGTCACGACCACCAGCAGCCCTGGCAGCAGTCCAGGAACCACCCCGATACCGTCGTCCCACCAGCAGGTGCCGAACTCGTCGTCGTCGACCACGCTGGACCTGGAGCAGCTACGCAGACCGGTCTCCGTGATATTCTAGATCCCTAGATCCCGTCTAGGTTCGAGAACGTTTTAAGATTCGTGGGGCGAAAGGGTCACCTGGTGAGTTCCAGGGTAGAGTTTCGATTACGCGGATCGGTCTCGATGTACAATTCAAGAGAACCCGACGACGTTGTATTTAGTATACGCGCGACGCTCGAGGGCTAAGATCGGTTCGGATTCGACGCGGGCAACACACGGGACACATCCGTGAGATGCGCTTCTTCTCTGTTCAGCGTTAATAGCGGGCGGCTGCGAATTTCGTAGGACCGGAGTACGGCCGACCGCGAATCTACGTTCGAGCGAAGGCTCGCTGGCAACGACGCGGATAATTGAATTAGCATATTAATGCGCTGGAACAAAAGGGCCGTTTAGGCCCCGAGATTCGTTTTGCTTTATCGAACGGTCCGCTCATTGTGCGCTACGGTATCCCGTGAATAGACCGTCCCCTGGCTCCAGGGAGGCGTGGAACGCATTGTTTTCGAATAATGTTTTCTAATTGCGGATGTGCCTTTACCTGTCGCCCGACGAAGTCGAACACTTTTGACCGCAGCTTTCAGACACCCGTGGCGCGATTGGCTGTTCGATTCATAAAATAGATTCTATTACAACGGAACCACCGTTATTCGAATGTTCAAACTATTCGAGTGCTTTACTACTCGAACGTTTTATTTGAACAGGGTAGGGTTTTATAGAGTATCGAATGTCCTTTTGTCGTCGAAATACTTTTCACAATGGTAGAAACTAATTGCCAGAGGAATTTTATTACGAAGGATCCTTTGTTACGGTTCGTGAAAATTAGTATAGAAAGACAGAGCTTGAAAATTAATATCACGCTACGCGCTTTGTTAGGGACTAATTTATTTTTTACTGTTACGCGATGCTTAGAATAGATTTCTCGTAGATTTCTGTTATTAAAAAGAGTTCTGTTTTTATGCCAAAAAATGTAGTCTAGGGAGAACGATACCAAAGCGATACATTGTTAATATTAAAAGAAGTAAAAATTGCAACAGGGAAGACGAAGAGATAAAAATGCACCGTTATTATTCAACGAGGTACAGCTAAACTTTCATTTGTCGATGGTAAATACAGTTTCATTTTGTAATCGATTATCTGTCGTACGTTGTTCGAAAATTCTGATCTCTATGTTAGTTCGAATAGCGTAGGTTCGGCTGCATTTTTTCGTTTCGTTTGGAGAACAGGGCTGTCTCGTCGAGCGAAGCTTTACGCGCTATTGGCGCTCTGCCCTCGAGCGTCGTTACCGTTCGTTTTAATATATCGTTTGTACGGATGTAAATATTTCGTAATATACAATCCGCGTAGGTTAAGCACCGCATGTAAACGAGTCCTAGAGGCTGTTTGCTCGGATAGCGAATAGTTTTCGTGGGAAGGTACGTTCGGTCTCCGTCAGATCTCGTTCCAGCTCGCGTGTCCGCCCACACGATTGGCGCTCGAACTGTTGGAACTTCCGGGTAATGGAGAGAGAGATGGGCAAAATTTGATTCGAATAACAGGTAACGAATAAAAGCAACGCGCTGGTATTCATTCGCTACGTTTATTCGATAGAACGGTTAAGTTTTTGTTTTGTTCATCGTTCATCGTGTAATTAAGGGTTTTACAAAAGAGGCTTTAAGATTTTCTTTTGTAATAAACAATGGAAGACGAAGAAGTTTTGTTATTAAAACAAAAAAATTCTATAGGTCCTTCTGGGAAATCTTTTATCTCATTCTGTAATTCAGGTTCGAATTTTTATTCAAAAATTATTCGCGAGTTAGATAGTCTTGTTTGGAGATGAACCTGATCCGTCAGTGGTATAGGTATGATAAGCCTTATCACCAGAGGGGCCTCACACTTACGGGATCTTCAAGTTCACGCAAAAATTGTTACTGCGTGTTACGACTATGATTTAGTAATAGCGAGTTGTATTCTCGGTACAATGAGCATTATCACTGCGTCCTACTTTGAGTTTCTGTAACTTATTGTTTATATTTATTAGATCGCAAGACATATTTTTTTGTTAAACAAAAACATGAATAGTTACTTGATCATTTCAAATGTGAGTACTCAAAATATTTAAAATACACGAGTATTCAAAATATATTCTTAGGACTTGAATATTACCTATAGATATTATAGGTATTCCAATCTACGATATTTATCTATCATTTAAAATGTATTAGTTAGAATATCAAATTATTCCATAGTTATAATAAAATTATTTACCGATAAAGTGCCGATCAATTGTTCGAAGAAACGCAATAATATTGCTCGTTGCGTTAAATACAGTAAATAAAAAAAGTCTTTTTTCAAATGTACAGTGGGTTTCTAAATTAGCGTGAGAGGCCTCAAAAAAGTAAGTGGCTCGAGCCTCAAACTGAGAGGCAGGTTTGGGAAGCAGAGATGGACAGAAGTTTATTTGAATATCAAAGGACGAATAAAAGCTCTGCACAGAGATCTATTCGTTACGCTTACTCGATTGAACACTTATTCTGAAAAGTTTTTATTCATCAAACGTGAAACTTCATTTGATCGTAATTTGTACCGAACGAATACTGCATCAAAAGTTGTTTATTTGTTGTATCGTATACCCGAGACGTATTTATTCGTCTCGATAACGATGAATAAGAGCAACCTGAATCGGTGTTCAAATGTTTAATTCTTCGACGCGAGATACAATTTCGATCTGTGATTCGAATTCGAATTTTCGTTCGACGATTGACGAATTTTAATTTTGATCTGTTGTCCGAAATTTTCTATCTAGATGGGAATTTTGATCATCTCTGGGAGGAAGAGATCTACGGAGAGCTCCGTCCTCAGCGAACGAACATTTCGTCCAGGACGCGGATCTAGAGATCGCACTTATTCGCCGGCGAGAAGCTTCGTATGTGATATATTCCGTCTTTGATCCGTGGATCGTCGGAATACAGCGAATCGGAGCGAGTCTCTGCGCCAACCGTGGTTTCCGGCCGTTCCGGATGCAGTGTTTCTGCCGATCAATGGTAAAATAGCTCCGAGGAATTTATTTGTCGCTGTTGCACAGCTTGCGAACCACGACGATTTCTGTGTAATTAACCAGGCGATTTTCTTAAATTAATATTAATCGTTTTTGTAAATACCAAGCGTTTCCAAAGTAGACGATCAAACTGTGGCAATATACTCTTACGAATAGGAATAGAACAAGGTGTTGTATCACGGCGCTTCGCAAGTTTCCACGTGTTTCTGTTTAAATAAATTATATTTCTTTTGAAGATACGAAATGCTAACTCACTTCGATGATTGACAAAAAACTTAACCCTTCCGTGACCATCCGATACACAAGTTTCAATTTATTTGTAAACTCGACGAATATAAGTTTTGAAACAATTTCCAATTGAATATATGGAAAAGTACACGTTTCCCATTAAATAATATCCATTTTTATTAATTCAAGACTACCGCAACTGCATTCGTTCTTTGTCTCTCTGCTATAATCATTTAATACAGCGGTTTTCAGTACATATTCCTACAACAATTTCTTCTAAATTCCATTAGGAATGTATCAACAAAAGTTTGATTGTTTAATTTGGAGACCCCGTGTATGTACGAAGGTAGCGGTACGTGCAATCAAACAAAGTAAATTTCTCGAGGTATTTTCTATTGGTAATTCGCGGCGCTACTATACTAAGCTCTTCTCGAAAGCATTTTCGTCGCCCAAAAGGTCCGGATGTAAATGGACCAGTCGTTAACTGTGATTTCGTTGCGTCGTGTGCCGCGTTCACGCGATCACGTGTACGTGTCGTTTCCGTAGGTTTAAAGAAAAAAAAGTCGCCTCGTACCTCTTGTTGTAACTAACGTCTAGAGCACACACGCTAAATAGTTGCACCGTGTATAGGGTTATTTATCAGGACGGTCGTGTCCGACGAACACCCTTCGTTGTTTTCGATTTCCCCGATACCCCTTCTTTCGTTGAAACCTCGTCTTGCACGGAGTTGGGCAAAAATTTATTCGAATTCCGAATAAAATCGATCGATCGAACGAATCTCCATTTGTTCGTTCCATAATTCAGATTTGAATTTCTATACGAAAAGTAACCAATTTGTCGTTAATCTTTTCTTCCTTATTCGAGGTTCGTTAGCTAAATAAATTTTGCCCATCTCTGGTTTCGTCCACGCATGTACATTGCGCGCCATTTCTTCAATGTTGTTCGAATGTCCGTAAGACGCTAGTCCGTAAGAAAGCCCGAATGTCTGGATGATGATGATGTACATTGTGTTTTGTTAGGAACAAATTGTTATTATTCGTTAGCACGAGCGATCGATCGGAATTCACACGGGCGGAATTTCATTCTAAAAGATGATCGTTGCTAGAACTTCGGCACAGAGAATTTATCGTCGAGCGAGAATGAGTCGTGGGATTAAAGGAACAATGTCTCTTATCGTGTATGTGCATATATTTATTATTATCGACGAATCGAAGTAATAAATGACTCTATGAATTTCCATTAATTGACCTTGCGTTATTCTCCACGAACCTTACCAGTGAAACGCATTCGTGAATTAGTTCTTTTATCGATTAAATTATTAAAAGCTTTACTATAGCATTGAAAATTCAATCATCTTTTGATTAAAATATCGAAACATTCGGGAACATATAATAATTAAAAAAAATAACTTCTGTCTTTAACGAAAACTAATATTCGTGTCGGTGGATTAACATTAACACTTCACAGATTAAAAATAATAGTACAAGAATTATTTCCAAGTATCCAGAGGGCAATATCGACTCGTTTTTAGGAGCACTTTTCTCAAGGGACGTCTAATACCACTATCTACAGTCACTTATTGTTCGGTTTGGAGTATCAGTCCACTCGCGAACGTATAAGTAATAAAGAAATAACATTTGGCTTGAAAGAAAAATGAAACGGATGGCAATAGGGGGTTACCGTGAACACCTCAGCGATTAAAAATAATAGAAGACATTCTCTGGAGTAGCCTGAGAACAATACGGAGTCGTTTTCAAGTGTAGCCTTTATCGAGACCACCGATTGTTCGTCTGCGCTCATTTCAACCCCTAACTGCCACCGGCCGAGATGGATTCGTTCGGGGCCCGTTCTGGGTCACGATTCGACCCGAAGATCGATCGGGGTGCCCAGGTATATCCAATGAATCCCGAAAGCGATCGCGATCGGAATCCGTCGAACTCCGGGGCGACGTTTCGCACGGCGAGCAGCCAGCTGCGGGACAATGGCGAGACGCACGGTCCCGAAACGAAATTCGTAACCTCGAATTTCCTCGCGATATCGGAGAAGCCGAGGTCCATTGAAAGCCACCGCCCAGAGCAGGGAAAAGAGAATGAAAATAAAGAGAGAAGGAATCAGAGACGTCAGGTTCTCGTCAAACGACACCTCTCGTCGCGCTCCCTTCGCGTATACACATTCACGCTTATATATACATATCCTTTTTTTTCTCCGTGCACGGTCGGTGCATTGAAAAGTCTCACCCCGAATCGTCGAAGGTGACCACCCTTTGCTTTTATGGGGCGCAACAGGAGCAACGAGGAGAGAGGATCTCTACGCGTCCTTCGCGTCACCCCAATGGGCATTGCGTTTCGCTATAACTACCCTCTGTTTAGAGGCCAATTGTATTGGCGCGGGGACCTTTTTACTCTTTTCACCCTAAGAAACCCCGCTGGCTCTGTTGGGCTGTTGCCTCGGTGGGGTGCACGCACTTTCCTCGACTCTTTCGTTCGACGTCGTGTGTATACATTATACGGCGCGCTCCTGTGCGTTCTCGCCGATAACGGGGCGCGAACTTCTTCTCCCCGTCGCTTCCGGTCGGACTTCTTGACCGCCCTTTAGTCACGGCTCGTCTTTCAAATGGCTTTCCGTTCGACGGTGTCTGTCATGAGAAAAATTTCAAACGCTACGACAGGAGTTGCACCCAAGTCGGATCCTTGATTCGTTTTCTGTGAATAGCTTTGTCATTGTTAAAACTGACATCTATTTTTCAGTGGCGTAGCTTCGCTAGAATCACTTTTATTAGAGACACTTTTTAATTTAGATACACAGCAAGTAAAACAACATTAACGATACCTATTTGTTTACTGATTAATTGGAAACGTGGTCTTTCCCTAAAGACTTTTAACCAGTGGTTTACGCATTTTTTCAAAAATAAATTATTTAAATAAATAAATAAGCAATTTCTTCTGGCATAAATCTTATTTATCTCAATTAAATAAAATGTTTGTCCTAGCTCCTCAGTTTTCAAGATATTTAAAAAAAACATGGTTTCCACCCCTTCATTATGGACGATTGCCGATAAAAAGAATACGTGTCAAATTGTTTTTTGGGAACTACCTACCCCATTAATTTGATCAAAATCGGCCCATTGAATGTTCCCTTGTCAGTTCGAGTTTGACTTGATAGCTGTCCATTTGTACAACGAAAAGAATCTTGTTAAGTGTTAGAAACGACGCCATAAAATTGCTATGAAGTTGCTGGATGTTTCTATCGAGAAAACTTGTCGGAATGCACGAGGTTAATTGGGCGTAAAGCCCTTCGTTGCGGCATCTATAAAACGTGAATAAGCTCGCTAATGCACGGGACTGGTCAGGCACTTTGCAACAATCGCTTAGGTGTCCTTGAATGTACGTACATACAGGACGAGTTAAAGCATATGGTCACGACTGTCGAATCTGATTTTAGCGCACAGAAATGTTAAAAAGAATTTATTTCTTATAAACCCAGCTGAAATAGTCGAGTGGCCGCTATCAAAAATAGTAGAGACGCAATATCTTTTCGCAAGAACATTTCGACATTCACATGTCGATCCTCGTTGGTAGCATTGAAAAAATAAAACAAAACCTGGTAACGTAGTTTTCCAGGAAAACTGGTCTTTCTTCGTGTGTAAAAATAGGGGTATTCGATAGCGTCGGTAATTTAAAAATGTTGTGCCCTCAATTGTGGACGCCAGGTCTGAAAGGGTTGATATCACCCGACATTTCGGCTCAGCAATGAAAGAGGTTCTACGCTGCGGCGTTGAACTCATCCACGATGAATCGTATGCCACGTATGTTCGTAAATAACCCTGGGATAGCAAAAGATACGCGTAAAAGTCGAGCCCCCAGCAGTCACAGTTGCCCCTCGTCGCCGACTCGGTCGAGTAGCGTCCGTTGCGAAGGCACTCGATGGCCGAAAAGTCGAAAGGAGAAACTGACAAACCGAAGCTCCGGCTGCCGTGAAACAATCGCGACGAGGACGAGAGCGCGGAGGGGTTGAAAAGAAAAGCATTATCGGGGCAAAGTGGACCGGTCAGGCCTCTTTAACGAGATCATTGTCGGCGTCGACTGGTAGGCAAAAAGTGTTTCAAACGTACATACTGCCAGGTACCCAGGCACTCGATTCCACGGGCATTGTTTTCGTCGAACGGGTTGAAACAATGTCCACTCCAGGCCAACAGTGCTCTCGTCCCGATGATATAATACACTTAACTGTTTTCGGAGCGGGTCGACGTCGCGGTCGTAAATGAAAAAGTGGCATCCCAGGGATCGAACAGCAAGAATACTGTACAGAGCAGTGGTTCTTAACCCTCTATAGACGCGAATACGCGTTCAAAGAAAGCTATCCGCGTGCTGTATAGACGTATATACAATCACTCTCATATTCGTACCTTTTATTAAAGAAGTTTGTCTAAATTAAATGACAGGTTCGATGTTTTCAAATAAATGTTTCATTAGAAATATATACATGGATGTACTTTACGCTTGTATATATATACAATATTTAGACAAATTCCTCCAATACATACAGAGTATACGAATATTTATGGGACCGACTGTATGCTTTGACAATCTTATGAATTATCAGTGTTTTGATTATAGAAGCATTCCGCCCTAAACGACCACAACCGATAGTAGACAGCGCAGTCCACGAGGATTGCTTTGTTCAAGGGTATCCAGGACTCAAAGGGTTAACACGTTTATTGCCACACCAATAATTATGAAAATTTCTACCAGGCTAAAATTTTGTTTCCATACAATTGGAAACTAAGAATAATATACCTAACAATGAGATATCGTAGGCCTTCACGGCACGGCTCTTCGTGATTGACACTAACCGAGGTTTCCTTTGGGTAACGCTGGTCGATGTTTCGACAGAATTGCAGTTAGTTTCTTCAAAGGTAATTTAATATTTGTCGTGGTAGTTATTTCCGTGACTACCTAACACAAGAAAACGTGACAATTATGGAAAATGTCTAGAAATATCAAGCGCACATTTGTATGTCCTTTTAATTAGCCGTTACAGGATATAAAATTTTATTTGAAATAACAATTTTGGATAACTTGATTTTTTCTGGAAAATTTTATCGGCTGAGTTCCGAATTAGTGGTAAGCAATGACTGGAAACGACACAAGGGCTGAACGATATAAAAGTGTACCGAAGGAATGTATTGACGACTCTGAAGGATTACAGAAATAACTGAGGACGGGATTAGGCATGGTTTAAGAAATTTTATGGAGATCGGGGAAACTAGGGTAACAAAGGGTTCGTGAGACCGTCTGGCAGTATTTATAGGAACGATTGATACATTTTTGTGACCGAAACGTCCCGTCTATATTAGGCGGGTACGTTACACTTTGAAATTACGGTAGCTATTAGACTATAATAAATCTTTCACAACAGTTACCCAAAGTCACTATTAGGTCTTGAGCCGAGAAATTATGAGCTACCTTAGCTTGTAATTGTAAGTTTCCGATATCAAAGGGAACGCTCAAGGTTGGCATTGTGGCTAACTTTCAAATACTGACAAAAGTGTTTCATTAATAACTCCTGGATTCGAGATTCTTTTACGAAACGAAAATTCCGAATACCTGAGAATGTTACAGAACTATTATAACAACTATTTTAAGAAAGCGCTCAGGAGGTCTGCTAGTTTGCCACGGAGGGTACGTGAAAATAAAAGTTAAGAACCACTGGTATAGAGGGTGGAACGTGAATTCGTTTCCTCTTGACTCGCTCGCATTATTAAAGTCTCGTTCTTTGTGTCACCTTGTCACTCCATCTTGAAAGCACTCGATCGCGTTCCCGGGACATTTGGCCCGGGAACAGGATCGCAACCCACGTTCGATGCATCGTTACAATCGCCATCAGAGTCGCGGATGGCAACATATGCCGCGAACAACAGTGATTCGAATTGAATAAACCCCTCAAGTTGTTACAAACATCGTCCCCCGCGCACAGATTCTCAAAAATGGGGCGTCGAAGTTTAAACAATAAATTAAGCAATATTCCCAATTAATCTTTCTCGAGGATTTTGCTACCATTTGCTTCTGTATGTGCAAACGCGCGAGTCGGAGAGATACGAGAGATGAAATTTCGCCTGTTCTTCAGGCTAATACCAATCGAATAACAACCCGAAGTTACCGTAATTCGCGTTAGAAATCGATACGTGTGGCTGTAACGTGTCGTGGTTCTGCGATTCTTGTTTTCCGACGGGCGATGATTAGTTAATTAAATTTCTTTGAGACGATCGCGAGCTCGACGAACGGAGTACGGTTCGGAATAGGGTGCTTTGAGTCGTTTGCACGAGGAAAACCGGAAGCCTCTCGGATGCGGGTGAGATTGATTGAAAAATGGGGAATAGACGAAGCCACGTGCTCTACGCCATCTCGCCACCCCTTTTTCGACGCTAATGGATGCATTCGGGTTTTCGCTGTTACGCTGAAACGGGTGATATTGTGTAACGACGATTTGGTATTTCTGCCATGGGAATTGGAAATATTTGCAGTAGTTTCCCGATGAAAGATCATAACTGCGTTACAATAGAAGAGTTGTGCAATTTATTCAATAAATTCATCGCTTGTAACGATTTTCCGAATTTCATTAAGGAGGCTTAGCTTCGTGTAAAATATACACATAGCCATGTTTTCAGGAAAAATTGCAGTTTTACAGAGAAAATGTGAACCTTTTTTTAGATGGAGGGTGTGTTAAATTTTGAAAGGATTCGTAATGATCATTTGCCCAGGACTTCAAGAAAACACAAAGTAAAATCGATTACGTCGTAGGTCTGGAGTAGCAGACCCCCTTTGACATTCTCACCCCGGTTACCCAGTGCTCTTTCTTAAACTGTATCGCCGTTTCTGTCGCAGACCCTCTCGCTCCAATTTCAAAGGGTTGCAATTTACCCGGCTTCATAAGCGTCCAACGACCACCGAACAATTTCAAGTAAAAAGTTGCCACCGCGATGGGGATCGCGGAAGGTGTCCAATCGTACGTGTGACGCTCCGGTGTCTCCCCCTTCGAGCGAACTTTCCAAGCCTTTTTCAGCCAGGACGAATTCCCCCGGGAAACTTCCAAACTAAATAATTAAGAAATCCACTTAGTTACCCCTCCGTGGCTGACAAAGGATTCTACATTTATCAAGCGACAAGTCGCGCTTCCATCGGCGATTGTTTCGCGTTCGAACGAAGTCGTCGAAAACGCGAGGAAAGTCGCAACTCGCTCCCCCGCTCCCGCGAAGCTTTTCAGAAACCGTCGCGAAAAACAAGCCTTTCCCATTTCGAACAATGCCGTGGCGCCTTATTCTCGCGCGCATTTCGCTCGCTGAACTTCCTCGGCGCTGTTCCAGCAACGATGAACGACAATTATTTTCGCGCCCGTGAAACGACAATCGCGCGCTGGCGAATTTGTTCCGAGGCCGAGAACTTCTCCCGAGAAGAAACCAGGAGGGTCGACTTGGAACAATGTCACTGAGAAGGACTGTGTTCCCGCAAAAGTCCTTTTATGCCCCCCCGATCGTACCGCAACCTCGAATTATGCGACGAAGAATGCACGAAATAAATGCGCGTAAATGATATTCAACCTGTTTCAATGCGTTGCAAGCCGCCGCGAGTTCTCGTCGACGAGTTTTTAACGAACGGGGCACGAAAAAATGGTATTAAAATGTAAAACGTCCGAGTAACGAGGAAATCTTCGAAATTCTATAACGCCGATCGCGTGAATGTGCTTCCACCCCAGTTCGCAACATTGTAGCGTAGGTTCGGAGACAATTAAGTCTTCGAGTTACCCCGTTAAGAACGAGAATTATTTATCGCCAATTTTTGTATTTTTTTTCGGTAGAGTATAATATCGCTTGCGTCCTTACGAGAAAATAGGAGAAAGACTTCTTGGATGTATAATTACATTGGAAATTTTGTTTATTAATTTAAATATACTGTGGTTTGGATTTCTCTGTACACGCTCACTTCTTTGTTTCGCTTCTTTACTTGATAGTTCTCATACACTCAGAAAACGAATTATACATCCGGGGATTTCTTTATGTCTCTAGTGAAAAGAATCTCATAAATAAACCTTTAGTAATTCCATGATGAAATCGAAGAGATTATAAATATTTGAATAGAGGGCTTACGACGAAACAATCCTTTTAGTTCGATAAATCGTTAAAAGTCTAAAGAGAAAAACTATCGGAAAACGTAGTTTGGAGTATTCTGATGAAGATTTGTATCGATCTCGAAGACCATACTCGTCGACCCCTTAACCATCGACCTCTCATCGTTGCTCTACAAGCGAGATCCGCGAAGTCGTTCACAATTAAAAATCTTCCAAAGTTTCATACAACGATCCCGCACAATGTATAATGGTATGTATATAACCTCGTTCGCGTAGGAGGGCATCCGAACCGTTAAAGATTTCGCGTGCGTGTACGCGGCACAAAACGATGTCTTCCTCACTAATTTCTTTCCGCGGGGTACCAACGGGGGTTGGGGGATTATTCGTCCCTCGCCACGGCGAATCCGTTTTTCCCAGCACGAGGGCCCTCGTGCGAGTATTCACGGAATATCCAGCGCGTATCAAGGAGAGCCTTTCAAAGCCGGCATGTCGCAGCGACTGCCACGAAAGTCGGGCGATGCAATGGCCGCATCAAGTGCAACGGATGAATGCGCCAGTTCTGGCGGGTTCGCCTGACAATCGGACGCAGGATATAATTTTCACCGCGGCTGATACTCGCGGCGCAGAAACGAGACCCGCGAACCGCCGGATAGAAAGACGTTTCTGCAAGGAGGAACCGAGAGGTAGGTGGGGTTTCGACGACGGTGAATAGGGGCTGCGTAGGCGAAGAAAAAAGGGAAAAGGGGGTGAACCGGCGGAATGGCACTCTGTGGACACTCGCGGCTCTCCTCTTTCGGGAAACGCATCCCTTGACCCTCGACCGTAGAGAGAAAGAAGCTCGTGAATGTAAACCTTTTAATGGCCTCCGCGCCGGGACCCTTTTGAGGATTCCGTTTTTTGCGGTGAATAACCGCGACAGAAGACGCCGGTACGCACATCCGCGAGCTCGTTCTACGTACAGTGGACGAAATCGACGGCTGAAGAAGACGATCACTTTAGGAACGCTCCTCAGGAAAATCGTGTACGATTTTTGCATGTTAATATTCGTACATCGTTGATACGGGAAAGGCTGATCCGAGGAATTCTTATTTTCTGATCTGAATGCAGGAACGCGATTTTCGATCCCCGGCTGAATGAGTCGAAAGGTAAGGATGAATATCGAAGGATATTCGGAGGAATTAATGCAGGACGAATTACTGGAAACGAGCGTTTAGCTTTTGTAAAGCGGCACCGTCGTCGACGAGTAGCACTGTGCAGGATGCCCTTTAGCCGCATAAAGCTTTGGAAAAACATTCGAGGGTTCGCGTATAAATGTTTCTTTCAGCATTATCGGCGCTCGGCGAAGGAAGGGAGAGGCCCCCGGAGGTTGGTTTCTCGGCACTTGAAAAATATCGTCGCGAGTCAAGATTCTGCCGGGCTTTGGCATAATATGACCGGGGTTTTTCGAGTGGGCCGTGGGTTCTTGCCCTCCTTCTCGCTCCTTTTTCACCCTCCCTCCCTCCCTCCTCCCAACCACCCCTCGCCCCACTGCCAGGTTCCTTTTCTGATTCCTTCCTTTTTTTCGAACGCCATTATGCCTCGTTCTTACGTTTCGCGATGTCGAGTGCGTGCAGGCATTGACCTTTGCCCCCAGCGAATGAAAACGCGAGGGGGTCCTTTTCTCCGTCGAGTGGGTCATACTCCGTGGAGAGGCACCATTCCATCGTTGTTGATACCACCGCTTTTGTCAGGATATCGAACATTTTTTTTTTTTTTTTTTTTTTACAGCGCAAAAGGGGTCCGTGGTTCGCGGAGAACGTTTTCGTACGCTATTTTGTAGCGCGATCGTTCGATTATCGTAATTGCGGGTCGACTGGTGCCTGCCAAGTGCTCTCGTATCGACCTTTTCACAAACGGTCCAAGGATTATAATTTCACCACTATTTACCGCTTACCTTTCGCTCAAAGAAACTGAAAATATTAAAACGATACGGTGATCATTGGATGTTTGTGCAGTTATGGCAAACGAATATCTGTGTACATCTGTAACGACTATAAAAATATGCAGTGGGTGTAGAATGTATTCCTACACCGATCAATTTCCCAGAAAACTTTTGTGTGAAATTGTAGTTTCTTAACTTCTTTTTTTATAATCAATGATATTGTTGCGCCGGGGGGGTTGAAGCACGAGAATTCATTTGAATTAAATATAAAGTTCATTAACAAACTATAACTTTTAAACAATATAACGATGATATAACGATAATCTTGGAGACTTGTAACGAAACGTCTTCTCTCTTTCAGTTCTCGAATCGCTCTCTTCTATTTTAAAAGTTTGCCGCTCCCTGGCAACCGGAAGCGCGGGAACTCGTTTCCGCAAATTCACATCGTCGCAACATCTTCACACCGTCGCGACGATGTAACTCGAAACTGTAGTGCGGCATCTTCATACCGTCGCAAGAATATTTTACATATTCTCGGAAGTCTCTAAGATAGATATGGCCCAAACAACATTTACTAGTTAATATAATTTGTGAAATTAACAAAAAAAATGCGAAAAGTGGGTAAAAGTATAAAAGCAATAAGTATTTGTACGATAAAATGGCTTTAATAGCTTAAATGGTATTTAAAGTACTTTTAATTGAACTTCCCACTTCGAATAACTGATAATTTAGTTAATTTAACGCTTAGAAGAGTTGCAATAATGATAAAATCAAAAGGAAATCCCACGAAGGAAGTATTATATACTTGTAAATTAATATAAATTTCTTCTTTTTTAACGAAGTTTTAAAGATTAAAAAGTTGTGCGAATACTTATTGCTTCAACATTTCTATCGATTAATTGTTTTTTTCTTGTTAATTTCGCAACTTACGTAAGTAGCTATTTTTTTTGTACTCTATCTATTCTAGAGATTTCCGAGCATATGTATAATGTCATTGTTTATAAAAAATAAGTTAATAAATTACAATTTTACATAGTTTTTTTGGAAATTGATCGGTGTACGAATACTTTCTACACCCACTGTATAAAATATCAACAATAATACACAGATGCTATATCGTTTAGAAGATAAGACATACTTCGACTTCAATTTCAATTCTATTTCTTCATCAGTGAAAAATGTGAGTTTGCATAAACGTCAATAACATACAAACTAAGTGGTTTATTTTTGTTTCCACGGACGACTCTACCTCCTTTTTTATTTTAGCGACTCGTTTGTCGCGAAGGATTACTGACACTATGATAAAATGCGTGACCTGTACTCTGTTTGTTAGTCAGATATCGCAGATATTGTATTACGTTATATTATACTACGGTATAATTATTTCGAACGATTTTGAGTGTTATGTGATGACTAACAACAAAAGCAGAAGCGCAAATAATTGAAATAAATGCTCGGCACAGTTCGTGCATAGAGAACTGTTTCATTTTAACAAGCATGAATCCACATCACTATCGTAATACAATCTCCCGCTCGAAATATGGAACAAATCGTCCATGACTTTTGCACGGAACAAAGCAACGCCATTCGATGCATTCAATTATCGACAACGCTTCAGTTCCCCGATTGAATCGAAAGGGTTAACCGCCACAAGTCGTTCAGTTTTTCAATCACAATACAATAACCGAATCGTAAAACGATATCTACATAGAAACGTGAGACAATCGTACGTATTTTAACCTGAAACTGTCACAGTCCGCCGTTTGTTGCAACGTAAACACGCTCGTCCTCTTCTGTCATGGAGAAATGTCGAAGCTGTCCACGTCATCTGAGATCGGCAATTACGTACAGAAAAGAAACACATGTTCCTCGCGTTCGATCACACCGATATGTAAGCAACAACGTAGAACATTCGAACATAATTCTAACCTGGGAACTATCACAAACTGTCACTAACAATGATTTTTCACGGTGATCACACGATCACGATCGCAGTCGTGAACTTCGAAACTTCGAAACTTCGATCACACGACCGTGATCCGAAAAATGGCGTTTCAGAAGCGGTTCATGTTAATTGTTATCGTTAGTGTTTCGCTGTCTCCACTTAGGAGAAATTCAAGAAACTACAAATGAGTCCAATTTAAATTATATTAAAATTATATTAACATTGCTTTCAGACCATATTATAATACATATATGTATAACCTAAGAACAACATAATTCGTGAAAAGTGAAAAGAATGTTCTCTACCAATCAGAAGCGTTCACGAGGAATCACGAATCACTGTGAAAAGTCATCGCGATTGAGAATGAACGTGATTGAATCACGAGTGATTCAAAAGTAGCAATTCACGCGGTCTCTAGTGATCAGTGGTCGAACATTGCGCGCAACTTCACGCGATCTCTAGTGATCAATGGTCGAACATTGCGCGCAACTTCACGCGATGCTGGTCGAACCGCGCCTTCGATAGCCCCGATTGATTCGTTAACGAGAGGAAATGCCGTTCGCAAAGCGCCCACGGCGATCGCGCGAAAGTCATTAGTTCCGTGAAAGCAAACAGAAAGAGTGTTGCTTCTCTGACGCGAGTGCGGGTGACAATAATGATTAGAAGTGGCTCTCGCGATGCAGACTCTCGAACAATAACGACGGGACGCCAGGGGAACAAAGGAGCAGGGCCAACCTCCCTCGTCTGTGTTCGCAGGACCGATTTATCCATTGCGGTTAAAATCACGCTCCGCCTCCGAGGTTGCGGGAGAGCACGACAACGGATACGTACGGGTAAGTGCATTGCACGCATATAATCGTAACGCGTATTCTTTCGCACCCTGTGGCATTGTTGTCGTTCGCAGCCACCGTACGCAACGTAAACCTGCATTTATTTAGCAGCTGCTGCCCAAAACGCGATACAATGAAAATACACATTACCACGGTGAGAAAGTATATAGGTCGACGACGGCCATTTTTATGATTTTCGACCGCGCTCTTTGCGCGGGAATCCGTTGCCAACCCATCCAACGATTTCATACCTTGGCGCGAATATTCGACTTTACGAGCTTACTTAGATCGTCGACTTTTTTATGGGTTTGAAAATTAGAGATCCCTACGTCACGTGTATCGAAATACCCGAGTACACGGGTAATTAATGCATCCATGTTTTAATCCGAGTATTTTTAATACGAATATCTAAATACACGGGTACTCGGGTATCGAAATACATGGATATCCAAAAATTTATTGTGTTATATTTATTCGTCTTATGTTTATATTTTTTTTATTTATTTGTTTTATTGCTTATCAATTTTTTCAAAATTAATAAGGATCATAATTTTTTACACAAAAGTTTGTATATAAAACTAATTGGATACGGTAACCGTGTATTTCGATGCACGTGCACGTACCTGGATTATCCGTGTATTTCGATATCCGGATGTCAGCGTATTTCAATACCAGTGTTCTTAATCCCTGAATACACGGTACACGTGTTCCGTGTACCCGTGTATTTTAATACCCGTTCAAAACCGTGATCTCTAGTTGAAAACCATTCTGGTTTCATTTTTCACTTTTAAATGTAATCAAACGGAGGTGAGCTAGTATGGATACATTTTGAGCTACCGGATTGTGTTAGGGTTTGATTACATTAGTTGCTGGGCTATCAGACCAGTTTTTGCGTTAATAATAAATTAGTTTTGCATTTCCTGTATTTAGTTAGTCGGTTTTCAACCACTGTCGTTCAATCTATGATTGAGGACCTGTAAGTTTTTATTCGAATAGTCGAGCACCTGAAGGATTCGAATACGTTTAAAGGTCGATTCAGACTATACGACACGGACCGTCGCGTTCCGGCAACGACACGTACCGGCACCGACACGACAAAACATTAAAACACGGGTTTTAATGGAACTATTCACACTATTCCCGTTGATGGAACGTTCAGGTCGGTGTCTGTTAAGTGTGAATAGTTCCATTAAAACGCGTATTTTAATGTTTTGTCGTGTCGGTGCCGGTACGTGTCGTTGCCGGTCGCTGTCGGTAAATGACTTAACGTGTTTTTAATTATATCGATGCTCAGGAACCGCAAGTATCGACTGGGGTCATATTGTTCGTACATAATTTGTTAGAATGATTGCGCAGTTAGGGGACAAGTGAAGCTTTCCTAATGTCATCTGTGTTAAGCATTCCAATTGAACGAAATGAATAGATACTTTAATACGTATAATATTTGTATAATAACACAGGAAGGTTTTCCTTGCGAAGCAATATCAAACTTTACACTGGTCTGTTCGTTGAAATTGTAAACAAATGTTTCTGATCAAAACCACCTATTCCGCGCAAGGTTTGGACCGTTCAAACATAAGAGTATCCTTTCAAAACGAATGCAATTCAAATTTTAATGAGATACAAATCAAAAGTTTCCAAAGACAATCGTTCCCCACTTGTTATGGCTACCATGTTATGACCAAAACGTCTGTTCGCATAAGTAGGCGGTAGCGAATCGCGTAAGTGTATTTCCAGGCGACAAAAAACGTTTCGCGAATGAAGTCTTTTCATTAATTTATTACGCGTTCGTCGCGGACAACGCTAGGCAGCGAAGGATTTATTTCTACGTTTTCCGTTCCCGGTGACAATGCAGATTTCCGCGAAACAATTCTTCGCGCGACGAAAGGTGCGCGAGTAATTTAAGGTAGCTCGGTTAAGTGAACCAAAAAGAGCCGTAAGGAATTTAAAACGTCGAGGGGGAACGACACCTCCTCGCGGTCCACCGAAAAATTCCAATCAGCGGTACCCTAGCGCGGCGGCCATTATTAATCAGTCGCGCGGAGCGGCATTAATAAAGCTCGGAAAAATATTCGTCGGGAGGGGAAAACCGTGGAGGGAAAAAATACCCGGTGTATTTGGCGACTAGTTGTCCATAAGCCTGCACAATTTACAATAGCATTGTTCGACGCTGGCCGGGGCCAGCGATGATTTATCGAAAATCGTCATTCCGTTCGGTGAAAATTCGCGACCATCGCCTAGCGTGGGGGGCGGGAGGGAGAAGGAGGGGTACGTGTAACAATGGGTCGCTTGTCAACGTCGGACAAATTAATCGAATCAGTGCGCGGATTTACTACCGCTCTCCCTCCCTCCCTTTCTCTCGGGTACCCCTTCTTCTCCACCCTCCCCGAAAAATAAAAAAAAAATGTATATGACACACAGTGTGTCTCCTCGCTCGTTTGAATGCGAATAAACGGCGCCGTATGATGACGACGGTGCGGTGACTGCGTTGAATGGAGCCCATAAGCGAGACAGAGAGACATCGAGCGGTATAGCAGCGAGAACGAGCGAGACACTAATACGCGGGGTGTGGAGACAGGTCGGAACCGTAAAAGCGTATGTTTTGTCTCCGATTGTGCGGCGATGATTGATGATGCGGTTAGTGGTATTTTATTAGAGACGCTTTCGAGGGTCAATAGACAACGGCACGGATGAATAATAACTCTGTTACGGCGTTACTTATTAGGATTACTCCGCGACGTTGTTTCTCCCTGTGCGATCATTAGGGCGCTCGCGTCTCCGGGGCTTCGCGTCTTTATTTGTTGGGGGATCGGATGAATAATTAACGCGTTAATGCGTTCCGAGCGGAGTTTGTCGGAACGCGAATGTGAGAAAGTTGCGACGGCAACGAGAGGGGAACGGGAGGCATATATACCTCTGAATGGCGAATGACTTCTCGACGGGAACGTTACGGATAGCTCGATTGTGCTCGTGAATCTCGTCTCGAGAATTCTCGAGATTTTTCTAACCGAGTTCCATTTCTGTTTCGCGGGAAAACAATTTTTAAATATTTCTCGCAGTTTTGAGAATCTTGGGGAAGTGATAATTAGGAGGTCTCGAGGAGAAAGATTGCTCGAGGTTCGTTGCCTTTCCTTCTTCGTGACGAACGTGACAGGACAAGTTGAGGAAGGAGCATTTGCTTCGGTCTTGGTCATACCCATTTGTACAGAATTCTGGTTTTGTTATGTAAAATAATTTGACTCGTTCGTGTACCTCTTGTCTCATTTGTTTTTGAATTCATGGGCTTGACTTAAGTGCGATTATACAGTCAGTTTCATAATAAATAATAACAAATATTCGTACCCTCTATATCTATTGAAGAAGTTTAACCAAATTAAATAATAGTTTTAATAATACCAAATGAATTTTTCATAATAAATATGTATATGAATAAGCAAATACATGTATATATTTATATGTACATGAATATATTTATACGTATATTTAAACATCGCATCCTACCATTTAATTTAAACAAATTTAGACAAATTTAAACAAAATAGATATACAGGGCACGAAAATTCATTGGGTTGACAGTATAACGAAGAAGTAATGTTTTGTACACAACTATTACAGTATTAAATAAATCACAACATATTCTAGAGATGGTTGAAACTTACTTTCCGATCTTGTCTTAAAAAATTCTTCGTTTTTTTTTTTTTTTTAATCAAATCAACTGTTTTCTACAATATATTTTCAATAAATCGATTAGCATGACAGGAATAGATTTAGGAAGGATGTTCGATCCTCCAGCTTAATTTGTAAAAGCAGAATTCTATTGTCATTTTCGGATCGCAGGCTATTACTATATACGACCAGGGAAAAGTCAACTAGACGCTCATAAACTTACAGTTAAGATTATGGCCTGCAGTGACGCGGCCTCTAATATAATGCTCATTTACGGCTGTTTGGCTTATTACAAGCGCGTCCGTTTTATTGGTCATTTCTTCCCAAACGGCCGGATTTGTTGGGGCGGATCTCTCGTCTCTTTCTTTCTTTCTTGTCCCGGGATTAATTCATAAACAATAACAAGGAACGGCACGTGCAGGCTTGTATTCATTTTCTTAAGAATATATATTCTTTGTCTCGTAAAGTCGTACGTCGTTTTCTATTTTCTTCTTTGTGCAAGCAAAATATTCGTCTTATTCTAAAAAATGTATCAAGATTAAGAACGAATTTAAGATAGAACACTGTTTCATTTGTACATTTCAAACGGGAATAGAAAAGGAATGGAGACAAATTTTTATTTCGCAACTGATATTATTTAATAGTTGCAAGATATACGTAGTTTTTTTTATTATCCATATTTCCCCAAAGACTTTCTACGATCTTATACGCATAGAAATTTTCAGTCCCAAAAAGTACAAATGAAAATATCAAAAAAAAGTATAAAATGTTTGATTGGGGTGAGGGCAATAAAAAATTACCGTTCTCGCCAAGCGTGTCAGACTTTCTTTTTCGGGAACGATAAGTCGAACGATTACCTGGACAAAGCGACCCATTCTTGGAATAACCTTATTAGCCTTCACGGTGCTAAACGGTTGTGGAAACAATGGCACCAAACCGTTCAATATTCATGATCAATTTCGAAACAACTATCGCCCTCGAGTCGGTCAACAACCGATACACACCATCGGGGTCCACTCGAAACTTCCCCTGCCACGTGTACTCCAGTACTCCAGAAAAGCAGCGAGGGCCCAGGTAGGAAGGGCAGTAAACCGACCAGCGCGACTTTTCCCCAGTGTTTGCGTTCCCCGTGTAACTGTTTTCTGCGAATAATCTCATTACTCTAAGGGTCGTTATACGACACAGCAAACCATTGTCAACCCTCGAGGGTGTGAGGCCCGCGAGATTGCAAACAACGTCTCTGTCCGTTCGTCCCTTTTTTTTTTTCCTGGCTAACAGCAACGAGAACACCGAGCATTGTCGAAGGTCGCGGGTAACGACCCATCAGGTTAATAAACTGACCTTAGTTTCCCGCTTTACGACAACCAGGGGGTGGGCTCCTCATCAAAGGGTGAGTTCTTAAAAAACACCACGCTGCGAGGAACCTTTTCGAGGTTTATGGTAGTAGACGTCGAGAAGTCGAATGTCGCTTGGGACATTTTTTTAATTGTTTTATGAGAAATGGGAAAATTGGGAAGGAGGAATTTGAATATTGTGCCGGAATAGTATGCGTTATTTGGTTATCTTTTATTTAGGTATTTTATTGAGGAACGTGTCCATCAGGTTGAGAGCGTGGAAAGTTGGCAATTTAACCTATCGAAATGACGAGTAAATGTAGATTATACTTAATATTGTATTATTTTTAGTATAGTATTTACTTAGGTATTTTATCGAGGTACATACAGATGCATTGTCCATCAGGTTGAGAGCACAGAAAGTTGATAATTTAACCTAACAAAAGTGACGATTAAAGATATTTTTAGTTAAACCAGAGGTACAGAGTACACCCGATAATGTATTTTCTTATTGCTTCCTCCTACCCCTGCTTGTCGACTCGTAAAGTAAAACAAAAAAAAGAGGAAGGTGTGACAGCGTAGAAAGGAGTCCGACGAGAGCTGAATAAAATATTACCGCGGAACGGGTCGGAAAATCGTCGTCAGAATCGGCTAATTAAATTATTTCGCGCATCAAAGCAGCGCGAACTCGCGCGCTGGAGAGGGTAGAGAAAGCGCCGAATTCCCGAGTCGACGCGCGACCGTCATATTAGCCAATTTCTGCTCTCGCACACCCCCGAGCTTTGAACTTCGGATCAAACGTCGACTTTGTCACGGGAAAAGTCGGTGCACGCTCGCTTGCTCGCCTCGGTTAGCGCGAAATAAAACGCGGAAGCTCGTCGTCGCGGCAGACGAACCCGCTGCGCACAATCCGCAGATAATTACGACGTCCAATTAGCATTAATTACTGACCTCTTTCTAATTAGAGGCGCCCGGTTTGAAATATCGCCGATATCGTTCCCTCGACACGCGATTCGAGTGCCCTCTTCAACGTTAACTATCTGTTACCCTATCCGATACTTTGAAGCATCCGATTCCCGGTTTCTTTCCCCGACGCGTCCTCTGCGAACCCTCCCCCGACCCCCTTTTTCGTCGCTTCCAGCCCCCGCGATATTTATCTTCGCGCGATTTAGCCTCGTTCGATCGCAAGCAAGGGCGTTAATAATTTGATTCCAGCAGCCAACACCTCATTGTATGCACGTGACGCAGACATATTTGATTGGTTCGCAGCCAGGCTCTCCTGAATAATTCGTTGATTAAAATCCGCGACACCGCCGGAGATCGGGGGTAATTACGCGAAATACAGTCACCGTTGTGATTCTCGCGACGCTGCCGGTTACAGAGGGAGAAACACCAGCGGCCGTTTAATGATACCGCTTTGATAAATTTATTTCCGTCGCGCGTTTTCTTGCGATTGTGAAACCGAGTTCCTTGGATCGAGCCGTCTTGGCTCGTTAATTGGAATTCGTTTCGACGCTGCACCATGCTCGCGTTACTACCGGGAACAACGAACGAGTCAATTAGTGAATTTATATTGTTCGATTGTTTTACTATTCTGAAATCAATTCAAACATCTGTGCTTCACAAAAACGGATATTTTCATCCATTGCATTCATTATTCATACAGAGTAATAGATAATCTACCCTAAAAACTCTGTACAAACTCGGTATCAACAATTTAAAATTACCCTGCATCAACGTTCTATTTAGTACAAAATTAAGTGAAACACTCGTGTTCTATGTAGGATGATATTTTTCGTAAATTCAGGTTGAATGGAAATTCCTTGTTTGCGTCACTTTCCTGTCGTTCGAGCGTCATTCACCGATGTTTAACCTGCATACGTAATGCGATCGGGCCGACACGCTCGAAAAAAAAAGGAAAAAACAACGTCCAATTTGGGAGATAATGGTGGGTTCGTCACGGGTCATCAAAATTCTTTCGAACTGTCCCATTGACGCTGAGCCAAGTGTAAATGCAGGTTTCTGTCTGTATTTGTTTATCGAGCAACGTTCACCGGTTCGACCCGGCCATTGTTTGCGTACGCACGCGTATCCTCTGTGGAAAAGCTGTTGGCACAGGCGGTGTTTATTTTTCTATTAAAACAGGCACCTAAAGTTTTCCTGACAGACGACAAATGTTATCCCCTGCTACCGTTTTCCTCGAAGAACTCGTACCTTTCACCAGGAACCAAAAGAAAGTTCTTTAACAGTTTCGTGGTTAGTGCTCTTCCTTTAGTTCTTACGAATAGTTCTTTTCTTCTAAACAAATAGGTACCAACAGTCCTTCGTTTGATGTAGGTTTAGTTCGTGAAATACTTTTCCAAAAGGAGGCAATACTGTTGGTTCTATAATTTTTTTTTTTTACTTAGCGTGAATGTTAAGTATCGTATTTTAACTACTTGTAATTATTTCTTGTTCTCCCGCGATTAATTTCACTCCCGTGAAATTTCGATAATACACTCTCGAATTATTCTACTATTTACAATGAAATTCGGCACGCGCATTACCGAACAATAGGGCATTTAATTCCGTTCACCAACAATCCGTGAGATTAATTCGTTCAGCTATATTAAGAAAAGCGTGTTCGGTTATTGTACGGCACAGAGCGCCTGTCTCCAGAGGGAGATCACGAGGCGTATCGTCGGCAGATTACGGAAACAAACGTTTCAGGGTATTATCCGAATATAATGGACCGTATGACACATGTACGCACGGTACAGCTGCTTATGACTTTAGGCCTTCGTGGCACCGGGATTTATAAATCTAAATACTCGTGGGTACAAGCTCGATCTCGTAAACTTTCCAGCCTTCCGCGTTGGAACATTGATAATTCCGTTAAATGCGGACACCAACGAACGAACAAAGGGGACGTTAACTTCCGCATAAAACACGAAACATTTACTCGCCTGTTTCGCCTCGCGAAAATGGTAAAGGGATACGTTTGGTATTTTGAAACTTCCGACGAGCTGAATATGTTAGACATTTAATTCGTTGCGATCAGTTGTAGATCAAATACGAGGACCATAACTTCCTTAAGCGCATGTTTAAGGAAAAGTTGTGAAACTCGGCTACTACAGTTTATACTTTATGACACAGTCCATTTATTAAAATTGATTAATAAGTAAAAGGTTAGGAGTAAAGGGAATCAAGAAATTGTATTTCTAAACATTTCCATATTTGAACGATTTTGTATTTCGTGACGCAATCCATCTATTAAAATTGATTAATAAGTAAAACGGTCGCAGTAAAAGGAGTCAAGAAATTGTATTTCTAAACATTTCCGTCAAAGATATTTGCCAATCTTAACAGCTTCAGAAGATACTAAAAGGCAGCACTCAATTTTTAAATTATGTCATAAATAAATGTAACGTTGTTCAAAATTGAAATATAATACCATTCTAGTAAAAATGATTAAAAGAGTTCGTGCATTGCAGGTGTGTCACGCGCTCTACCTCACCTGAAAGGCTCTAAAAGCAAACGAACTTTCGTTTCGAGATTTATCCTCCTAAGTTTATTGTTGTATGTAAAAACTGGAAAGATCTCGCAGTATCGCTATCTCTCTTTCTCTCGCAGACATCACAGCCGTCGATATTGCGAATCGATATCAAGGAACTGAAACGAATCGTTTATATTTATAACATCGCAACGTCACGATCACCGCGAGTACTCCGAACCGATGTTCGTAATCCTATGTTTTATTTCCAAAGCGTGTGCTCGCCCTGTCCAGGACAACCACGTCTTCGAGCGCAGCCCGTTTTGCAACAAATAAAACGGCTTATCCATAATGATCGATACTTTGCTCCTGAGATCTGATTGCCGGGCTTATCAACGCGAGATATTGCGTCATTACTCGGAACGACGAAACGGACGGTCTGCGAAACTAATGGAACCCGTGTAATTCCACGCTTCCCGTTCGTCAAGGCGATAAAGCCAGTTCGATGAGGACGCAACCGGGAATGGATAACCAATCTTCTTAGCTGTCGTTTTGAACAGCCATGACTGTCAGTCTGGCCCACGCTCGGCTGCCTCGTAAAGTATTAGCGGACAATGCGTGACTGATTTCCATGGCGCATTCTTTGTCAGAGACACAGGCCTCATTAACTCTTTAACAAACCGGCCTGGCTAAGTTTTCGCGCAGATTGACGCTCTTTATATCGCGGGGCTAATAAAGAGGCGACGACGTCTCATCCCCCGTAGACGAAGCTCTATCATAGAACCAGGCGCAATTATAAGAAACGTCGCTAAAGAATTCTCTGTCGATGGATTTACTTAGTTTCACCTTCAGCTCTATAGAGGAGAATATAGCAATTCACGTAGAAGTGATAAATATTGGAATGTCGTTTCTTAAACTCTTCTTGCTCCATTTTGGACTATGATGACTGGTATTATTAGGATCTAGATTTTATCTAAAATTTTAGGATCGTCTCTGAAGGGTTCTCGATGGATTCACTTAGTTTCACCTTCGGTTCGATAGAGGAGAATATAATAGTGCTCGTAGAAGAGATAAATGTTGCACAGTCGTTTCTTAAACTCTTCTTGCTCATCTTGGATTATGATGGTTGGTCTTATTAGGATCTAGAGCTTATCTAAAATTACAAGAATCGTCTCTAAAGAATTCTCTGTCGATGAATTTACTTAGTTTTACCTTCAGCTCTATAGAGGAAAATATAGTAATTTACGTAGAAGTAATAAATATTTGAAAGTCGTTTCTTAAACTCTTCTTTCTCCATTTTGGACTACGATGGCTGGTATTATTAGGATCTCTTCCAATAAAATTTACAATCCAAACCCATTTTTCGTGTCGTTTGGAATTGCAGCATTTTCCAAAGAACTGAATTCCCGAATCGTCGATAATAATTCGAGCACGATCACGAATCTCTCCCTACACCGAGGGTCCTCGAAACGCGAAGGTATCGCCTTTGTCCGCTAGCAAACACAAGACGGGAGCTCTTCACGTCCGCCGATCGCTAAGTGGAAGAATCATCGCGGCAGAACGAAACCGGCTACGACGTTCTAATGGTCATTATCATTTACAAACATCACGGCGTGGCTGCTCCAATGGCGCAGGGTATGCCACGTTGTTTGCATAGGTTGCAAGTGTTCGCACAGAGGCTCCTCCAGTGGCTAATGCTTTGTAAACCTATCCTAGCTAACTAAACCCGTGTGTACCCAGCGACTGTTCCTTCGTTGATGCCGTACGTGCTGCGTGTTTTCAGGCTTTCCACTTTTCGTTCGCCCTGGTGATAAACATCGGCCATCCTCTGCTATCGTTTTCGTGATACTCGCTAAAAGAATTTGTGGAGATGGGTCTTGAACGTTACTGGGTGTTTGTCGTTTAAAGACGCTCAGTTTTTGCTTCGCAATATGTAGGCGATGGTACGAAGGCTGTTTAGGGACTTGATGAAGAAGAATAGTCCTTAGCTTCGTTTGAACAGGGATTACGTTGGGGTGGGGTGAGAATATACTTGAAATCTAATAGGATCCTCTGAATTTGATCTGTAAGTTCCACTTTTTGATGGATGGGAGCATAGAGCATATACTTAGGTGTACTGAACGATGTCCAAGGAGAATTTTGTTCAGACGTCAGCTAATTCTTCTTAGAGTAGCTGACGAAATTAATACTGGTTTGAGAGTCGATTCGACAATTTTCTTCAGTCACTGCTTAATTCAGAGGTTTCGTTGAGTTCTCTTAAAAGAAGAACCTGGTTACGTTGCTAAGGTAAGATTCTACCTTCGTGTGGCGACAAGGGGACAAAATTCTTCGAACTTTTCCATCTGCTCAGCCTCCAGAGGTCCAATGTTTGGTAGCCGGGGTCCTCGGCGGCCTCCACGAGATCCCATGGTTGCTGTCTCCTCGTCATCGGTATGTGACGAATTTTACACGTTGGTGTGAATTACATTAGAACGAATGACTTCGCGACCTCCCTTTCCACGGCCATTAAGGGACATTTTTCGGGTAGCCACGTAGTCACGCGATGTTTACAAGGACAAATAAAAATCCTGCATGGATTACGTTAGATACTCGAAAAGGTGTCGCACTCTTAACGACGTGGGTCGGCTTTAATCTTAGCGTCGGCTAGTCGACTATTCTTGCCCGACCTAGACGTTAAATCAAAGTTATGGTACCTGCTCGGGAACGTGTGTTCAGTCCTTCCCAAGTGTGCCCTTTACGAAACCTGTCCCTTTCTTTTACCATGTCGCTCTTCGTACCATTTTCGAGTTTCCGCGGATTACGATATTATGTAATCTAGGCGGTGCGAGACCTTCAGACTTGATTAATTATTCCTTAATTGTACTCATAGTCTAGTTTACTTATTACAACTACAGTCTGTACATTCTAGAGATCAGTTTAGATACACCAGCAGTTAAGACAGAGTAATAACGACGAACGACTTCCCGAATCTCGTCATCCAGTGTCATCGACATGACACGAGACTACAGATTAAAAATTCCAGAGATCTGTTTAGCTACACTAGCGGTTCAGACACGGTAACATCGATGACCTCTTCAAATCCCATCATCCAGTACGCTCGTTCCAGCTACGCAAATTCTAAACGTTTACTCGCCGAAAATAACATGCAACGCGTTTTTGGGGGATACATCGTGCACGCCGGCATAACATCCCTCGTCCACTTTCACGCCTCGGGAAATATTCCTGAAACATCGGCGCGAGGTTCGCCGTGCGGCGAGGCAAATCACACGGCAAACATAGTATCGAAACCTATCCAATTCCAAAAGAATTCTCCAGCGCGCTGTCGTTCGTGGTCGCACAAAGACGGGTCGCACACACGCGTCCCTCGATTCTCGGCGTGTTGGAAGGGCAACCTTGCCCTGTCTGTGCATAAACAAAATGGGCCATAAAACCTCGAGGCGCTAATCCGCGCAGAATGCCGCCGCGAGGATATTGTCAAACCCTCCTGCGGACCCGTTCACTCCGCAGGAAGACCAGCTGATTCATGCGGCCATATTTCACGTCTTTATGCATTCGCGAATATTTCAGGCCTCTCCGCGCCGGCCAGGAGGAACGAGGAGGAAAAAAGAAAACCGCGGGGACCTGGACAGAGGGGAGGAGGAGGAGGAGGGGAGGGGGGGGGGGATCAGTCGCCATCGGCCGCACGTTCGCGCGAAATTTCATATTAAGGGCCTATTGATCCGCCTATGGCGAAGAAGACGTTCGTGGTTTACGTCCGAACCGCGATCCCCAGTCTCGACCCTGCACGCCTCGTCTTTTTAGGACCACGACTCTCGACACCGTTAGGTTCGCGAACCAGCGATACTATTTCTGAAACAATCCCGGGGAACTCGTGATCTGCGATGATACACTGGAAGCTGTGGTATTCAAGTGTTTGACGGTGCTGTAGGTCCATCTGGTTCAGGAATTTGTGTTGCGCTCGTGCGATTGTATATTTTGCAGGTTGGTTGATTGGGCCAGATGTTTATTTGGAATGAGTCTTGTAAAATGGAAACGAGCGGAGGATATAGTTAAAATGATCGTTGATATTTTGGGATCCGATAGTCCTGCGAGACATACGCAGCTCCGAAAGGTAGAAAATGATGTTGAAAATGGTCTGCATCCTTCTGTTCGGAAAAAAAAATAACAAAATGATAGTTCTATTATGAAACCAGTAGGGTTAGCGTAAGAAAAAGTGAAACCTATGGCTGTCTCTAGGATACTACCGCATTTGAAGTTCGAGACTTTAGAAAAATAAATCAACGAGACCAAGAATTATTTATTAAATTTTCGTTGGTTTCGTCCATATTTTATTTTACACTTTTCCTCTTGGATCGTATTACATTTTCTAATTTTATTATTATTTTATGATTTCCTCCAGTCAGCCTGTAGTTTAAACGATGGAAAATGTTTGAAATAATGCGTTGCTTGACGCAGCACTAAAAGAAAATGAATTTTTAATAAGAATCGTTTAAATTAACACTCATGCCGAATGTAGATATTTGTAATTCGAATAACATGTGTTCCCTCCCCGGTTTCGTCGTGAAACGTTCGAAATAATTACAACCGATATCGCGCCGGCTCGTTGAACACCACTTTGTGTCGCGCACAGGGCAAACAAAAAAAAAAAAGAAAAAACTATCGTTAACCGAACCCCTGTTGAATTTCCAGTCGATTGAATCGCGCTGTCTTATCCCGTCGTCAGGAATCAGCGGGGAATCGCAGGGGGTACGCTATCGTTGGTTTACAAAAGGGAGGCGCATGTGTGTCGCACGGTGCATCCGTCCATTGTGCCCAATTCGGGACGATTAGGAGCCACTAAACAGTTCTGGCTGATCCACTCAGCTCGAGACGACTCGTTTCGGCTCTGGAACACCTCTACCTAATCCCACGAACGCGGATGCGGAGGATGAATGAAAGAGACAGAACGGGGAGGTAGGAAATGAATAGATTGGCAGATAGATTAGCTCTTTGTTTGACGGAGTTAAAAGGAGCCGAGGAGTTTCGGGGGGTTGCCCCGAACGAATATGACGCGAGAATTTTATTCTCGGGGGGGCAGAATGGGCTTGTGTACGTACACCATGTGAAAATAATCCCACACCTTGTTTTATTATTTATGGAATGAACCAAAGAGGGAAGTATACCTTTGGGCACGAACCTAAGTTTACTCTCGGGGCACGAATATTTTCGGAGTACTTCAGACACGAACACTCGTTTTCTACGATTCGTTAATACCTTGTTCGACATTCCTTGTTTCCTATACCGCATTTTTGGTTCGTGTGCCGTGTTCAAGGGAAGCTTAGAAGCCCGACCAATCGAAATCAGACGAATAGACTGCGGATCTTTATGCAAAATAAAACCTTGGCGATCGTGCCTACAAAAATTGAACCTAAATAGAAATTTATTTTGTTCTGCAAATATTATAACGTGAAACTTTACTTTCAATCTTTTTTATATTCTCGTATATTGTTTGCATTTTGTAGGTTCTTGCACATTCAAATTTCCTATAAATACTTAAAGATCCGCGGTTTACCGATGAATAAGAAGTCCAGGTAATAGGTCTTACGGAACCTCCCCTTCCATTAGAAAATCGTTTGTTCGGTAATTGGTTGAAATGGGATGGCGCCTGATTCATAAATCAGATGCAACGACATATATATGGAACTTTTGACGATCCAGACGGTCGATTACTCAAGAAGTAGACAAAGAATTGAGCTGTTAATCTCCTATTAAGGAAAACATACAATTAGCGAACAGTTTAGTAGGATCTATTGTGCCAACGCAATTAGTGGAGTACAATAGTAGTTATAAATAAGATCTATGTTCTTCCTGTTGTGGTTTTCAGTCATAGTCTCCGAACTTTCTCACGCTTTCTTGACTAATATTATCAATTTCCCTCGTTCTTTCCAAGCGTTACAATATCGTCGTAAAAAGTTTCCCTGAAGGTCTGACCGCATTAGGTCATCGAGCGTTCGCGCCACATTCGTGTACCCACCAATGCATAAATAATTCGATATAAAACGATAGAAAAATACCCAACTCGAGGAAGGTGGGAACTACGAGTAACGCGTAGCCGCGATAGGAAGAGAAGTGTACGCGCGTAGATGCGTGGCCCAGCGCAATGGCGCAGGACTTTAGTGTTGGTAGGTGTACACGATCTGCGAACAATGGACGCCGAATGCGGAACAATGAAGTATACAAGCGACGTCACAATGCAGGGATCAGCAAAACAACGAGCGGTCTCACTACGGATTACAGGCAGATGCGCTTCAGTCCGCGCCAAATCCGCGCTCTGCCTACTGCACGCGATCATCCTCGTGCTTTCTCCTCTCCGTTCTCCCTTCGATGCGTTCCTGAATCGCGGTTATCGTCGTCGATTTTCGTGTTCCATTCAACGGATGTTCGAGGTTCTTCGCGAGAAAGAGCCTTTTATCGTACGAGAACGGCGATAATCGCGATTATGCGTGTTTCGATTAGGCAAGAAAATTCGTAAAGACGAGACTGTCACTAGAAGTACGTTAACACGGATGGTATTGTGTGATCTTATAAATCATTTGATCAGTTCTGATAGTTAGCAGAAATAGATCTACCAAGAGTTCGATGTTTTCTCCAGGAAATTAAAAATAAAATAGGGCACCTGCTTCGAATTCTCAAACATTCCCTGTCTATTTCAGTAACAGGCAGCGCATTTCGAAAAGTACGAAAGCCTTTATTCCGGTTGTAAAATAGCTCCGTAAACATCGGAGGATCCCCTCGTTACTCGAAAAACTCTTTCAGCTCCCCCACGGACGCAATAATTCCGGTGGCCACGGTCTCTTTTTTTCGAAACTCTGGCGCACAGATCGCGTTACCGATCGTAGTCAGGGCACAATGTCCGGGACAATGGGCATCCTTCAAATCGGATATAATGTCGAGTAAGACGGGGGCCGACGGCAAACAGCAACCGGACGAAACCGTGCCGAATACTGCAAATACAGCGGGTGGGCGTTATTCCCACTGTATCGAGAGGCGACAATGGGGGACAAACTGCATGCTTGTTCGGTCGGTAATACCTCGTTGGGTCGTCGAACAGACCCACTACCATTGTCGATGCATCACGAGCGTATATACCCGTAGACCTGCGCGCCCGTACATTTCGAGTAGATACGCGCGAACAATGGCATTAATCCGTGATTGTTGCTGGTGTGGATATTACCGGGCGGAGACCGAGGGCTGGCTCGTTCGTGGTGGCGATGGTGGTAGCGTTGGGCGACGTTGGCACTGCTCGCCGATGCTGATTCCGCTGGGAAAAGTGGTCGCCCGCGCGATCCTCCCCTTCCATAGAATTTCCAATTTTATCTTCGAATTACGAACCTCTGGCGGCGTCTGTGGTTTTCGTTGCTCGCGAAGGATTTTCTGTCTTGGGTGGAGCGTCGAAAAATCTCTGCTTCGAGTCGAAGCTCCGCGATTTGTTATATATTATGCGCGAGAAAATAAGATTTTAAGCCCCCTGCGTAGCGCTAACGAGTCAATCCTTTGCCCTCGAGACGGCCTGACCAGGCTTGCAACACAGGCTTGATAGTTATCTTTCGAATGAAAAGGGTTAACCCTTTGCACTCGAGGACTTTTTTCTAGTATCTACCAGCGATTCGAGATGTTTCTTAGCATTCTATTGCTATGAATTCTAAGCTATCTAGATTTCAGAATAAGGTCACCTTTACCTCACCGACAATCATTTCATTGACACAGTCCCAAAGAAATTAAACCTAAAGAAACATTATTGCCGATAGATTTGCTGCGTGAAACCTAATGGTGACTGAGATTCACCTCTCGAGTGCAAAGGGTTATCAATTATTTCCCCTCTCATTCCTACGTACACGAGAATCTAGGGTCGATCCTATTAGGTTTGTCCAGGCAGTTTGTGCCAATTTCTAAGAAACATTCAAAAACACGTTTGAATTTTAATCTATATTTATTGAATTACATAGGCGTCATTTTGTTCCACAACCTTTCCACCTTTTAAGGGTTTTCACCTACTTCGATATATTCAGGCCTGTGCAACTTAGCAAAAAATCGACATTGACTTTCCAGACAACCCCAATACCTTCTCGGAGTACATGGCCCACCGAGACGATCCAA
This sequence comes from Hylaeus anthracinus, assembly GCF_026225885.1. Lineage (NCBI taxonomy): Eukaryota > Metazoa > Arthropoda > Insecta > Hymenoptera > Colletidae > Hylaeus > Hylaeus anthracinus. The sequence goes on along the minus strand of NW_026534333.1, from coordinate 9,817,705 downwards.
AGATCGAGCATCAGTTTCAGGATCTCGCACTTCCAATTACACACTTCTCCGAAGCGAAAAACCGCATTGTACGTCGGCATAATGACCAGCGTCGGCGGGTGGATGTCGATTTCAGGGAGATCGAATGACTGTTTCGCGCGCAATTTCCCTCGCGTTGCCGTAGCCGCGATCGCGGTACAGCGAGAGAAACGGGGGGAAAAAAGCCGTGCTCGTTGATAGAGAATCGTCGGTCCGGGCGCGCGATATCGCTGCTCTCGCATAGGAACAGCGAAAGAGGAGATACGATCGTTTCCATAAAAATCCCCAGACGTAGCGGTGACACGTAGGAAATTAAGAGATAGGATTTTAAATTGGAAAAATACAGTGGCCGGAGAATGAGGGGCGGCGGAGAGGAGATAGTACCGAAGGGAGAATGCAGCCCGGGGTTGCGGGGATGAGCGAGGGCTGTGGGTGGTTGGACAGAAGAGGGAGGAAGAGGAAGTGACGCGGTGGGAGAGTGGACCGGGGCTCTGTGGTAATTAACGGTTTAAATTGGATCTCAGTTGGGCGGCTTATTGCCGATTGTCGGGGCCGAAGACGACGTAGAACAAAATTGAGAACAAAATTGCGCCGGGAGTCGAGTGGACCGATTGTACGCGAGAACGATAGAGACGGATAAGTGGAGGTACGTTATGTCGAAAATAGAAGAGAAAGAGAGAGAGGCTGGAGGAAAAGGAAAGGGCGGGCGTTGCTGTGTCCAGGGAGTGCTTATTGTTAAACTGTCTTGAGGGCTGTCCTTGCGGACGTAGCCAACAAAGAACTTCATTTAGTGAGAAAAAGACGGGCCAATGCGACCACGTCGAGCGTCAACAGTCGGGTATATCGATCCTATCGATAAACCTCTCGGGGATTTGAGAAAACGGTTTTTACACCACGTTCAGAAACGGCGACCGGGGGGTGTTCGGAGTTAGCTTCGCATTGGCTTAGCGTGAACGGTGTTGAGCCTTTGTTGGAGTGCCGATTGGCATCCTTAAACGTCGCGTTCCAGCGATTATTCAATCGTCCCGCGAGTCTACGCGCTCGCATTGTAAAAATTTAATACACTCGCAGCGGAAGGCTCGCAACGTTTTAATGGGAACACGCGTACCCGTGACGCGACGAAAGTCGGCAAAATGACATTCGAGGAATTTATCAGTCGGTTGAATCTCTTTGAAAGCGAACGCAACACAGTCGAAATGTAAAACTTCTCCCTTGGAGCCCCGAAGACGGCCATCCTCCGCGTTAAATGTACGAAAAGACCGTGAATGACCGTGCTCCTTCGAGGCACGAGACAACGGTTTTGTAATTACCAGTTTATCGGCAGCAGTTTCCGATAGGGCCACCGTTCCTTCCATTCCACCCTAACCGAGAGAGAGAGAGGGAGCTCTCCGCCTCTTCCGCCCCCGTCCGGGACTACCATTCACCTCTTCCTTTTTCTCCGCGGGGCCACTGTCGAGTCGGTTCCATCCGTTTCGTTAGCTTTCGCCAACTCTGGTTTGCGACGATGACGGTGGCGAATACCACCCAGAAGGGGCCGCGGCTGTTGGCGCAGAGGGGCGCGACGAGGGAACGTCGGTGGGTTCTATAGGATGGATGGGTCACAATTAAACTCAATCCTATACAAGTTGTTTTTCTTTTGATTCGCCTCGCTCTCCCTCACATGACAATTCCAATTTAACCCGGGCAAGCCGGTGCTCTCTCCTCTCTCGAACCTCGATCTCCCCACTGTCCTCCGTCCAATGGTCCTTTTCTCTCTTACCGACGAAACAACAACGGCAACAACAACAACGCCGAACAACGGCGAAACGGAGGGCCGGGCCGAAGAGGAAGAGAAACGGACTTTTCGACATTTCAATCAGACATGACCGTCGTTCGTGCTCCACCCGAAACTGATACCCCGAGGAGGAGCGCCGCTCGCTCGGAGAGTTTTTGGGATGGGTCAGTCCGGTCCCGCTCTCTCGGTTTCAGCCAATTCGTTGCCTCTCTCGAATTCAATGCATGTTTTAATGAAACACTGCTGGCCCGCTGCCCATTGTCAGTCGCATTGTTGCCTAGATGACTGGTCGATCGAAGGCCTCCGCGCTTTTGTAATGCCACCACCCCGTTCCGACTGCCGCCCTGCTTCCTCCGCCGTTTCCCCGGCTCCCTGGCTCGTTTCGAATCTCCGCCATCGTCATCCACGTGCATCCGCGAGGACGGGCTTGAGGGGGGAGGAGGGGGACACCTATATCGACATTTTGGAGAACGTCCAAAACAACGTCCAAGAACCCAGCGTTTGACTTCTTTCACCGGTGTACAACCGGGAGTCGGTACTCTGTACGTACCTCTCGGCAGAGACCGACTCGTTCGACGGCGACAAAGGATTCGTCGGTTACATTCGCTCGTCCTCCTCGTTATTCCTGTCGATAGTTTCAGTTTCGGATTTATCGCGAGTTAAGCCTGACCGTGAGTCGCTACGCGGGCCAAACGATGAACCGGAGCCGAGCTGGGCTCGTGCACCCTTTGTCTGGGCATAATTTGGGCCACTTAAGTGGAGGCTCGAGGGAGACGTCGCGCTGGACCAGTCAGGTGTGTTTATTCCCAGGGAGGCTGAAGGTGAAGTTGTATTTGATTTAGGTAAATGTCTTCAAGATAACAGCGACGAAAAAGTACATATGCACAGCCAGTTTCACGAGTATTCGTACCCTTTATATTTATTGAAGAAATTTGTGTAATTTACACGAATGATTTATGATTTCAAATCAATTTGTAATTGTAAATATATACGTACGTGAAGTTTATTCACGTGCCGCCTACTATTTAAATTAAACAAATTTCTTCAATAGATATAGAGAGTACGAATACTTATGGGACTGGCTGTATATTATATCGTTTGATTGTGGATAGTGGAGGAAGAAACGAAAATCACGAAGCTACAAAAAGTATGCCCAGAAACGCGATTAATGACCGAGTCAAAATAAAATTAAATATCAATCACATTCTCGCACTCTTCTCTGAAGGTTCATATTCTTAAGACAATACGCTTCAAGGAAATACCTCAAAGATCGACGTTTCCATCTAAAGGCGCCACCCTGTCCTTCGATCTCTTCAATCGAAAACTTTCCAACCCTTTAAGCTTGAAATTACAAGGCATTCATCCTCCACGCTAGCCGAATCTACCGTCAATCAGCCTTCTCGGCCCGCAGTTTTCCCAGAAACGACGTTACCCCGACCTGGAATCGAAACGTTCACGCACGCGATCCATTCTAATTGACCGCGAAGGTGGACGGAGCTCGCTCGTCCTCTGGTCCCATGCAATCAGTCAAGTATTTTCATCATGGGAGATTTCGAATCCGCGCTCCTTCTCTTTCTCGCGTCCGCTCCCATCCGCCCCCGTGGCAACGGAAAATCTGGAATATACCGGTTGAACATTTAATTAACACTGGTTTGTCGGGATGTATCGCGCGGAGGCCGCTGCGGCGCGGATTGTCCGGCGCTTTTTTCCCCGGCTGCAACACGATAGAATAGCCGTCGCTGAATGCCTTCGCACGCGGATTGACGACGATAAGATACGTGGCTTTTCATCCGTGTACGGTTAGCGGCACCGACGCATACACCGACACGCCCGCGACTTTTTTCCCGTTTATGAACGCTGCAGCCGTCGCAGCGGCCGCCACGGCTGCAGACAGAGGGGTGGTTACGCGGGCGTTATTGTGTGGCATTATCGGGTCCAGCCCTCTCCTTCGGTGTGTACAGGAACAGGAAAACCGGCAAAAAGGGATGGACACGACGGAAAAGGGGGATGGACGGCCCCCTTGTTTCATCGACACTGACGTCGACTCCTGTGCTCGTGTTCTTTTCTGTCGGGGAATTTGTATTCATTGTCCGCCGGACACCCGCGTACGTGGATATAATAAAAATGGCTGGCGAGGCGGTTCGATCGGAGGAAAAATATCATCCTTGCGGCTCACGTCGCCGATGTTGCGAGAGATATCACACCGGAGCTCGCTGACTCGTGGTTTGTAGGTCCGCGGGAGTAACCGTGACTCTATGGAGGTGTTGAATCGGCACAGCCCCTGGGAGATTATAGTTAAAGTAGCCTCTTACTCGACGATGAGAAAATAGGTCCTTGCGGGAGACTAAGAATGAGAAGGAGGTTTTGTTCTTCGAGACACAGTGTACACGAGGAAGTAAAGTTAAACGAGACCTTCCGGTACCTGCATCGATGGCCGTCGATGGTCAATTTACCATCAGTTTCCGTAGTACCTGAACCCTCGCTGTTTATATTAGCTTTACCTATTTTTCTCGCTCGAATGAAGATCTCAAAAAAGCCTTGTTCCCTTTGGTCGTAAAAGGCAGTTTCCCTAATCCACTTCCATGGAATAATAAAACTCATTGCCCTCTATTCCGACGTACAATGGCAAGAATGCAAATCTTTTTACGAAGTCACGGGGTTCGTCGGTGATTCGACCATCGTTTTACAATACACCAGCAATCGCTTGCGATTCTCCGTTCCCTTTTATTGTCTTAATAGTCTTTACGAGTCGAATCATTCGCAACCAAAGAAATCCGTAACAATGGACTTCGCAGGTCAGGCAGTATACGGACCTTCGAAAGGGTTGTAATCCTCGGGCAGTGTTGTATTTCACTCGTTCACGCCTTCCTTGTTTCCCTTTTTGCTTCGATTTAACGACCACTGGTGAAAACGCTTCGGCAGACCAGCGACGTTTGGTCGACTGTAAAACTTTCGAGAGCTGCAAGTTGGACTGTCCATCAATAGCGCAGACCGATGCACCGTGCTTTGTGATTAAACAATAATATTCGGCTGGCACAAGAAAGGTTGAGAGAGGGGAAACGAGGGGCAGAAAGGCAGCGGGGCAATTATTACTTCTGTAAGGGTGGTGACTAGTAACAAAGTAATTCTGTCGAAATATAGGGTGGGTTTTGTAATTGTCAATGATTTAGAGCACGATTTTTTGATGAATTAACTGAGAGAAATTATTAGAAAAAAATTAACCCCTTGCACTCCGAATTATGTTTCAATTTCGTTACCAGCAGCTCTTAACACTTTTAAGAGTGTTTTATTTGAAATTTACTTCAACTGAAAAATAAAGTAATTTAAATACATAAAGGAAGAAACAAATCCACTTAAATACCAATTTTATTCCCACTTTTGTTGTATTTTGTAATTTTCAAGTGTATGGTATCACTCGAAACAATTTCCTTTCCTATTGATTTGGACATGAAAGAATGCCGAGTGAGACTCGATAAAGGAGCTCCTGAGATAAACACTGATAGGAGCGCAAAGAATTAAAGCAAATTAGAGAATATGGATGAGTTGAGAAACAGAAAAGCACGAGGGAAAAAGGCTAGCAACTTCATTCTGGACTCAGAGGATTCCCTGGTCGCGCGATCTGTTGGAATATGCCACGGAACAGGTATTACGGCCGCAATTAGAATGGATAACAACAGGAGTCCCGCGGGTTTCGAGTATTTACGCTGAAAGTGGTTTTTCCGGAAGACGACAGGACTTATCCTCGCGTCCAATGCACGGGCGGCGTTGGTTCGTGGAAGAAGCGAGAAAAAGGGAAGGTCAGCCGACGGATAGATTCAGTCTCGAGGCTCCAGCGAAGTGTCCGCTTACAATGGCGAAACGAGTCCTAGGTCCTGCGAAGGGATAAAGGGACATTATCCCCGGCAATAAAGAAGGTCCAGAAAAGGAGAGTGCGCGAGTTGTGCGAAGCCATGTTTTTCATCCATTGTCGCCAAATATAATGCCCCGCACAGTCTCGGTGGCGGAATCTCCGCCAGGTGCTCACGGCTGGCCCCTTCCACGTTTTCCTCCTCTTCTTCTGCTTCTTCCAGCTCGTAGACAGCGACCAGCATGCTGATGTCCACTCGCTGCGGGCGTCGAAGACTCTGCCGTTGCCGGTATTCGTGACGTATTGTCGCCCAGCGACAAACAAACGACCGAGAAAAGACCTAGGCTAGGATCAATGCGAGGATATTCTTTGAAGAAGTAGACGGGGCGGTTTAAAAGGGGAACTGAGACTTTCTGGGTGTTGCTTCGAAGGTAGCTGCTGGGGCTGGTGTCTCTAATTGATCGCTAAGGCAAAATGCGTGGAGCCAGTTTGAGAAGTTCAGATTCGTGCGAAGCAACCGATAGGGTAATGTGAATACTAAATACGAAGTTTAGACTGCCTGGTTTTTAAACACGAACACCTGTTATCGTTGACGTTTGGAATAACCGGCGTTACTGCGCATTCTGGGCTACGTACTCCTGTGATTTTAAACCAACGACTTTTGCCGATGTCCCAACGTATCGATGCGATGCAAGCGAGGGCGCGTTAAGACAACCCCAGCAGTTCACATTGTATTCGCACCTCGAGCGAAATATATCCGAGAGTTTTTTAAGAATCGAATAAAGTGTCTGGCTTGTCTTTCTTAACTGTGATCTAGTGGTCTAGTTTTATATTATATACTACACAATACCGAAACAGGCAACAAATTGTGGGAACTTGAGTGGATTGATAAACGAAGGGTGTCGGTTCAGAATCAAATACATTTTTCGGGAATGTTAGAGTTTTTAGGTGTAATAATCCTTCCACGTTCGCGTTACGGGTAACCAGAATTATAATTCACGGGATTGTCCTTGAAACGCGACGGCATATACCGCGCGAGCGGATCAAAACCGCGGAGCGGCGCCGCGATGCTCGGCAAGCATCTTTTCTCATCCTTTCTTCCCTCCCGGCGTTTTTCTCCCTCCAAACGGTAGGCGCGAACACACGGTTTGGTCTCTAATTAAGTAAATGCCTGGCAGCTTGCACACGCCGCGGCGAGAGAGACAATGTTTTGCAGTTTCGCGCCCAGCCCCCGACGCGGCTGCTCATCCACACCCCCGTTCGCTTTACCGCACCTTCGCGTTCCTTATCCAACCCGTCGGGGTCAGATTCCCGTTCCGCGTTCCTCTTTTTCTCGTCGTCGCTTCTCGCACCCGGGAGCTCGGTTTTCCCTGTTCCATCAGCGAGCGCGGCAGCTCGCTTTAATTAAATGCTTTCAACCGGGCGATTTTCGAGCTCGGCGAGCCCCGCGAGCCGAGCGCCGCGGTGAAAGTCCCCGCAAGAATCGCAAGGTGTCAACCTAGAAAGAGAGATTTGAAGCCCAGTGTGCCGTGCACACAGGCTGGAAAGAAAGAGAAGAAACGAAGCGACGACAGAAGGGACGCCCGGATGAGGACAGCGTGGAAAAAGATCAGAGGGAAACGCGAATTCCTGACGCGTCTGCCTTTTTCACCTCCTTTCCGCGCGCTAACCCCTTCCTTTTATCTGCGCTCGCCTCCGACGGTCTCCTCTTTCTGTCACTTGAAGCGGCCGCCTCTGTTAAAACGTCAAAAAGCAGGCGAGAACCGTGTAACTCTAATTGTACGCGACCTGCCACTTTGTCGCCTGCGGCCACCCTTTCCGTGTACGCGACGATGGTTTCTTTTAGCGAGCTGCTGCTTGTGCGAGTTCTCCTCGCGCGTTCGCTGCGAAGTTAACCCTTAGACGAATGCGCAACGGGGGTACCGTCATCGGGGACCCCTCGTTATTTTCTTACTCGCTCATTGACTTAATTGAATTAATTCGCGGCTGTTTTGGGTTATTTCATAGCATGGTTACGGCGGTACCGATAACGAGTTGTTTCGAATTGGAGGAGATAGAATCACTTTCGGTTTAAAAATCTCGCAAACTGTTTTCTACGCTAAATTATGAGATAATTAACTGCACGAAACAGGAAGAAATGTGGCTAAAACAGTATTTCCTGATTCTCACTTCTGTAACAGCGATCAGGTTTCACCTGGTTTTCGCCAGGAGTGGAGAATTCACGATGAATGGGACCATGAAAGTTAAAACACACTAATTCTGCAAGCTGTGGAATAACATCACGTAGAATAAGTCACACCTCGATTTCATTTTCGTCAAAGCAGTCTACATACTTCCGTGTACCAAAACACTCGAACAGTATTTTCAGCCACCAACCGCAACGGATCGATTGTCGCCGGTCACATTACCGTTTCTTCGTTTCGCCTAACCAACAACCTGTCTCCCCCGCAGGACCAAAAGAAACAAAATCGTGAAACCGCCAAACGAGCGGCATTCAGAGCCGAATCCTGGATGCATCCGCGAAAGCTCCTTTCCGCGGAAACATCGACCAAAGAAATTCCCGGTTTCATCAATTACCTGCCCCCCTCCTCGGACCCCCCGCGGCGTAGCTCCGCGAACAAACGATCCGCGGAGGCAAGTGAGCGCCGCTTAACAAGTTAATAAGTCGCATCGCGCACGCGCAGGCGTTCGCGCGAGTAAACGCCAATGCACGCTCGCGTCAAGGCTTTCTTTCGGTCGCGCGCGAAACAGCTTTGTGCCTCGTCGAAGAAGGGTTCTCCGCGAAATTCCTCTCCCTCTCCGTGGCTCGCTCCTCCCTCGCTTATAATTGGCGTTGATCCCTTTGAAGTCTGGCGCTCCTGTTTTCGCTCTTTTCTGCCCGCCGCGACTGGCGTGCAGCGTTTTTGTTGGCGGGTGTCGCGATTACGTGTGCCGCGCACGCCAAGCGGAATTTTAAAGTCCGCTCGACCCCCGCGTTACCAGCGACTGCGGCTCGAGTCGCGAAATCACGCCCCTTGATAACGCGCCGCTGTTTCCAGGGCGCTGGAGAGGGTTTCGACCACCGTTGCCGCGATCAAATTAGAGAAATTAGCGACCCTTCTTTGGCGCCGGATTAAAAGGGAGGGGGCCCCGATGATTGGATTGCGTGAGCCACTCACGGGATACTGTTTTCGGTCACGCGGTGAAAGCCTCGCAGGCGGCGGATGAGAGAAAATTAGTCGTTACCGTCTGTGCCTCCTCGTGGAACGTCCGCGACAACCGCGTTCGCGTTTCAATGAGAAAACGGTTGAAAAAGGGTTTCTTCTTCCGCGTGCGGAACGCGAACGAGCTCCGTCGCGCGTGCAGCACCGAGCGATGGGTGCGGCTACGCGCCTCGAAGTGGATTTAAACGACTCTCGTAATCGCAACTAGAGGAATACCTTCTTCGCAAGTACTCAGGCCACCCGCGATACTTAAAGTCAGTCCAATAAGTATTCGTACCCTCTACGTTTATTGAAAAACTCTGTCCGAATTAAATGATAGATTTAATGTTTTCGAATTAATGCTTCATTATGCATCTACACACAAATAGACTTTACGCGTTTATACACTCAGAGTAACAAATTCATTTGGACTTGGATAAATTAACACTTTCGCTGCGGACAAAAATATGTAGCCGTTCGCTGGGAGCTGCAATTATGATATTTTATTTAATGACAAATTTCTTACAAATGTTCCGGTATGATTATTTTGAAAAACATATTTTTGTAGTAACTTATTTTGTGTATAATATGATTGCCGAACAAAAAAGAAAAATGAAAACTGAAAAATAATAAAAACAACCATATATTTCTCAGTTGGACGCACATGTGCGTCATCCGCAGCGATTGTTAGACTAATTATATTTGCATGTGATATTACGTTAAGAAAATGTTTAAGTAATAAAGTGAAATTACTCGTTACGTATTAGGTTTAGGGCTAATAAAGGTCGACACTTTCTGATTTAGAATTCGATAGTATCGAATTTAATTTTCATTCCATTCCATTTAAAAAACTGCAGGTCACCTTCATACCTTAGAAAATAGTACAAATACGAAAGATCTATATACTTGGTTACGTTGCACATAAAAAACAGTATACATTTGTTTCATTTTTTTTTTTATCACATGTACCGTTTACGAGAAATACGCTGGCTAGTAAATGTAAGAACACCCTGTATATATTTGACCGACCTTTGACTGTCCTTGGGGTCCAAGATAGTACCTGCCAGATAGTCTTACCTACGAGCCCACTAACAGACCTAGGATGAAAAGCAAGTCGTTTCCTTTTCAGGAAATTATTTTATTCATTCAAATAAAAGGAACATAATTTACCACAGTCTGCGCAGAAACGATCCCACGTTAAACAACTCAACTTCCCTACCAAGTTGCTAATTTCTCAAAGCTCCACGCCAAAAGCTCGGAAAGCAAAAGATACATCCCACCGCGGCCAACAAGATTTCACGTGCTCCACTCTACCGAGGCTAGTGACACTCGAGAACCTCCGCAAGGTTTCTCCGCAAGTTTCGCTCGAGTCTTTGACGCCTCCATCAACCCCTTCGCGCAACGATATCAGAGCGCTGTTCAGAAGCAGCCGCGGATACGTGAGCCCGGTAGCCAGCGCGTTCATCGTCATAATTCGTCGTTATCGCCTATGGAATAACGTGACGGGCTGTTCCGCGGCGCGGAAGTGGCGACCCTTCCTCTCAATGGCCCGCTGGCTTCTCGCCCTTTGGCCTTTCTTTTTTCCTCTTTTTCGCCTTGCCTCTCCCGGGGATTACGCGCAGTTGGACTAACCGGAGCGTGGGCGACGCTAATTGGCATTGAAAAAAGGTGGTGACGATGGCTAAGTACCCGACCGGGACGACCCTCTGTAAATACCTGCCCGTTTAATGTGCGCGTTTCCATCCTAACCCCTCCCTCCTTCTCCGTCATCCATGCCAGCCCTCCTCACTTCGTTGAACTTTCTTTTCCTTCGCCAGCGAACGCCTAGCGACCTCCTGAAGGTCTGTTCCACGAGCCCCGAGCCAGGCGCAAGCCTCAAAGCGCGGAGAGAGGAAAGTCGCGCGCACAAAACTAGCGAGTAATTAATTAAAGCGGCCCCGCGTAAGAAGGGGTGGTTTTTCCCGCGTTACGTCCCTCCCTTGGTTGCCTGGGAGCCGTTCACAGACGCGTTCCGTGTCAAACGTTCTTGGACGCCCGATGCGCTGCACCTGAGGTGATTCTGGACATCAGAGTTTCAGATCTAGTTGTACACGTACCGCACCCCTTTACGTAAATTTATGAATTACGAGACGCGGAGCTTTGTCGTATCATTCTCTCGTTCCAAGGAATACACTCGTCATACGAGTTTAAAACGAATTTAGAAGATTAGAAGAAAACGTACTGAAATTCATCCATGGAATACTCTACTCGTATTCATCCACCCTAGAACTTCTTTCGTCATTTTCATCCCTGATAAACGACTGGGAAATTAAGGTCGTTATACTTTTAGAAATATTTGTACCAATAAGAGCATATTTTTCGTTCCTCTACGAGTGGTTTAATATAAATTTACCGGAATCAAGAATCGGCTGGTCTTCGTTCAAAGAGGACGGAAAACGTGGCGGCCACGATAAGTGAAACCTCGTTTGAAATCGAGGCCTAATAATGCGATTAAAATCTAACGCAGCGTTTAATATGTAAATAATTATCGTGGCACGAGTGTCGCGGCCGTCGTCAAAGGGACACATCAACATCGCGAACGCGAGGGGTCGTTTTGTGCGGCGCAATTGCCTACTGGTCTCGCTCCGTAGAACGTGGGTCGTTCGTCTGTGCCCTCGAACAACGGACCGCAGCGAGAACACACGGAATTTTTACAACGCCGCAACTAATACCCTCTTTGAGCTCGAGTGGTATAAAACGCTGTAATTAGCGCGAATCAACGGTGACCGGGCTCGAAGACTTTGCTTTTGCGTCGCCACCACGAGCCCCTCTGTGTGTCCCCTTTCGACGCCCCATTCTCGCTTGCCTCTCTCTCCCTCGCTCCAACAGCCTTTCCGTGCTTTCATTTTAAACGCAATTTGTACGCGCTACCGACGCGCTACCGCTTTCACGCTGACGCAGAATGCGTTTTCCTATGGCCTTTAATTTCTTGAAAATCGACGGCCAATTTACCGACGACGGGGAAACGCGATCGAACAGTTCTGGTATCGTAGTCGAACGAAAAGTTTCGGTCCTCGAAGAAGGAGTCTCCCAAGTTCCTGTGTGATAAGGAGTTGAATACCATTTATTTTATAATACATCTCCGGACTCATTCGTCAATTTTATGAGAGGAAAGATAGAGTATAGCGTCTCGGAGAAAAATCCAAGTTTTTTAAGCTCAGGTCTTCCGAGATTTCGTCCTCCTCGAAGCCTATTAGGACTATTGTCTTTTACTCCAGTGTAATCCGCATAACCTTGCTAGGAAACTTCTCATCGTCGTCCTGTAAACGGTACTCGCTCCTCGACCGGGTATCTACGGCTCCGGCAGGAATATTTCACGGATCCCCGACGTGAAAAAGTCCGTGGAGTCGTAAAGTAATCCCCGGGACAGCCGCGTGTCCGTGCGTCAAGAAGTCAACGCTCGAAAATCCACTTAAGATATTAAAAGGGCAAAATACGCGCGCGGACGTTTATTGCGGTTCGGCGACGGGACTAGGTACCGTGGATAGGTGTTTACAACTCCCGAAAGCACTGTTTACAGCGCAAGAAAGCTTTCGGGTCGGGCCTCTCGGTTTTACAACGGCCGGCCATTAAGCCGAGGTCCTCGCCGATCGGGCAATATTTCCATATTGCGGTCCCGTTCATCGCGATTCTCGAAACGTCAGCTCGAAAACCGTTTTCCTTTCTCGTCCCACGGGGACCGCCGACACCATAAATCTGCGAGTGCTTCCACTCTCCCTTTCAGGCCTGAGCCACCGTTGTGCACTAATGGGTCGTCTTTTTGTTTCGACTTGTTCCAACGCTGCCGAGAGACCGTGTTCGTTTTGCACGGGGCCGTGTTAATAAGGGAAGGATCGAGGGACGAGACTTGTATTTCTTTCGTGCAATTAAAGTTTACGAGACGTAGGCATTCGTTTCGGTTGCGGACTTTTGGGTAAACACGTTTTTCGTTTACGAGATGTGGAAACGAGTGAGGAATTAATCACGGCGGAGGAATTAAGTGGACGATTTATTGAAGGGACAAGGTCGCGGCTCACGGGAGAAATCCCCTTTGTCCATATTATGGAGATACAAGCACGTGGAGGCTCGAATTGAATATCACGAGGTTCAACTGCAGTTGTGGCTAAACGAGAATTGCACTGGTAGAACTAGGATTCTCTTAACACATCGTTGACCGGTCACGATTTAACTCGTTGTTTGCACTCGCGTTATCTATTTCAATTTATGAAACCCAGGGGTGTTTTTTCATTTCGCTATAAAAAATTCCGAAAGAAACGTTAAAAAAAACGACCGTCACACGGGATGAACCCCTTAAGTGAAAGTAAAATTGTTCGAACGAAGTGTAATTCTTTGGTTGTGAGAGTGGTAAGAGAAGTTGCCTAATAAAATAATTATTAGCAACGAACATTGATTACAAGATTTGTAATAATTCCGTTCTTCTGTAAATAAACGCAAGTCCCAAATACGTCGTCGATACAATCACGAAAAAATCTCCCTCGCGCGCAATTGCGTCTAGAACCAGAAAATTCGCATCGCTCCACTCGAAATCGCGTAATCCAAATAAAGGATGCGTTTGTTTGCAGTCGGTAATCTCCGTTCCCTCGGTAGCAAGTAGCCGGCATTGAAAGGAGCGATTTAGTCTATAAAGGCGATACCTTCTTCGGTCATCCGCGCCGTAGCGTTTTCTTTCACCGTGGAAGACGCTTCCGAGACACGCCGCGATGCGACTCCCGTCAGGATCCATTGGGCACACATCCGGGTATTTGTAGCAAGCTGGTGTGCAACATGTAGGCACTTAGATCGTTCCTTTGTCCGCCATTGTGCGCCCCAAACATACATTTCTTCGAATGTCCATTGTCGCGGCCCATGCCTGTTGGTTATGGACACTTTTCCACGCACCGTCCATTGTCCCGACCGGCTCGAATAGCGCCTGGTGTGCTTTTTAACGCTGGATTTTCGGCCCCCGACCACCCCCTTCCTCGTCGTTCTAGCGAACGCTCGAGTTTTGTCACGGGTGTCGCTGAAACTGACGATATTCTCGCCTTTTGTCGCGGGCATCGCTGCGACAGGTATGCAATGGCGTCATTTACCAGGCGCATAAGCGTAGGCAGATACCTCGCGTCTCTCTGTATACTTGGTCTCTGCTCGTATCTGTTTCCGATCCGATGGAAGTTCGAGATATTCCGATCGGAAGTATCGTTGGATACACGCGTATTATAACGCTAGACAGATGTAGGATCGCGGAGGATTGGCAGGTGGTTTGTCGGCTGAAAGAGATCCTTGGCGTAAGCTAGGAATATTTAAGATTAATGTTAACGATAATATGGCACTGTTCTGCGCGCAGCTTGGATTATTAATGACCGCGCTGTTGCTCTTAACAACTAATTGCGCGACTGGCGACTAATCACGGGCTCACCGTCGAGGACTTTCAAGGATTAATGAACGACCATCGATCAATCCTGAGCTGCAGTCGCAGTACACGACACATCGGACGGTTCCATTCTGCATCGTCTGATTCCTAATACTCTGTTTCTGTACGTTTCTGCAAATCATTGGGTCGTAGCAAAAATCGTAGCTGGAGCATCGTTACAAGCGGATTGATGAATTTTTAACCCCTTGCCTTACGATTAATCGTGGAACAGTGGGCGCCATAGTCAGGTATAAAGTCTGTGGTGCACGTTCATACGACGTGTCCGACTCGTGCTTTTCATGTTTGACTCGATATTCGTTATCATGTTTAAAGGGTTAAAAAAAAGTTCATCAACGTGAATCGAATCGATAGTTCTATCGTTACCCATCCAGACCTGTTGTTCTCCGATTGTTTCCAGCAGCGCATCGCTTCGTACTGCATTAACACGTAGATATCTCTCTGTTTACCGAATCACAGCCCCCTTCCCTCCTCGACTCGAGCGATTTCCTGGCCGGCAGGTCCTCCGCGAGACGGAACGCGCGAGCGGCGCGGATTTCATTAATCACCCTCTTCCAGAATTCCAAACAGCGCAATTCCAAGATTGATGGAACGTCCGACTCTCCCGCGGGCGCTGCATTGTCGCGTGTAACGGTCGCGTAAAAAAGTCAAAAGGAATTTTCCCTATTTGATATTTACACTGGAGAAAGGGAGACGGGGCGAGAGGCTGTGAGCGAGAAAGACGGGCGCGGGTAGAGAAAGAGAGCTGCGAACGAATTGTTTACAACGACGTCAGGTCCTACTCAGGCCGTATTGCTTTCCGTGGGATTGAAGTGCTCGTAAAACAAACCCCCCTTGAAATTAGAGCAGTCCTTGCGGCTCCATAGAGGCGCACACATACGCGTCCCGTACACCCTGCGTGCCCCTCCTCGCCTGCGATACAATGTCTCTCCCCCCTCTCTTTCCGTGAAACTAACACTGTGCATTACCATCACAATGGCTAGATTAAAAAAGAAGGGGAGTGGATACGCACCCCTGGTTCCCTGCTATGAAGGAAGGGGAGACACGGATGGGGGGAGGGGGGGGGGAGGCGGTGAACGCCGTGTCTGACACGTACGGGATGGAAACAGAACGCTTTAGAAGCGGTCGAAACTACCGAGCGGGGTGCAACCCTTTCCTCTTTCAGGTGAACCGATTGCGCGCGTAATCCGCCCTTGTCGCCGGCTACGGAGACGACGAGGAAAAGGTGACCTGTCTCATCGCATCGATAGACCCTGGCCCCTCGGATTATCGATTGCTCTTTGATTATCTTCGTGGCTCCTCTTAAAATATTCCGATCGCTCGTACCCCTTCGTTTCGCAATCTGTTTCATAGTCTTTTTTCCGGATTAGAGAGTTACCGAGGCATCGAATCGTGAGCTCTCAGCGTCGTAAGATACTGGTTTTTTTTTAGGGATGCGGCGCATGGAGCAACTCGTAATTAAATTTAGGGGGTTGGACGTTGGCGTAATTGTCAGAGCATCGCGATACATATTAGTTCGATTCCCTGGATCATTGTTCGTTAAATTTACGTTAAATTTAAATTAAGAATTGCCTTTTGCATCGAAAGACGGATAAAAATGTCTCTCGCCCGACGTCCCGAGATTGCAAGAGGAAAGAAGCCTCCGCGCAATTTGCTCGGAAATGTTGTGACTGGTCGGGGTCGCTTTATTTAGGGGAAACGAGGAGAGAAACGGCTGAATGGCGGGCAGGTTGACCCCACAGTCAACAGTTAACGATTTTCAATGGCGATTGGATGTCAGCATCACTCTCCGCCAATCAGAGAGTGATGCTGACATCCGGACAAACGGACAATGGGAAAGCGCTAAATGCTCACGGTGCGCGTTCAATCCGGTGAATACGAGCGGCGTCTATTGGGGGTTCCACCCCGCTATTACAGTCAATGATGGAGCATACGAAACACTATTCATCCAACGCGTTTGTTCCTTACACACATCGTGTAAGTATAGTGTAGCCTGGGCTTGGATCCTATCCGCGGGGTCTATGGTTCGCCAACGGGGATGCGAGTGACGCCTGTTTGCAAACCTTCGATGGCACGGACACGCGATTTTCAGCGATCGAACCATCGTCGTTTTACACGCACGTTCCCGTTCACTATGTTAACGTCGTCGTTCCCCGATGCCAATAGCAGAATTGCGTGTCGGTCTGTGAAAAGTGGCCGAACTTCGAGCGCGTACATTTTAGATGGTTTCTGCGTTGTTGATCGATTGTATACGATGCAAATATTCCAGATCGAAGGCGATCGTGTCTTTCAGAGGAGAGGAAAGACGCAGCATGTACGCAAAGGGAATCGTGTATTCGATGTTAGGGTTGGCGAAGACACGTGTTACATTGGGAACCAGAATTTTGTTGTTGATTCGGTAGCTTGAAAAAATAGATTCGTGCAACAGGTATACACCCTCTGTCTTTTTGAATCTTTTTGAACGTGCAAATCGTTGTATTTCGGACGAGGGAGAATATTTTGAATAAACAAAATGATTATGTCAAGATTTTCTAGATAGTTCTGTTATTTTTAAAGCCATTCCGGTCAGTTATGGGACAGAGAGTGTATAACTGATAATTCAAGAAAAATCCCAGATCTATACCAGGCACACAACGAATGGAAATCAGAATGAATATTACACTTGTGGTATTTATAAATAATTATATTTCTCCAATGATTCAGGGATACTTACCTACTTTCTTCCATGTCAACCTGGGGAAAGTGACCTACATAACAGGTATACAAATGAAAATTGAAGAAAAATCTGAGATCCCCTAGTCCTTGGATTCTCCCGTTGATCTTCAGAGTCAAATCTCCCGGAAATCCCCAGCTCCAGAGGAAAGGATTCCTGGGAGTCCGCGGTTGCGTACCATCGCGGTTCTGGCTCCGAGGAATCAACGCTGCGTGAAATTCAATTATGTCATTCATTGCCTCAGCCTCTCCCGGCATCCCATTCCCCTTTTGGTGACCCCCAAAAACCCCTCGATGATCCCCATCCGTCGGTTTCGTAGGATGATCCGCAGATGCGTAACACACGAGTGCGTTCGCCGTCGATCGCTTCACCCTGGGACACGTATCGCTTTCCACGAGGTCACCGCCGATCACTGTCTCCTCGAATTAGCCCGATCTATCCTCTCTTCCGCTCCTCTTCGTTCATTCTCTCGGACTCCTGTGTCTCTGCTCTCGTGTACTCCTCTTGTTACCTTCTACCAATCCAGTGGCGCACCCTGGAAGCGGCAGGTTGCAATTTCACCGTTTTTGCAAATATTCATCTTTTGGTTATCGTCATTTTTTATATGCTATTGCAAAAATAAATTCGATAGCTTCCGAGTCATTCTCAACATTTATTGAAATTGTGCCGTGACTATTTTTAATATTATTGCGTGCCTAATGCCACTGCGTGTTCTGAGTCATTCCCAACTTTTGCTGAAATTGTCGCGTAAACAATTTTTAATATCATCGCTTCCTTAATTTTTAGGTGCACCCTTTAAATTTTGGGATGCTCATTGCATCGTGGCTTCTCTGGCGAGGAGAGAGTGTCGCCCCGGGACCAAGTGCGTAACTCGGAGGACGAGGATCCTTGCACGCGTCGTTGGCCTGAGAGGACGCCGCCAAAGGAACCGGTGCGTCTTTTCTTTGGATTTCGTCAATCTCCTGTCCCTACGCTCCGAAACTCCTCGAACAGGACGTTTAATTGACCGATTTCACGGATTATTTCGCCCACAAGGTTCCATGCAATTGTGGGGCGATAGGAGACACTCGATTTGGCGGTCTCCTTTTTGGTTTGCGGTCGGGACCGATGGTTGTTTGGGTGAAATCGCTGGTGAACGAAGGGGCGAGTTTTTGGTGAGTATTTTCGAATTCGCTTAGCTACGATCTCTCGATAGATTGGGTTAGAGTTAATCTGCTCGAAATGGGTCTCGTTTTTTCAATGATTTAGTAATTTTCTTCTCTACGTTTAACAATATTATGTGTAGATGTTTCTAAAGATGTACCTTCGAAGTAAAAGGAGTGTCGACGGTAAATATCATAAAATTGGCAAAACATTAATAACATTGATCAAAGTGAAACCACTAAATGTTAACGATTCGTTTAATTATACACATGTTCGACGTTTCAATGATTATCTTTAAAGGGCAATGTTGTAATCAGAACTTATGGCAATAAGTAAGTTTTGAATTCCAATATGTAATTTCTCATTTGACTACAATTAAGGATATTCTGTTCATAAATTCAAATTGACATTGCTTCGCGTGCAATTATTTTTGCTCGATGGATATATCGAATTCGTGGCGAGGAGGGTTCACAAAAAATTCCTGGAGTAATTGATGGGTTTGCAATTAGCCGATCGGAGTTTGTTTTCCCACGCAATCGGGGACCACGAGGAAGTGTTACTCGTAACGGTACACCATTGATCGCAACTGTATCTGTGAATGGATGACCATTGTATTGCGAATGGACGATAGTTCCGCTTGGGAAGTAGGTGGGTCTAGCCTTGGGTCTGTTGTTCGGTCGTGCGACAGATTTGCACCGTATAATTTGTCGCCCTTTCACCTTTCAGTGAACTGCGTAACGTTTTCCAAAAGTCGAGATTACAATCTTATTACTCCGGAGTGTAGAATCGATACGTGTTCGATATACTATTCGACATTCTTTCATGCGACTCGAAGATTCGACTTTCAGGGACGACTAACATATTTTAATAAAACTTGGCAGAAATATTACTCAAAGTGCACGCTATCGTTTCATGTGCGAAGTGTTTGTATTAGGTTGTCCCAAATGTTTCTCACGTGACTTGCACCCAATTATTTTGTATGGCAGTATTTATATAAATAGACAACCTAATGTCTTAGATGTTGATGTTGTAACAGTAATGGAGCAAAATGACTTGTATGCAATTGTGTAATGTAACATTAGACATAAAATATTGTGTATGTATTACTTATTAATAAAATGGAAGAAACTTTTGGGACAACCTAATATTAGACACTATCGTCATAAAAATTTCCGAATACGAGTACGTACGTTTTCTCAGCCTGAGATGTTCCTTTATGATACATTGGCTACCAAACGAATATTCTTGAAAATTTCTGCTAAGATCAAATATTGTTTGGTCTCCTGTGGTACTTATTTTTGTAACTACGTCAAAATTCATGAATTTTATTTAAATTCATCTCCTATGACGTCTACTTTTCAGAATTCATTTTTTGGTTCTTGCGTGAGAAACACTGTCACCCATACATGGATGACATGGCGATCCACGTTTTAAATCGAAGGGACTGTTAAATTCCAAAACTTCCTTGGGAATCAACTTAAATCCCGACTTTTCGTTCAACCCCAATATTTATATTATACTCAGTGGTCCCCTTTAACGAATAATAACGAAGAATAACGCACAGCAGGCATCCACGAGGTGTTCCGCGACGGAAGGTTCTCCGCGGGTCCGTTTCCACGTTTCGTCGCCGAGGGCGTGACGACGTCGACATCCCTAGAAATTACTAGGGCCATTATCGATACCCTTTCTCCGACCCCGGCCAGCTCTTTCCTTCCCTCCCTTCCTCCAGTCGCGGTGGGTAATTATTCCCTGGTCGCAACAGCGAAGGAAACACATGTTCCGCCAGTGCGAAACCCACCACCACGTGGACCGACGATATAATAAATCCGGACCCTCGTTGTAACGCAATTTCGTCTCATTGTGCCCGCGTGGCCCGGTTATGAAACTCAATTCTCATTGTGAATCCCGGTTCCCGAGGCGCGCGCAGACCCCTCGGCTTTTTTGGCCTTTCGAGTTTCGAAAGGTAACCCATTGCCGTTCCCTGGATCGTACAAGGAAGAGGAACGGAACGACGAGAGCGCGAGGGAGACGGAGGGAACGCGTACGCGCGGGGCGAAACCGGTGGAAAGAGGGATGAAACCAGTTCCTCGGTTGTATCTGGGAGGAGCGTCCCTGGCTTCCATATCGCGGCCTCCATCCCTCCTGGACGCCTTGGCGTCTCTTTCTCCCTGTTCTCAGGGAGAAAACGTTCACGGTGTTTCACGGATACTGCGGAGCACCGCAACGCCGGACCCCAACGCGACCAGGCTTTCCAGTCATGAATATTCCTGCGGGACGGAGGGGGGGGGGGGCCCCCCGGGGGGGGGCGGGGGGGGAGGGAGGGTTATGAATGTCATTCGCAAACGTTAATCGACGAAATACAAAACCCATTAGACGCCACCACGACGACCGGAGCCTGCGCCACGGTTTAAGTGAAGCGCACGCCCATGTCATTTTCGCTATTGTCGGGATGGCACAATTAGAGGCGACTTGACACTACGGTTTCCACTGATTGGTGCCCATTGTCGGCGGACCGGGAGATCGTACCTCGGACAACGACGAACGTCGATCTTGCGATTCCGTCGCTACCATGGTGGGGGATGCGGTTCTTCTTTGCTCTCTCGCTTTGCTCGGAGGGGGAGTGATTTTTCTTTGATCACGGTGCTAGTTGCTCCGCGCGCTTCGTGTGCTCGAGATGGCGATACGGTGCTTTGTTTATCTATGCACTCAAAAACAAAGTAATTGGAGTGCATCGAGTGTATGACTAATCGTCCCATCCAGCATATCGCGAGAATCGGAACCTGACCAAACCGTCGATCTATCTACTTAGGATCTCGAAAATCCTGGATGTACCATAATTTTAAATAAATATTTGTGGAGTAGTAATCTAGTGCTAATCTGGCACGTTATTATTCAGAGGAATATTTCTAATGTTACATCAAGCACGTCTGGTTAATTTTGTAAAATGTTTAATCGACATCAGTGTACCGTTAGTATCATTATTTTGTATTTTCCACAAAGATGTTAGTATTGAAAATAAAAACAGGGAAAATTAATATTAATCGGTGCCACGCTATACAATATTCACCAACTAACATCCGAAAGAAGGAAACTAAAAGTCACAAGATATAGAAGAATAGTCTGTAATAATAATATGTTAGATGAATCCTACAGAAATAAAAGAAAAAAAAAACCGCGTGACTACGTACGTTCGAACACGGTCGATACCACTGGACGAAGTAACGTTAAACAATAAAAAAACAACCGTCCGACTCGAGAGTCGCACACAGAACGGAACATCGATCGATGAAACATTTTCACTCGGTGAAACGGCCTAAATACTCTGTTTCCAACATAGTTGAAACAGGAAAGGACGGTCCAAGCAGCTAAAGAAGCAATTGGCGTTTCAATGATCACAAAGTAAGAGTATTACTTCGTGAATTTCTTTTCGACGAAGAACAAACAATTTGTACAAAACGCTCAGGTTCCTAGCGTAGACCTCGATCGCTCATTTGCAGGAAAGGGGGACCACCGCGATATTTACGATGTTACGCAATCACGCGACAACACAATGTGTATATCGGGTGGTTCGGGACACAGGGCGGCGTCGTGTCACATTGTCCGCCGACACCTCGGAGACGCTTCAACAAAACGCTCTCGCATGCCGTGAAACTTTTATTCCGGGCGAAATGGATGATGGCTGTGGTGCTTCGCACCGGGTGGCTCGCCCCTGTTCCGCGGGCTGCTGCTGGTCGCCGCTGAAAAGATCCTATCTAGCACGAGGTGGGCGTATGATGCCTCCCGACGGAACCTGGTCTCTGTCTCTCCGGTCCACAGAGAGAGAGCGAGAGAGACGGGAGGAAAAAAGGTTCACGGTGGGGGCTTTTAACCGAATAGAAATATGTATGTGCCACCTGTGTGAATTAAGGCCTCCGAAAGCCCCCCCTTTCGTGCTCGATCGAGGAACGAATCGTGTCTCCCGAGCTGAAAGATGCAACGATTACCTTCGAACGGGGGCCAATGTTACGTTCGAGTCCACGCATTCTTCCTGGGTTTCGTAACGTCATGCGGGACATTCGGATTTGACAAGGGCCGTCGTTTCGAATTCGTTAGAACGCGGGAAGCATGGAGTGGTTAACTAGCATTGCTTTACGTTGGCACTGTTGGGAAACTATTAACCCTTTGCACTCGGATGTCTCCTCTGAGCGGACGTTGGAAGTCCGGAGTACTTTGGTAGAGATCGGACAAGATAAATTCTCTCGAGCACAACATTTTCAAAGGTGTACGCTTCCTTGGAGGTCTCCATTGGAGTGGCACGAACAAGTAAATCATAGTAGCATTACAGTAAATTACATGCTTTTTATGCTACATTATTTAATACAACACGATTCCTCTTGGCACATTCTGCAACAAAATGGCTTCGAGTGCGAAGGGTTAATGTTTCACTTATTGGCAGGGTTCTGGGTCGTAAGGGGTACAGGAAAGTGTTAGTTCTCTGGATGTGAAGTTTCTGAAACGTTTCCTGCATTTGTAACATGCAATATTAATCTAATATCTATTACCTTCCACAAGTATCATCGTCAAAATGAAATTAAGCGAATGATTGAAGTGACCATGTACACCCCTGCTCGGAAGTATGTGGACATTTCCTTAATAGAAGTTGCGAATATATTAATATCAATTCTATCATTTATCTTTCAATATGTTTATGTTGTATTAGCGAATATATTTTATTAATAGTTTTGTCTAATATCACATTAGTAATGATTTATGAAAAACTATAGAGACAACTGGATAATGTTAAAATTTCGTTTAACAAACATGGATACTATTAATTTCTTCATTGTATCCGAAGTAATATTATCTCATTTATTTTGTAATATTTCGCCATAAATGTATTTGATATATTGAACATTCTTCCGGAACTTTTCTATCTAAACGATCCCATAGTTTCACTATAAAATTGTATACGGCAGTCAAAACATTTAATATTATTAAATACACATCCAACATAGAATTTAGCAACAAAAGTTGTATAGTAATAATTTACGGTGTATATTAATTATTCATTGTAAGTGTCTACATATTTATGAGCAAGGGTGTACATGGCAAGTATATTTGTAATAAACATGAATTACATAAACGGTAAACCTAGATAACATTAGCTGCGATGCAACGTATAATATGAAATTTTATATAAATTAATATTTCTATCCTTACCTCGTACATAAGATTTCAAATTCCATCCCAAATTTTCTTTTTATTTTCAAAATCATATTGCGTATATCTGAAGAGGACATCGCGCTAATCGGAAACGAATTTAAATTTGATTAAACGTTTCTAACTATTGTTCCACGGAACCAAGAATAAATGTCTCACGTTTTTGGAATCGTCGAGACGGCGCGTAACCTCTCGAGTCATCGACGGTTGAACCGCAGACGATCGACTGCATGGAACTCCTCGGCTAGGGACGAAGGTGTGTCCTTCGCGAAGGATCGCTCACCACCGATCATTTTAGCATTTTAAAAGCATTCCAGTGCCGCTTGATTTTTTCGCGAGCCCGTCTGATCGCCCGATGGAAATCTGGCGGCCCGGTCGACGCGCCTTATCCAACGATCTCGGGAGATGTCTCGGAGTCGTCGGTCCCCGTGCCTACTATTTCGACGATGAAACAGATTTAATAATAAAAGGGACGTGGGGCGATCGATTTCGCGCCCACACCCGATGATCTGTCCGCGATGGAAGTCGCCATCGATGCGCCGCGATTCCCCTCCTTTATCGTTTTTATTTTTCCACGCGTCGTTGCACGGAAAACGCTGCCCGGGATAATGCTACAATAAATCCCGCCGAAAATCATCTCTGATTTCCATACAAAGGGTTACGCAAGCTTTTACGGGGCTGCATTTTTTCTTCGCGCTTTTGGTTGTCTTTATGCTCCGTTCAACTATCGTCGCGATACATACGCCTCATGCTTTAAAGGATTTTATCTGAGTCATTCGTGCATTGTTGGAAACGGAGAAGAGTACAAAGGTACAAAGACGTCTTTTGAGTAGACACGGCACTCGAGCTTGCAGAAATCGAGCTTGGTACTCGTACTTGCGTGGATGTAAATGATTAGCGCCGAGTGTTAGGAATCAATCTAAAGAATGAAATTAAGGTGTTGTGCTACACTCCAACACATTCAATGTAGATAACGATTCCTTTTCCCTGCGGGACCCATAATTGCCTATATTCCCTTATCGTATCCGAGTAACATCTCCCAATAACTATATGTATGTTTAAATTCGGATGCTGAAATCTTTCCTGCGCAAAAATTTCTCAGCAAAAATATCTCAGCAAAAATCTCGAGGGATAAACGGTAAGGGATTCCTCGAGGTAATTACCTTCAAGCCCCCTCAACGGGTGGACCGAACAAATCAGGTTCAAATTCACTCGAACAAACAGAATTTTGCGAAACATCCGTAGCAAACGTAGCGCCTCGCGGATTCTCATCGTTGACGTCTGTGTCGCATCACGCGGCAGTATTTTGCAATATTATCTCCAAGTGCGAGCGCATCGATCCGCTCTCCTTTTCTCTCCCTTTCTCTTTGGCCACCCTTCCCCCGCCGCGTGCAACCCGTCCACCATCGTTCCCTCGTAGAATCGTGGCTTCGTACCTTAACCATTCAATCTTTGAATCACAATAACAGCAGCGTGATGTATAGCAGCGCGACTCGGCATTAACATAGGATCCAAATATGTAATCCCAGACATCGCTGGCGGCCATCTGATATGTTCATTATATATTATACCGCGAGAGAGCGTGTATCTCATGCACCGCCGTCGCGGAACAAGTAGGTGCACACCCCTTCTCTGCCCGTCCGGCCCCCTCCCCCACCTCTTCTTGTGTGCAGCACGCTGCAACGCGTCTAGTTAGATGCATTTCAGGTGCGCACACGTGCACACGAATGCTCGAGCCGCGCTCTACTCGTCGTACTTTCAGCGCGCAATAATAAAGGGAAAAGGCTGCGCCACGGAAAGGGGAAAAGGGATTAATTATTGTCGTCGACGCGAAATTTCGAAATTAAATCGCGCGCGGGATTCTTTCGTCGAGAAATTTGACGACCGACGAACTCGTTTACAAGGAAGATGTGCGGGGAGATAGAGGAAGAGAATCGAAGGGTTTTCGGGGGTTGTTTTTTTTTTTGAAAAAGCATAGTTGTTATGGAATAAGGTATCTGATTTTTCAGATGATAGTTGAACAGCAGATACTGTTTAAATCTCGAGATAAAAACTAACTTTTGAGTCAGAGTCTCAGAGTCTCGCAGTATCGGAGTCCCTAGAATCTCAGGGTCCCCAGAGTCTCAGGGTCTCGGAATCCCTAGAATCTCAGGGTCCCTAGAATCTCAGAGCTTCAGAATCTCAGAGTTCTAGAGTTCCTAGAATTTTCAGAATCTCAGATTTTCAGAGTCCCTAGAGTCTCAGAGTCTCAGAGTCTCGGAATCTGGGAGTCCCTAGAATCTCAAAGTCTCAGAGTCTCAGAGCCCCGAGAATCTCAGAGTCTCAGAGGTTCAGAGTCCCTAGAGTCTCGGAGTCTGAGAGTCTCAAAGTATCGGAGTCCCTAGAATCTCAGAGTCTCAGGATCCCTAGAGTCTCAGAGTCTCAGAGTCCCTAGTCAGAATCAAAGACTCTTATCATTATTACTATCTTACTAAACGGAAGTAAACAATGATCACACCGCACCCTGCCCTTCCTCGCAATAACGAAACTCGAACATGTCTTCGAATTCCTGTGCATTATTGCTAGCTCCTCAGGTTAAAAGGAGATAAATTTCCGTCTGGAAGACTCGTCACGACGCGTGTATACAGGCAATTACGTATTTACGAACGCATCGAGGCAACGCGCATCAGGCTTGTAACATGTGCGAACGCTGACATTTCTCGCGCGCAAACATATATCAATCGCTGGAACGAATGATGGACCGCGTCTCCCTGGAGGCTCCATCCCCGTCTTAATGCTCATTAATTGTCTGGTGCGGACAACGTAATTATTTTGTCAATCACCCACGGGGAGAAACGATCTCCGCTAGCCAGCGCCAATTGTCTTCTCGTTATTTTCGCTTGCACAACGACGACCGTTCGACGTCGACCCTAGGGCGGTCGGTCGATCGCGATTCTTTATTTTTGTACGGCTTATTAGCTGGGTCACGGGGTCGTATCCATCAAACACCATCAGCATCCATTGTTTCGTTTCACCTGCGAAGGGCCCGGTCCCCGCCGCGACCATTTACATCGTTTCTTTCCTTTCGCCATCCATACGTTCGTGTACAGGCGTGTCAGAAAGTTCACGTCTTCAGACTTGTATCGCCGTTCGATTCGCGAGTGGTTAATCAGTGAGGTTCGTTGCACCGTTGGCAGGTCCTAGTGGTAATTATAGGATCGTTGCGAAACGAGCCGATTTTTCCGCGAACGACGTCTCAGAGATCGTGTAGGGGTGCGTGAATGGCTATCGGCGGGATTTTTGAAGGTGGGATTTTTTATTGTCTTGAAAGGTGTTCTTTGTATTGTAGGAGTCACGATCTTCGGATCCACAGTCGACCGTTTGCTCTGCTATTGAAATGAATATGCGAAACATATTTTCAAGAGCTGCGAAAGAATGTAACCACCCTGTCTTTTTAGAATCCATCAGCGTGCTTCTCATATTTCAACAAAATTTGACACGATTTTTATACCTCACCTCCGTTATCTACCCATAACTTGTCAAAAATTTCATCAATTGTCGCAGGACGACGCGTGATAAAATGCATCAGCACGCCTGCACCAACCTGCACTCCACAGTAATGTAACGCACTCAACATGTTTATTCAGCGAAAGTAAAATTAATGATCCTCTCACCAGTTGGCAAAAATAAAAAAAAAGATACGAAAGGTGGAAGAGAGAGACGGAAAGCTCCATGGCGAGGAGCGTATCTCGGCAGCCGATTTTTCGTAGCCCGTCGAAAAAGAGAATTCAATTACTCGGTCGAATCGTTTGGTCGTAACAGAAACGACGCGCCATCCCGCGTAAAGGCTCACCTGCCAAGCCGCATAATACTGGAACAATCCTGTGGGCGTGAGGCTGGCTAACGCTCGCTGCCGTTGTTGTTGTTGCTGCTGACCCTTTTTGTTGTTTCTCGCCTGGGCCCGGCCGCGCGCGAGGACTTTTCTTTTTCTCGCTCGGCCACGCCGGGCCCACCCGTGGCGAGCCGATCACCGTGCCAGCTCGTTCGTCCGACGATTTCGTTGCATTTCTAAGCGACTCGTTGCCTGGGCCCCCACGAGACAACCAACCGGGGCCTTTTCACCTCGAAAAATCATTCCGGAGTCGTCGGAGCGCGCGCGAGCGTCAGAGGTGCCGACTGGATTGATGACTTCAGCAACGCGTTGACGAGGAAATAAAGAGATCCTCGCGGAACAAGAGACGCAATAAAAACGGAAGATGCTCGTCTCGTCTTTCTCGGAGACGTTTCAGTTATGTCTTGTCGTGCTCCAAGTGCGCATAGAGTGGAGAATTGCAGGGTATCGAGAAGTCGTGAACTTTGCTTTATTTCGATGGAGTTCTAAACGAATGTTTGACTCGTGAAGTGGAGGGATTCTCTGGTTCGTGATTATATTATTCGTCCTAGTTTATACCGATGGCATCGAGAATGGAGTTGGATAGGATGATAGGAGTAGCGATGACTCCAAGTGTTGAACCATCGATGTGGTCTCCGGACGATTTCTGGTCTCCCCTAGAGCAGAGTGACTAAAGGTAGATTTCTTTATCCTGGTACATAGTGATGGGGACCCTCAGGGGCTGTAGCTGTGCTTGGTCAAAGCTACGGTATGGGTTTAGCGAACCCGAGGAACCCGAGCTCCTTCTATTTCCCGAGCTTCTTCATTGAGTCTCACCAAATCACTGGCACATCATAGAAAATCGATTAAAAAGAATACAGTCTGAAACATTAAAAAATATATGGTTACGGGTCCCAGCGTCGTTCACGGGTGGAGGTTTAATGCGCTCGTTCGCTCGTTGATAGTTAAATCCCACAAATTAGAGATGAGCACGTATCGATAAGAATTTTAATTACGGACGCTAAGCAGACCGAACGGTGGTCAACGAATATCCCAATTAAACTTGGACCCCGCGGAAGCAGCGGCGTACAATTAACGTTTAACGAATATCTTTCTGGAACTGGTCGCAACACAAGCGGGGACAATGGTAACGAAATGTCGGACAAAAGCGTCCCCGGACAATGGCGCCGCCGCGTCGACGTTGAATCGATGTAATTTCGAACGTATCGGCAGGAAGTGACTGCGCGCGAATCATTTCGAAAACAAAAATACAGCTCGATTCCGCGCGCCGGGTCCCCCGCCTAAAGGAAAACACGGCTGTTACCGGTTTCTTTTAATTCACGTATTGTGGGCCACGTTTGCTAGCCACAAAGACGTTCCCACGAGGCGGCCAATGAGTCGGCAGATATAACAAAAACATTGACCCGCCGTTGGCGGGGTTCCCTCTTCATTCTTTCATTTCCACGTCCCGATTCCTCCTCGAAATTCCGCCCCCGAATTCACGCAGCCCACGGTAGCGTCGTTGCTTTCTGAGAGGTGGAAACAGACCGACTTCGTTAGCTTCGAGGCTCGAGGCAGCACGTGGCTCGATTCTTTCGAGTTCTTGGGTCGATTGCTTTGGCACCGGTGCTGACATTAATCAATGGAATTGGGTTCCACTGCAATGGAAGGTTTAGTTATCGATTGCAGCTCAAATTGTAAGGAAATTTAACCCTTTGCTGTCCTACATCAAGTGAGACTCGACGGAACTGTATTAACCCTTTGCACTCTGCACCATCCGTTGGAAAATATGCGAACGGGAATCGCGTTACATAAAATAGTCTAACTTTGGAAACGTGTTTCTTTTGGTATTATTAGACTGGAAAATTCTTGTAGCTTTCTTGAATTGTTTCTTAAAGCATGAATGCTTTATGTTTGCAGTGGTGTCACTCATAAGATTTGTTAGACTTATGATGTATCCTCATAGGGGATATTCTAGTGCAAAGGGTTAAAATCAGAAAATCTGGACTGCAAAGGGTTATCTCTTTGCACTCGAGAGGTGACCCTCAGTCACCGCTAGGTTTTCTTTAGGTTTCATTTCTTTGGAACTCGAAGTGCCAATAAAATGATTGTCGTTGAGGCAAAGGTGACCTGATTCCCAAATCTCAAATTAGAGATCTCATTTTTGAAGCGAATATAATCTTAGCATTCGTGGCAATAGAATGCTAAGAAAGCATCTCGAGTTGCTGGTAGATACCAGGAAAAAAGGCCTCGAGTGCAAAGGGTTAATTATCGATTTGCTCCAAATTTGCTTTTTCTATTCATTTCTTACGAGCTAATAAAATATACGAATTTCAAAAACTAAACTATCCTTAAAATCTAAACGAATCTATAAATTCGGCATGTACAGACTCGCGTCATCTCGCGCAGCATAAGTCTCCGTGTACTTTTCTTCCAAGGGAGAATTTTCAGAAAATTCACCTCGTAAACGCTTCTCTCCGTTTCGAGTTTTCGAGTCCGGCAGTAATTTCAGGGATATCGGGAACGTTGAATAACGGCGAAACGCTGCAGA
This sequence comes from Hylaeus anthracinus, assembly GCF_026225885.1. NCBI lineage: Eukaryota > Metazoa > Arthropoda > Insecta > Hymenoptera > Colletidae > Hylaeus > Hylaeus anthracinus. Next base: position 9,787,982 of record NW_026534333.1, on the reverse strand, counting down.
AAAATTACCTGCAGTCTGCGGGCACGCGAAACTAGGAGCGATTGGGAGCCAGAGTGGCGCTGACGGCTCGTGCTCGCGGAATTCCGCACCTAATAAAATTGAACGGATGAGGTGGGTCGAGGTCGTCTCATTGTTCGCGGAACACTAGAGACAAAACCGACTCGCTGTGCTGTTTTCGATTGAAATCGATTACCGGACGTCCCCGTTGTCGCTCCACTAAAAGCGACCGATCGTTTCCTCTTCTGTTCCCTGTGTCTTACTGAAAAATTAATACACTGGAACGCTGATTTTGTTTGGCGAGGGTGTTTCAATTAATTTTTGTTTGACGATTCGACTGCGGCACGGTGGAGACGAATTGAAACATGAAATCAGGAAAATGGGTTACAAAGAAATAAGCGAACCAGGTAGGAGTTCCATGGGAACGCGACTCCTTTGGCTAGCCTTTAAATACCGCATAATCCTGGCTATTTCCGAGTCAAAATAACGTTCGAGGAAGGGCTAACGTTTTTACCAAGCGGCCACTGTCGAGTGAAATGAAAGATAGCCGCGCGCTCACTATTCTGGGAAAGCCCAAGAATTCGGCCTGGTCCTGAGAATCTTTATGGGACCCCATGCCGAAGGGCATGGGGCGCTACCATTGTTCGATGGTGCCAAACAGTCTGGCCGGGCAGACTTGCGCCGCGTGTGCGCCGCTGGTAGATTCATAGCCGTCGCTTCTTAATACAGTGAATGATTTCACTGTTTCCAGCTTTCGAATTGAATGCGTCGTCTCGTTATTTATGGAGATAAGCGGGTCGATTGTTCGGGCAATTATTGGCTGGAAAAATGTTGCTCGATCCGGAATTTATTCTCAGAAGCCTGGGAAGAGAGGATGATCCGAAAGAGTTGGAGAGTAGAACGGATTTTTCTTGATATAATAATGCGAGTAAAATCCATGGCTTCTAAAATCTATTCTCTGCAGTTATAATATTCGTCTGCTTCCTCGTTTCGGAGTTCTATCCAAAACTATCTCAAAACATCCACTCGAACGAATAACTCAGACCATGAAAAATGACAGCCCTCGAAGGACCGGCCAAACCGAAGACGCGTCAGGGACTAGGAACCGATGAGACGCAAATTAGCCACTCGGTCTCTCGGCGAATATGTCTTCGAAGGAGGCAGAAAAAAAAAAGATTGCTCGTAAATAACGAGGTGTTTATATGAAATTGCGCTTCTTGGAAGCCTCCCCCGCGCGTCCCTTCGCGTTTTCGTCGAAATTTACGACCACCCCGAAGTCTCCGTGCTCGAAACGCGACGGTGACGGCAAAGAGGAAGGAAGATGAACACCCCAAACGTCGTCAAGCAGAAGCAGTCGAAGGCGAACCGCAACGACCACGCAAAAAACTATATATTAGCGTTATATTAGCATTCCCCGAAGACAGCGACGAAGACTATTCGCTGGCGGGACTTGCCTTACGTCCGAGAGACGGGTATTGTTGGTTTCGACGAATGGACACGAGTCAACCTCGACCAGGAACGACGCATGATTCACGATACCGCCGTGGACACGTGCGAGCGTATTAGAGAGCAATCGCGAATAGAAGGAAAATAGAGCTGATGCCTCTTCGACGAGGAAGTGCATGAGTTTTGTAACAGTTAATTTTTGGAACGGTGGAAGTTGAGGATTCGAGACGAAGGCGTTGGTGGTGTATCATATTTTGATTGCATTGAAATGTTAAGGAAAAGAGAGTTCGTGCCTCTCCGACATGAGTTTTGCGATGACAGTCTAGTAGTTAATTTTTGGAACGGTGGAAATTGAGAATTCGAGGCGAAGGGGGTGTATCATATTTTAGCTGCATCGAAATGTTGTTTCCCAAAAGAGTTTCCTAAAATCGAAAACTTATACACATTTCCAGCCACCAGTTGAGCCAATACGATTCCTTCTGCGTTCGTAGAAGGACTGACAAAATGTCTGCCTCTCGATTCGATAACCACAATATTTACTTCTGCCACCGAGGGGGTCGATCGCCATCTCCCGTCCGTTTCAGACCGAAGTCGAGACCCCCAGGAAAATGTTATTAAGACCTCGATCCGAGACGCGAGTAGCGTAGAACAAACTCGGCTCCTCTCACAATGCTCGAGCTTCTCGGAGGGCCATGCCCGTACAAATGGACAAAGCTTATTCTCGATTTCTATTAAACGACCTCTCTCTCTCTCTCGGCCCTGCGACCACTCGACTTCTCGATTTTTTTTCTTTCACCCCGTGCCACCCCGGCGCAGGAAATAATAAAATAACGCCCGATACGCTCGGCTTCACAGGGCCCGTCTCGCGAGTCATTAACGTATTCGGCGCCCCATCCCCCTTCTCCGTTATTTAAATGATACCACAATGGCCTTATTTGCTCGCGACAATAGGGCCCGGTCGATGTACTCGTTCGCGTTGCGCGATTCGTCCGAGTTGCCAGAGGAGAACTACGAGAGGCCACGAAAGAAAGGACCGATGAAAAACAGTTCCATCGATACTGATCTCTTCGTAGCTGCTTTGTCCGTTTCTTTCTTCCCCTCCGTCCTCTGGACGTGCACGAGAAACGGGTGGCTTAATTTTTTTGGCCCCGTGAGTAGGTTCTCGAGTTTGTTCGTAGGACTCGCGTGACGGATAGAGACGACGATAATGCCATTAAGGTTCCTCTGTTGGCCTCGACTCCGACGACGAGAGACTGAATAGTTTCGCGATGCAAGGGCCATCGAGCAGATCATTGTGGACCACGACACCTTGGTTAGGGGAAATAAGGACCTCGGGAGTTCGTTCCCTTTTGGCCTAAGTGGATGATCGTGGTCTCCTTTGAATTTGTTATTGATAGCCCCGCGGTACGACTGAACACCCCTTTTTAGACTGTAATGCAGCCCTTGAAGTAATTTGGCGGATCACCTAACGACAGAGTGCGTATTATAGGATGGTTCTTTCCCTTTGATGAATGTTTCGATAATTGGTCGTCGATGTACAGTAGGATTCCATTGGTTAGTGATGTAGAATTTGTTAGCTGAACCGAACTCTGATTCCCTTGTACACAGAAGCAATCGGTGACTATCAGCACCTTTGGTATTCTTGGAAATTAT
>NW_026534333.1:9663092-9784876 GCF_026225885.1 Hylaeus anthracinus | reverse complement strand
ATTAACATTCTCTTCCTTTAAGTAGGATTCTTCCTAAAATTTAAAGAATAAAAACAAAATTAATCGTTCGATTGAAAACTTGACAAAACTAAGCCTTCTTTCGCGAAATGTTCCAACTGCGAACCCCTTCCTCGATCAGATTCGAGAACTGTCAGTTTTAATTGCATACTTCGCGCGAACAAAAAAATTCGCAAGCATTCGTGATCTTCGCATTCGCGAAACGCGATTTACGTCATCGTCTACACGTACGCCGACGGTGTGTCCCCGTCACATTTCTTGCACGGTAATTAAAATTTTGAAGTCACGGATTAATTAAAGCCGAACAATCGGGATCGAAGACAAGCGAATTCGAATCACTCGTAGGTGGGAAGTTTGCAGCACTTCGTGCTTGGAAAACTGAAGTCGAGTATCCTTCAATGGACGCGCGCTCGCTTAAATTCCTGTCTCGTCGGCAATTTTCCGAAAGGCTGACGACGCAGCATCCAAAACACGCGCATAATCTCGATTCGCCTCGCGAGATACTCGCGATCGAAGTCACACGTTGGAAAGAAGCAAAACGAGGACTCCGTTCTAGGTAACTGCGCCAAGCAGAATTTAATTAATTCTCACCGGTTCTTTTTTGTTACACGGATTGGTAAAAAGAGGAGGCATACGCCATGAAAATTTGTAATATCAAAAGTAATTTTGACCAAGAAGTTCGACATACTGTAGTAAGTGTCCTTTTAATATCGAAACAAAATATTGTTGGTCGATAGTTTTCTGAGTAATTATTTAGAGAATTCAGAAGATTTCAAAATGGAATTTTACGTTGTTCGTTTCTCAAAAGTTTCTGTATTTGTGCTATTAGTATTTAACGCACTTGACACATTAGTGTTTCTTATATAGTCAGTCCCATAAATATTCGTACCTATTATGTTTATTAACCTCTTTATTACTGTACTGTATTAATTAAACGCTTTGAAACATATTGTGACTTTCAAGTCCACTTCTATGAAGTTCGTTTTTAGTTGTTGGCTGGGAGCACAAACTTTTTATCTTTCAGAAGCTAGTTAGAGACAACTCTATAAGATGATATAAGACCAAGATGGAGGCCTAGATTTTAATAACTTTTGAGAAATGCAGTAAATAAAAGATTAAAAAAATCTGTCTAAATGAAATGAAATTAAAGTAAAGATTTGATATTTCCAAATAAATGTTTCGTTATAATTCTGTACGTGAACAAACTTTACACTCGAATGTATTAATAATGAAATGTTTATTCGAAAATATCAAGCCTATCATTTAATTTGGACAGATTTTTTTAATATCCATAGAAGGTACGAATATTTATGAGACTTACTGTATTCTAAATGTAGCAGTTCAGATTTTATTTGTCTCCCCCTTTATTTTAAATTTCACTAACGAGTTACTAATAACAACTAATGGATGGAACCAGGAATTTCATGTTTACTTCAACACGGTGTTAATTAGACAAGCTAAATGTGCCGATGACTAGGTTACTGTTGTGATCAGGTGCATCTACGTTGCCCGTCAGAAAAATAGGAATCGATTTTTTCGCCTTTCACGAGAGGGCGGGACGGAAACAAAACGAAGACTCGATTCTAGGTAGCCGCGCCGTGCAGAATTTAATTACGCATTAAACGCGCGTCTCTCCTCTCTCCTCTCTGTGTCTCCCTTCCTCCGCGGCAGGGCTGAAGCCGCCTTAACACAGGCTGGCCGCACCGGTGGAACTGCACAAGAGGCACAGGTACTCGACTTTCAATGACTGCCCCCGGACCCATTGTGCCCGATTTCAAAGGATATAATTACGCTCACCTATGCCACGCTCGAATATCGCGGGGTTTTGTTCGCCCGTGCGAATTATCCATGGCTCGATCGCTTCGATTCCCGATAAGACTCGGTCTTCGAGCCGAGAACCTTTTATTCCTATGGTTGTACGCGCGTCGAGGGGGTGGCCGACCGTTCCACTGGAAGGAAGTTGATTAAAACAGGAACACAGCGTATATTCGTCGGGAAAGGAACCGAGCTGCCCCGCGCAGGGGAACCCGACGAACGTTTGATCCCTTTCAGATCTTCATCGCCTTATCTCGTAAATATGATCTATCTTCATTGCCTAGCACCGTGTTCTCATTACTTTATATGATAATTAAGCTATAGAGGTGTCTTCTGTAGTCTCGTGTTTCGTTTTACTTTTTCTGCCGCGAAACCTTCGAGCGAAGAGACTCGCCGATAATCTCCTCGGTAAACTGTTGGTTTTGTTGAAAGTAAGCTTTCTTTCTGTGAGAATGCTTTCGTTTTATTAACGTCAGAGTAACTTAGTCGCAACTCTACTCGCAAGCCCTTTGCACTCCATATCGTCGCGAAGTCTCTGTTGTTTTTGTGTTCATTTAACTACTATTTCCACTATAAATAAATTTTCGTACGAGTAACATTCGCCTTTCGTGAAACATTTCAGAAACCGAGAACCATCCTCCCGAGTCAGTCAACTCCGGAGTTAGGCAAGATCCTCCGCTGCGCACGGAAACGAAGAAAAGTAAACAAGAAGACGATCGTTCGAGGTAAGAGTCCCGCGATATTCAACAATGGGCCCGAAAATTACCTAACAGAGCTTCACGAGGCTTTTTCTCGCTACCTCCGCAGTTCGCATCCGCAATGTTTGTGAACATCCTGTTTACAAGTTTCTCCATTCACCAGGAAGGAGGAGGGGGGTGGGGGGAGGGGAGGGGGTTTGCTCCTTTGTAGCGAATAAATTATTATTTGCCCTGAATATTCCATGAAGCCTAAACAGTAATGTTTGCGAGGATTCTTTACGCTCAATTGAACCGAGCACGATGCTCAAGAGCACCAGCGGCTGTTAGGCGAAAAAAGGATGAATATCCGCGATGGAACAAGGGAGTATCTCCCGATGCCAACATCTGTCGGTCCTCACAAATCATTTCCCGCGCTTATGCGAATCGCAAACTAGGCACGAGCACTGGGGTGACCACCGATTCATTTCGGGAGGTTGAAACTCGTCCAGATCGGTCAGCCGTGGAGTCGTTCCCTCCTTGTGTCTCGCGTGTGACCGGTAGAGGCACGTCGGCCATTAAAGCTAGCAAAACGCTGGGTCTAGTGAGTGGCAGTAATAAACGGGGATCCTTTTAATGGGAGTATAAGTGTCGATGAGGAACGATCGAGGGTGCAAACGAGTTTCGCCGACGAGAAGCGCCACACGACTGGTCCTCGCGTCGCCGAGGAAATCCGGTAGCAATGAATTTTGCCGGCGAGAAGTGTACTCCAGGCCCGACTCTGGACGTCACTTTAACCTGTATACATCGAGTTGATGCTTTTCATGGCCGTACATTACACTTTGGAGCGATATTATTCCCTTTTAGGGTGTTCGTTATGAGGTTGGAGACATTCGAGGTTCTATTATTGGGTCGTCCGGAAAGTTCGTGGTAATATTTAAAAAAAAAACTCAAGGGCACGTTTAAATTTAGATATATATTTATCGAATTATATAGTCCTAAGTTTCAAAGATACCGGACATTTAAATCGAATTGTACTCTTGCAAATTGTTTGTTTTTAATATTTGCCTGTATGCATGTTACCATTGTATAATGTTCTTAATATGTATTTTGTGATATTATTTTTATTATTTTTATTATTTTTCCCTTTATCTGACTACTGCAACGAGTATATTGATATCTTTTTAAATTTACTCTGGAAAATTAGGATTAAGGGATACGGCATACATGTTATTTGTTTTCAACCATTCGGATATACACCCTCGCTCATAAATATGTGGACACTTACTACTTTCAATGAATAATTAATATACACAATTTTTGAAATTGAAGATTGCAAAATCCTTTCGTGCCAATTTTCTGCGGGAGCCTTTTCTAGAGTCTTCTATTTAGACGTATTTCCTGTAGTTTGGAGAGGAAAAAAATAGTAGCACTCTTTACGACTACGAACGAGGTAGACTCCGAAGCTCAGATCCTTCGAACGTTCGAACGGCACAAAGAGCATCGAACCGCGATGCCATTGAATTTTCCCAGCCGCGGAAACGTCCCGAGTAAACAGTCCTCTCATGGGATTGGCTTCCAGGCAGTTTGCCTTCTGTATTTGAAAATTTTGGCCGATTTTGCGATTCGAGGGAAGGTTGCCCGATCGCCGAGCGGTAGTGTGGGAACGTTGGTCTCGAAACGTGGTGTTTTTCTTGTCGAGTAAACAAATTTGGTCTTCTGTGCGCGATATGGAAAATCCCTTACATTAGACCAAAATATAATGTTCTTTATCTAGTGGACTGGAACCAAAACAATTACCCATCTCGTCTCGTTCGACCGCCTTCTGGTACCGAGAATTCCCAATAAAAGTAAACAAACGTTCGAATCCCAAACTTGCGCAAAGAAGAGAGAGTACCGGAGCTTCGTTGCGATCGAACACGCCAATACAGAGTCGCAGAATGCACAAAGCAGGTCTCGTTGAACGCAGCGAGCACGCAGGTTCGATCGGCATCGAACAAATTCCTCTGGCGCATTAACAAACAGAGGAACTGACTGCAGCCCCTGTCTCGGCGACCTCCCTCGGCCGGCGTTCCACAAAAAGGGCCGCGATAGGTGTATCCGCAGCCGCTTATCGATTAGAGCTGACGAAGACACGAATCGAAACGGGCGGCACACCCATGGACACATCCGCGGCAACAATAGGTTAACACACAGGGGGCAGTGGCGCAACTCGCGTAATGTAATTATGGTACACGAAGCGCGGAAGGTAGTCACTGCCATAATGGGCAATTGTCCCCGGCGAACGGTGCCACAATGGCGGATTTCATTGCCGTTAACAACTGACTGTCCAAATACATCGTGCAGCCCGCGCCAGGACAATGAACGACCGCTGTCCGGATCAGGTTCTCTTTATAGCTTGGACGTTGTTTATCAGCATCGCCTGGACGAACGTTCTCTCTCTATCTCACTCTTTCTCTCTGTACCCTCTCTTTCTGGTACACGCGTACACTTTCTCCAGGTCTGTCATCCCTTCCTGCGATTCTAGTTTTTTGACGCTACCCTATATCCTATACGCGTCTTCGCTACCCGAGAAACAACCCCTTGACAAGCCTTCAGATTTGTACGAGGATTATGTTGACCTTCTGCTCGAATCTATTGCCTCCGACAGGGGACGACAGGTTCTGGCGTCGAGTGGGAAGCGGCGATGGGACTTTGGGAATTCTGGACGATGGATTTTCGATGATACACCGAGACGCACGATCCCATCTTTCTCTATGTACTATCGTTGTTACCTAACCAATGGGGAATTTCTCGTATCTCACAGTTTTTTTTTTAGAGATTTGTGAAACTATCACTTGCCTCAGTAGCACGTGAACATTCTAAAGAATCTACTTGGATATGTTATTTCTATCACTAAATCTACCGACGTTCGTTTGTAACTATTTCTATCGAATGACTAGCCTTAGATATACTTTCTTCAATGAAATGCAAAAATATTTTACGTCGAACTAAATCGAATAATGCATGAAATAATTGCATATAATTCGCACATAACATATAAGAACCGTATACAAAAATTTGCGAACGGTCGTGTTCGCACCGATCGTGGTACGTTTAGGGTTAAAGATTAGTTATTTTTTGTACAAAAAATAATTGCAACGTTATTAGATTACAAACCATCCAGCAGGTCTATCGAAGTCTATTACTTTGTCGCGTGGTAGCAAACGAAGAAAAGACGAAAATGTTGAATACACTACGCCTATGCGATTGCTGGTGCCAGTCTGTCTGGTCGAGACAGCTTCCCGCTCCCCTCGAAAACGCTTTCCGCCCAAAGCAAAGGAAACGTAACGAGGGCCATCTTAAAAATTCCTGGCACCCCGTCGAGAACGACTCCACCCCCAACACGTTCCTGGGTCCCCTTTTATTCCTACCAATTTCCATCGTGCCGGTGCCCGGCCCAAACTATCAATGAACAGCCAGCCTTATACTTTCCACTGTGCATTCCAAACGGATTGCGGACTTCTCTTTTGTCTCTATAAGTACCTAATAATCGAAAACTTTGAAAATCATCCCACGACGACGCCAATTCTAATAGCCGGAGAGCAAGTCGATGAGTATTTACGTTATTATCGCTTTTCCTACCGACACTTCACGTATATGACAGAGTACAATTTTTCTTAGAAAATCCATACTGATATTATAAATGCGAAAATAACTCCTGTTGACGCATAAACTGTTGAACAGATTTCGATAAAATTTGGCAGCGAGACAGATTGCATCCTGAGAAAGGACATAGGCTATATTTTATTTTGATAAGAACAAGCTTTCAGTTCGAAATTTCGTGGTTGAACAGTCAGTCGAACGCAAACGACAAAAAATAAATGGTACTCCACGCGGAGTGCAACTAGTAAACAATAAAAAAAGAAACGAATACTGAAAAATGTATTATACGTATATTTGAGGAAAGGTCGTTTGAAGTTTAAAGCCGATTCGATTACATCGTATTGCCTATAGAAAATTCTAATCGAAATTCTAAAAACGTCATATAACTTTTTCTCGTTTCACTGTGGTGCTCTTCACTATTTGAAATTGATATGCTTGGAAAACTCGTGGGGACAGGGTCCCAATTAACCCTGTGTATTTCTAGCTTCTTTTTTAAATTGTGATCTTTTACTCAGCATAGTTGCAAGTTTCCTTTATGGGAGATGTAAATTAAGAGCTCGGTGTATCCTATACGCTGAGAGCACAGTTCCAAAGTTCGTAAGTTTCCCACAAAAACGAAGGCAGACTTTCGTTTGTGAGACGGCTCGCAACCGTACTTCCTATGCCATTCGTAGGATTTCCCTTTGTACGCGAGCGTGGACAATGGGCCAACATTTTCAGCATTCGCAACGTTGAATCGACCATTGTTCAATATGGACAGGTCAACGTGCGGCCGCTATAGGAAGAAACTTTCTTAAGTTGGCTCGGAAACAACTGACTCTGATCTCGTCTCAATAGAGAGGCGATTACGCAGAATTCGTTCGGCCAGCTAATGATGAATTCGCATTTTAAAGTGATTCTAATGCAATGAATAAGCAATAACGCAACGAAAAGCTCATCTTCAGGGAAGATCTCGTATTTTTGATGTTTAGGTATACCTTTCTTCCTTCATGTTTAACGAATTATTGAAGTGGTAGATCAATTCCTTCGTGTTATATTATTTATTCTATTTACTACATTTTTATTTTGAGGCGTTTTATTTAGATCCGAACCAATGAAATCATTTCTACTCTTCCCGTTTTACATCTAAACGGAAATCCTCGTACTATCGACCCTCGCGATTTAAGATCGCCTCTAATTATTCCGAAACGTGAGCTCCCCTTATTAGCATTAGAAGGGTCGTTCTATTTTCAATTGAATTTCAAAGAAATTCCATGTCTCGCTCGTGTAATTCCGCGCGAGTTCAAATTAACATTTGCAGTCAATTGCAACACGCCTCGACCTCGAGAGGTGGTTCACAGGAGATACCTTCGGTCATTTTTCGAAGCGATGCTTTACCCCCGAGCGAGCATTTAAGCCTGACGCATATGTGTCCCCGTAAAGTCAAGGGGGTAAGTGCGCTCAGCATACGTTTTTATTCACGGTGGTCTGACGATTCGCGGTCGGCCAGCTTTCGGAGGGTCCGCAAATTGTTGGTTAGGGCTCAAAGCCAATCGAGGGAGGAGAGAACAGGGACCACGGGCGAGTCGCGATAAGTGACATTAGTTTGTGATCGTTCGACCAGCGACGATCACACGGGGGTCGTTGAATTCACCCCGTCGAATCCAGACGCTGGGACGTGCGTCGTTATTCGATAGAAAAGTTTTGATACTACACCTACCACGACCGGTCAAATCACTGTTTTCAAATTATTTTCATTCGAAAGCAACTCTCGATAAAACTTGCCACGGAGATAGATTCCATTCTGAAGAAGAACGTAGGCTACATTTTATTTTGATAAAAGTAAGGTTTCGGTTCGAAATTTCGTGGTTGAACTGTTAGTAAAACTGCGGGGCACAGCTGGCATGATATATATGAATTATGTACAATTATTTCATACATTATTCGATTCAGTTCCACTTGAAATATCTTTGCGTTTAAAAGAAAAATGTGTCTTGAAAACTATTCGATTGCCCCATCACGATAGAAATATTCGTTGCTTTTCGTTGCTGGAGTCGAATTGAAAAATAATTTGACGAGGGAGTATTTGGAAATCGCAGATTTTCGTGGAACACAGCAAAGCAAAGGGGTGAAAATAATGTCGAAGATGCACAAGATGTGGAAGCAAAGTTTAAATGTGCTGATAGGTTCCTGTAGGTAAATACTGGATTTAAAATCTAATAAATACGACTAATTCAATTAACAGTTTCCAAGATCGAGTGGTCTGAAAGCAGCCTACGGCTCGTCGCCTCGAAAGGGTCTCGCCGCCCAATGGTTCCTAAAGTTCAGGCCGGTAGGACGATTATCGTTATCCAAATAGCGACATCCAGCTCGTTCCCCTTTGTCGCGGCGCGAAAGTCGATTGCGTCCATAAAGCAATCCCGGACCGAATCCCGCCGCTTAAATATTCCTGAAGGGCTTTAAGCAGGGTGGACAGGGGCCAGGAGGGTCAAGGATTTTCACGGCAATTGCCGATAAACAATTCGGACGTCCCTCGTGGGAGGTACGGTCGCGCTCCTCGAGCCCACCGCAACGCCTCTCTCGAAAGCTAGTTTCGACAAACACCCTTTCGCTCTCCTTCCACGTCTCTCTTTCATTCTCGTTTACTCCGCGTATGGTTTACGCATGCTGCCAGCGGGGAGTCCCCCAAGGACGTCGGCTCCCGGCTCCAGGGGCGAGAAGGAACCGCAACCAGCGAAACCAGAACCCGCCAAGCCGATGACGAAACTCTGATTCTTCGTTCTGGTTAGGAATATTTTCGTGGCCGGGGTAACTGCGTCTCCTGACCCCTGTCCTGCTGGTGTAATGTATAGTTCGGGGGGATGATAAGGTGCTCGGGGGCTGGAAAGCCAAGAACAAGACCGCAGGAGCAAGTTGACGAAGTGTAGTCCGAAGATGTACGGGGTACTTTAGAGACGCGGTTGCGAGGTTTGGAGCCTTGTAGTTTTTACTTCTTTGGGTAGTGCTTTCGCGTGTAGTTTTAGGTGGGCGATATTGTCGGATGGCGATAAACTTGAAGAAGAGATAAGTTTCGACCCTTTAAACATGGAAATCTCGAAGTTGGTCTAACCTGGAACAAAAATCTTACATGGATGTATAACCAATGTTCTAGCGAACACTGTTTCAAAGTTCCCCATCCAAATCATCAGTAATCGTTATACTAGGTGAACTGGAAAGTAATGTTGTGTTTACAATTTTAAATACTTGTTTATCACTCATCGGTCCATTGATTTTTATCGATCTGGGATTGAAGATTTGCACACTAGATGGCGGAAGGCTGTTGATAATGAAGGGCAATTTATTAAAAATTTGTTTGAATTTAATGTAAAAGAAACGACATCACTTTCCATTCCACCTGATACTTAAAAACTTGCATATCAACCAAAGATCAACGAGGACCTGTACTTGAAGTTGAGCCAAGAGGGGTGTTGCGTCAAATACTCTTCCCAGTGTTTACTGTCACATCGAGACAACATCGGGACACAAAAGATGTAGAACAACAGTGGCTGCAGGTTACTCGAAAATAGTCACCTCGCCAGGTCCAGGAAAAAGAGGGAACCACGGTTAATTGGTGTCTTTAATCGTCTCAGTTTCGCGGAATAAAGGGGATCGCTTAAAGAGTTATTACGCGAGGATCGGAGAACGAGCTCGTGGAAAAGCGAGGACGCTAACCGCGGTTCTCGAGAAAATCGCGGATAAAGGGTCGCTTTGATGTGAAGCGGCACTTCAGCTAGCCTCCTTTCAGGAACTCTGCCGCTGAGCCGTTCCACCAATTACTTCATAATGTCGGTACCGGAAGAGGAAGAATTCTGGAAAAAAGGCATCGCGCACTTTGCGAGCAGGAAATATCACTCCCCCATTTTTCCAGATGCGGGGATGAATGCGAAAGAAGACCTCTCCTTCTCGTACTGCTTCTTCTTTCATGCTCAGAGTTCAGGTTCTAGTTCCTGGACGATCGTTTTCATTTCCTCAACAACATAATATCGCCCATGAATATTATAAAATAGTCGGACTTCGATGAAGCCTCAATGATAAGATCTGAAAAAATTCATGTTTGTCATTCGTTACACTTTTATTTATTTTTATTTATTTTTGGCGATAAATATTATAAGATACTTGGACTTCGATAAACCCCCAATGGTAACATCTGAGAAAATTCCTGTTCGTCGTTACATTATACTTTCATTTATTTTTGGAATTTTAAATTGAAATAAATTTCGATGCTAGAACCCGATCCAAAGATTAGACTTGAATACGTTGCAATAAATCATCCCGTAAAGTCTGAGAATTGTAATCCGCTGATACTTAGTTGCAGGTGGTACAGTGAGCTCCTCGGTGTGTATTCAGGGTATATATAATTCAAAACTCTTCTATCTGCTGGACCCAGTAATCCATGCTAATTCATGCAAAGAAGGAGGGTAAGGTTACCCTTGCGTATTTAATTATTTTCCTTATTTTCTTTATTCTATCTGCTTATCCCCTTTTTCACACCTCACTTAATTTGCCCCCTCAATATAATTATGTTCCTGTATCTCCGACAATCACTACTTCACTCGTTAAAGGACAACCTTCCATTCGTGGTACTCTATAGATCGTTACAACGTCCATTATGGTCCCAACAATTCTACAACAACGTTTACGAGACGGATGGAGGGGATCTGGATTAGTATTTAGCATTAGAGTTCAACAAGAGTAGGCTATTATTTTTCTTAAGGAGGAATTCTAGTCTAGAACTTTCAAAATATCGATTTTTCTTAATGTTTAATTTTGATTATTTTCACCTGCAAAAAATTGTGTATTGGAACCCTTATAAAAACTCCTTGAAGATTACGAAAAAAATTCCTTAAAAGAACTAAAAATGAACGCTCTGGTCCATCAGTATTTAAGAGATTGTCAAACCCAATGACCAGATTTTCCAAAAGTGTCAGCGCGCAGTCGTAATTCAGCTACTCCGAGTCCCGCGACGCCACCGGCGCGTAATCTGGCGAATGTAAATTAAACATATTTTATTTTCGGGTACCTCTATTCGTATCGAGTCCACCTTTATGCGCTGCCCTTTGATGGGACAAATCCTATTGAATCGTAATCTTGGTAGCAACAGGAGAGAACGGAAATAGAAGGAGGATCATTCCCTAAGTCTCCGCGTGGAGCTGTCGGGCAAACAATGCGATCTACGCACAAATCGATCGCCTCGGATGAAAGATACATCGATCCTATGGACCGATCTGTCCTTTCCTTTCTCTCAATGGGCCTCCTAGCGCAGCTCAAAGGTCGAAAATAAAAGACTGTCGCGCGGAGAGCACCTTGAAAAGGAACGCCGCCACATAAATGTATTATATATTTATGCCACGTCCCGTGGATACCTGGCATTGTGCCCCCAGGGCCGTCTCCCGACGGTCTCCGCCATTCCTGACACCCTGTCGCCCCTTTTGTTTCGTGGATGATTTCACTCGTGTGGGACACCTTCGTGAGATAAGCCACACAATGGCTGGTTTCTCGTCTAAGGAAGACAGTATCGCGATCTCATCTCGCCCCGATCGGAGTGCCGAGAGAAAAAAGTCCCTTCGGTGCTATGCGGTCTCTTATTTTTGGGATTAGTTTATTTTCAGTGGCACTGCATCCACCGACGCGACGTTCTAACGTTTCGGGGAGCCTCGTGAAAAATTGAACGTTCCAGATCGAGAACGAGTCTATCCAAGAGTTGTCGTTTGAAGGAAGAGAGAATGAACTCAAGAATCGCTTTTTCCTGACCAAATATACTACAACTCCGTGTGAAAACACTAGTCCTTCTTGATAGAGAGATGGACCACTGTTCAAAAAACTTTTATTAACGGAACACTTAAAATTCACGTTCTGAAGTTTAGAAGATCCAGGAAGCTTTGTCCTTACCAAACGCGCTACGACCTAACGATTCGAGTTACCACTCTCCCCTTAAAGAGGGACTCGTCTCTCCGGCTCGTTATTACCTTCTCCTACCTGTCGATCCGTTCATGCGTCCTACGCGGATGGTTATTATAGATCCTAGGAAGGATTCACGCTCGGGCCGACGCCAAGTGGCGATGCAGGGCCGTGTAACGATCCAGAGGAGGCGTCCTCGCCGCGCGTGAAGAGGATATCCTCGATGTAACAATCTGTATATGAATACAGCGACTTTTTTTGCGGCCGATACGTGATACTTTCTCGAATCAGGGGGTCCCCGCAAAAGGAGAGACCGAGGCCAGTGGACCATGGGAAGGACCACGCAGACGCAGCGGTGGAAGAGGCTGAAGGACCCGGGCTACCTTCTCCTTTGAAACTGATTGGGATGGAAAAGAAGTGGAAGAGGGGTTGCTCGGCTCGTTACCAGACTCGAGGAAGGGGTTGGATGTACCCTTCCTACGATCAAAGGCCGAGATAACATCCACGCGGCCTGATACATTGTACCGACTCATCATTGCCCTGGCTACCTACGGCGCTACCAGCCTCCGCGCTCGCATCTTCTGTTTGCGGATCAAACTGGTCCGCGAGCGTATTAAATTCCTCTCGGCGCAGGGAAAAAACCATGACGTCCTTTATGCCCCGCAGAATTTCGAACGGCGCGACGCTTTGTTCTGACCACCGTGAGAATTCGGACGCTTCGCCGTCCACGGCTAGCAACAATTGCTAATTTTTGCGCAGTCCTTTTCCCCTCCGATCGATTTTTTTTCCACGATTTGTACGTTCGTAGAGTAATATTTATTTAAGGTTTTTGTCGAGAACTGTGCCAATTCTTGAACATCCGTTAGATCTCAATGAGAAAATGTATCGAAGAGCGCCTGGCAAGGGTACAAAATGGTGAATTCGAGCACTTTAGTCGTCTAGTCTACTTTCAGCCTCGAAGTGGAACTTATTTCCATTTCTTCCACTCTCAGGCCGAGACGAGACCGAATCCAATCCGAGCTTAGCCTGTTCAACCTGCTTCACCGAGGCTCAATAGCATCTAGATACAGACTCTGCTACCTATACGGTGGGTGAACCATTACAATGTATGCGTATATTTCAGGAATTGGTCAATAAAGGATTTATTATAATTTTATCGTGGAAAGTAAGGGTGAACGAAAATTAGTTCTGCATAGACGTTCATACTCTACGCACTCACTAGCAAATATGAACAATTTTCTATTAGGAAAATACCATTCAAGATACCATAATTTAACCCGTTGCAATTGAAAAAAAAACAAGGTTCAACTGTGCTCGAAAAAACAATTTATCAAGCAACCTCGGTTCGTCGACTTCGTGCAACCCGTGTCCAATCGGAACACACGGTACCATTCGTTTCACCGATGCTTCCGTCTTCCGAAGCAGAAAAGAAGAACCGGGTCAGGTATCTTCCTCCAGATCACCCAGCATCTTAATTACAAATTCAACCGCGGCGAAGCTGTTTTTTACTCGACGACGAAAACTTCCTTTGCGAACCTGTAAGTCCCGAACCATCGAGGCGTGGTTCCTTCTTCGAACCAGATGCCGTCGGAGGGTTCACTTTAAGCTCCGTTCACGCGTGCTTTTTGGCGCGCTTCGTAGACCTTCTTTCATCCCCTGGTCCAGTCGTCGTGGATCCAAAGGTAACTTTCCTCTCTCACCCTTCCGACGTTATGTTTCCAAAACATCTAATATCTCGCGCTCGAGCGGGCTAGCTGAATGCCGGGATTCTGCGCTTCCTTTCCAGCCGCATAATCGACGCAACAGCCCCGTGGCAACTCTGTTTTCCTTTTTTTTTTCCGGCTCGTGGGATTACGGCTTCCCTCGTCTAGGCGAGCCGAGCGTTGCCCGCGCGAGAACAGGATGCGTCCCGTGAAGGCAGGCGATTGGCAGGCGTGAAGAATTTCCGCACAATGCTACCCGAAAAATACTGTCGATCGGCTCGCGTCCATAATGGACGACAAACGAGATCCTGCTGAATCAGCCATTAAGCCTGCCTCGGATGCGCGGACCGATTTTTACCGCGTCGTTTACGGCCCTCCGTCGGCGATTTTTGAGACGCGGTCAAATGAAGATGAAAATAGAGTTCCCTTCTGGCCGTCTTGGCACGGCTCGAGTCGAGGCTCCCCCTGTTTCCGAGGGCTTCCACGGGAAAGGATAAAGATCTTCGACTGCGTCAGCCGAGGGATGCGAGCTTGACGTGCGGAATTGCTTCGGAGAAGGAGCGTCCGGTGATCGCGATTCTCGCGATTGCTTGGCGGGGATTGATGGGACGTTTACTATTTATCGCTGTTATTGAACGAGGGGACAAATCTTTTGATGCGATTGAGTGGCAATAATGAGATCAGTTAGGTAATAATCGGATCGGTTCGATGCAGTTCTGCCCGTAGGCCTCTATTGCGACGGTGTCCAAACCTTGTCACGATCGGAGCCATGTGTCACCTATGAGAGATATCGAAGAGATCCCCCGATGGAATACATTAAACGTTGTTATAACGTCGTTATAAATACATTAAACGTTGATGCATTACGATCTTCAAAAAAGGGTTACCTCGAGAAGCAGGTTTTCTATAAATTATATTCACCGCTGATATCGAACGAAGAGACAAATTTTTGATACGCGATAGTACGATCCATCAGTCATTCTAGCAGAGGGTTTGTTACTTCCGATTTAAATCAAGCACAGCACACTAACTTTCAAGTCCTTATTCTCAGTGTTAACATATAGATTGTCAGATGAAGATGAAAATTGCTGAATCGTGAAAATTCCTACGAGGCTAAAATTTTCTTTCTGTGCAATTACAAGTGACGTAATCTAACATCTGCGGTAGTACTTATTTCTGCGACCTCTTTAGAGTTTACCAATACTATCGAAATTAATTTTCTTCGACATCTCACTTTCAGAATGAATTCATTTATTCCTCGAAAATCCTTGTCGCATATGGGCGGTCAATGCGTTAAGGCAATCCAACCGTCTTTTAACACTTACCTAAAAATACTCCCCACTGCTCCCTCAAAACCCGAAGTCTCCCTCCCATCATGGGAGTCACCGAGCCGGATACTAACAATTCGTCCAAAGAAAGGGATCGATTAGCGTCTTCTTACGCGATACACCTATCGATAACAGCCTCGGCATCGATTGATTCACGTCGCGCCTCCGAATCCACTTAGCCCCTCAATTAATCCCACTCGGCGATCGACGATCCTACCAGGCCCAAAATACAAATCGATCGCTGCCACTTCGCTTCGTTACGCTCGTACCGTCCCTCTCCCTCTTCGCCAGGATCCCAACGCCACGTCGAGCGGACGAGGACGAGCGGAGAGGGCGTAAAACACGCGCGCGTTCCTACGTCGGCCCAGTCACAGGGCCGTGCATTCCGATGTCCGAAGTAATATGCAGTTGGACGGGTTCCTGGGTTGGCTTTTCTATTTTTACACCGGCGAGAGCCAACGCTGCGAACCGTCCGTGGAGGTAGGCGCATCTTCGTCCTCGCGTCTATCCCCGTGGTCCATGGGTGTATATGGGTGTCCACGAACACGATGCACGGGATGGTCCATCTGGTTTTTCGAGGCAGA
This sequence comes from Hylaeus anthracinus, assembly GCF_026225885.1. Taxonomy (NCBI): domain Eukaryota; kingdom Metazoa; phylum Arthropoda; class Insecta; order Hymenoptera; family Colletidae; genus Hylaeus; species Hylaeus anthracinus. The sequence goes on along the minus strand of NW_026534333.1, from coordinate 9,769,193 downwards.
CAGCCTGGTGCCTGCTCCGAGAGAGAGCATCCCCCTGCTGGGCCGTGACCACAGGGCTGCGCCTCTCGCGGTCCTTTCAAACCCCTCTTTCTCTGCCTCCTGTTCCCAGCAGGCCGGCATATGAAGTCGTACGGAGGCGAGTTGATATCGAGATTGTTAAACGACTTGGAAAACTCAATTTAGAAAATCCTCGATGGATACCGCGATAAGCCGCGTCGCTTCTCCCTTTAATCGAGGACCGATTTTTTTTAAAGCGCGGGGGGAGCCATTTTATTCTTCGCTGGTGTAGATATAGTCTCCGGGTGGAGTCAAAAGTGGTGGTAATAGTTTCGTGGACTCGAAGATGCTTCTCGTTGTTATCAAATATTAATTCCGAAGAGGGTCGATTCTAAAGATTTTGGTCCAAACGTTGAATTTCGAAATAACGAGACCAAGAGTCCACGGGATACTTTGGAAATTATAGGTAACCGAGGAAACATGATTTTTATTATCAATCCTAGAAACGACATTACAATATCGATTCTATTTACTTCATTCTTGATTTGCTTGACTGCAAACTACTACACGAAACATTTCGAATAAACATGTTTCTCCCGTTACTCTTACTCTTACAACTATTTATTAAGCCAAGTATCTGATCCATTCAAGAACAAAAAATACTTTCTCATTCATAATTCATCTTTTCATTCCGGAATTTGTAACTCCCAATAAAAACGTTCCTCGAAATTTCGTTCTTCCAGCTCTCCCCAAACCTCCGGCGTCTTATTGTTTGAACTACTGGACGCGATCCACTTGTTCGTATCCACGAGACGTCAAAAGGCTCGTAATTCCAGCAGTTTCAGACACGAATTGCCGAGCTACCGGTCACTGTTATTGCTCGTCCCTCTCGACGCCATTAGGATAACAATGTTCCGCCCTCGACGGAGGGGAGAAAGGAAAACGATGAAACGAAACTCGATGTCCTGCATCGGGCTACGCAAACATCTCTTTTCTGCGATAGAATGTGTACCAAGGCGCAACGAAAAAAGATCATCGAAGATACCCGTAGCGGGAATGTAACAAGCGAGATCATCGAGACGGTCAAACGAGCGAGTTAAACCCGCGAGCTCTGCGTTTGGAGAAGGCAAAGGGTGCGTAGAATAATATTTTTTGTCCTCTCGATCCAAAGGTTCTGTGTAACGAAGAAACATACGCGAGGCGAACATACGCGATACACAATGACACCTTTTCGAACGCGGGGAAATAAATAATATACGATATAACGCGTAATACGCGCGCGGTCCGCTGTAATAAGCATAAAATGGTATTGTAACCATTAGCCATAGAATGTTTTTCATCGGACGAGAATTCAATTAGCATTCAGCGGATCCAATTAGCGCTTGAGGGATAACGACGGTTATTTTATATTCTCCTTGTTTCGTAAGATAAAGCATTCAAACGTGACGCAAGCGCAGCTTTCTTGCGGAATTACTTCCGCGTTGTTCCCTGGTTTTCAACGATATTTTGTAATTGAGCGCAGCGATACCCGCGTGTCGAACAAGAAAATACGGAAAGGGACGTGACGTAGAATCGGAGAAAGTTACTATGGAAGACTGGGGGAGGGGAGGGGCCCGGGGGGGGGAGAGGCGGCACAATTCAGAGATCTCGGTAGAATAGGAAGAGGTTGCCTCAGACGGATAAATACGACTGCGCGGAATTGGAGAAGGTTACTATAGAATAATGAAGAAAAATGGGAACAATGGACAAAAGTTCACGGAATTGGAAAATGCTGGCACAGACTGATTCAGAAATTTGAATACAATGTAGAGATGTACCGGAATAGCGCAGCGTAATAAATGTAAATAATAATCATCGTAATAGGCCATTGTGGAACGAGTACAAAACGACACCGAAAGCTAAGTGTAACGCGCAGAGGATCATCGCGCACTATTAAAATACTAGTCACACGTTTCGAATATAGAAGCAACCCCTTCGAGAAGAGGTCAACAAAACAGATAGAGAACTCGAACCATTCGATAAAGTCAAAGTCGAAGCGTTCCAAACAGATGCGCGAGTCCTTCGATAAATTCCACTTCGCTTTAATTATCGAACCACGTTGACGTGATTCATCGATCCCCGTGGCAAAGGTCAGGGCCGCGTCTGGTAAGGGAAAGAATCATAGACAATGATAACCGTTCCGATGGCCAGCTATAACGTGCATCCACATAATAATACGTTAACCGTTAAGCCGACTGTCCTCTCAATTCCGGGGTCTGTGTGGTCCGCCATTGAGTCTTAACTCTTTGATGCATCGTGCGCATATTCATTCGCTCTCGCTTCGCACAATGGCCATAGTGTCCATACACGGCATTGTGTGACCCGTGCGCCGAGCGTTAAACTCTCCGACACGAACATACACGCGCAGACCCTGTGTAAAAGAGCCACTCACACCGTTAAACGGGGAGAAATAAAGGGAGGGATGTAAGTATTCGCCGTTATGCATGTGGGTCTCTATTCCCTCCTAACGCCTGGAATTATTCATCCCGATTCGAATTTATCTGCGCGATTTTGAAGATCGTTTAACTCTTAGATAGCGTGCCGTGATGGACGACGCTGCCATTAGGGGATGGCGAGGCTAGCTTTTCGTCGAGAAAAGCGTTTTTGGATGGATATTTAATCAATCGCGTATTTATATTCTTTTGCATAAGTTTATGAAAGAAGTACAGTACTTGGGTTCTATTAATATTCTAAAGAGGTAAAATTCGTTTGTATTAGGAGGACCAGATTCAAACGAATAAATTTACAAGTTTTGATTTTTAATCGATAGACTGCGAATTTTGATTTATTTATAGGGAATTTGAATGTTCAAGAAACTGCAAAAGGCACACAGCATGCAAGAATATAAAAAATATTGAGAGTAAAGTTCATATTATAATATTTACAGAATAAAATAAATTTCTATTTAGGTGCAATTTTTGTAGGTACATTTGCCTAGATTTTATTTTGCATAAAGATCCGCAGTCTGTTAATGAATTATGTAATAGCCCTCGTTATCAGCATTCTTTTGCTATCTACTGTGTAAATTTTCTATACCAAATCGATATAAATTAATTGGTACACAACGAGCTAATAAATGATAAGTATTGACATTCGCAGAAACGACATCACTTTCTGGTCCCCCTAATATGTAGTTTGTAATCTCTGAACTGAATCTCTACCGAATCGATTCTAAAAACATTTTCGGTAATAGAAAGCTACGCTATCCTTTAGTAACGCAGGCTACATTTTATTACGATAAAAATAAAGTTTCCACGCGGGTGAAACCACGGTTAGTCGCATCCACATGATTAAATTATTAAGGTTACATGGTTCGCGACTGTATAATGGCCGGGAAATTCAATTTGTCAGATGACTGTCATTCCCAAGTACCCCCAAAATTATTCCTGTATCGCAGGTTCGAAAACGTTAACATGTTTTCGAGGAACCCTCCGATAACCCCAATTTCTTCGTTCCAGCAATTGGCCAATTCAACGCTAGTTTTCATTTCCAACCACGAGCGCGGAGAACAAAGGGGGTGGATCGAGAAATCGGAACAATTTCCTGAAGGGGGAGACGATTTCGCGGGTGAAAAGTGTTCAGTGGCACGTAATGGGCGGCTTTATCGGTAATGAGATCCCAGCCAGGCCCGTTGTCGACATGCATTATTCCTTTGACGCTGCAACGTGAATTAACGAGGGCGTCGTTGTCGCCCCCCGCCGTTGGCATTCTTCCTGGCGATGAAAAATGAACGGTCGTCTTCCACGTTCGACGCTCGCCGTCGCGGAGGAACGACGTCGGGGCCGCCGGACATGATTTTCCGGATATTAACGATGCGAGGTTCCGGGCCATCGACCACCGTCGTCGCTTCTGCAAAACCACGCGCGGCAGAAGCCCTCTGCGAACTGCTGTTTCCAATTTACTGGAACTTACCCGGATAATGGCGGTTTTCGCCCAGTCACTTCCGCCGTTGTTCCCTGCTAAATGCCGCGCCCCGTCTCGACGAAATGCTCTTTGTGATCTTGAGCACTTTTTTTCTGTCGTTGTGGACCCAATCGTTAATTAAAAACGAGAATCCACGGGTCGATGTGAATCGGAGTAACGGTTGCAGCCGCCGCTGCGCGAGAATGATCACATGTAGTTTGGAGGTTTGGACTTGGGTGGTTCGTGAAATTTTTATTATTCGAAAGGATTTTTCTTCTTCTTCCGTGCAACGTGATACTTGTCGACTCTTTGCATTCGCGAAAACTTCTTTCCACAATTTGTAGCAGTAGTTCGTTCTCCTCGAGGCTATTTGCTTTGTAATGGAAGTAATTTGAGTATGGTAGTAGTATTATCACATCCGTGTTTTACCGCTTACTTCTCGTTTCCGTGAGAATGGATTTGTTAGACAAAACGTAAAAGGTGGTTATCTTCGTAGCTTTTAGTAGATAAGATCGCATTAGACCCCTATCCTCTTTGGTAGCTGGGAGGGGAATTTATAGCCTGTTTTTAGGACTTTATGGTCGAACCGACATTCGAAATTAGTCGCTTCCGTCGACATATTCTTAGAAAATTGACGTGTCCATCTTAGAAAATATAAACTCGCTATAACTTTAGTTACAAACATTGAGCATTTATCAAAATAAAATATAGCCTATGTTACTAAGGGATAATGATAGTGTAGCTTTCTATTACTGGAAAAGTGTTTGAAATCGGTTCAGTACTTCCTACGTACAAACAAATGTTACCTTTTTATAATATCACTATATATAACCTCTCGTAAACTAAAACTTTGAAATAACTTGCATCGCGAGTACAATTGTACAAGAATTTGCCTTGTCAGTCACCCAGCAGATTTGGTAGGAGTCGGTCGTTCCAAATAAAGTAATTTTTAGTAGAGATTCGTGTCGATCTATTTATATTCATCCCGAAGTCCTCTCACAATTGCAAAAACAAATATCATTTCTCGTCGCGGTGTCCACACCATTCTTTTCGCCATCCGCGTCAAATCAGTTTACAAAGCAGCGTCTATCGTCGCCAACAAAACGAACTGACTCATTGATCCTCTCTCTGCACGTTCCGTTAACAAAGTCGGCATCCGACTTCCCTCCCCCTGGCGTGTATCGATGTCGAACTCTTTGTCGAGTTCGCGACCACTTGGTGCGGTGAATAGCAGTTACAAGGAAACAATGTCCTCCAACGACGATTATGCCTCGGCGCGGAAGGGTTGCGCGATCCTCTTCCGAGCGAGTAGGTTCCCTGTATAACGTAGCACGAGGTGGATCTTAATCCTGACGCGAGGCGTACGAAAAAGGAGCGGAGAATAGGAAACTGGCCTTCGGGGTGGCTCCAACGGAGGGAGGGTAGCGAAAAACCGGACACGGGGATGTGTTTCGGACAACACGCACACGGTTTGGCGCGTTCCCAAAGGCGACGGCGTCGTACCTAGTCCGTCCCTTCGCGATTTCACCCCGATTCTGATGCAAATCGGGGTCAGTTATGGCGATACCCCACCAAGCCCCCATTGAAATAACATTAATCTAGTGTGGCACCGAGCGCGCCACACGGTTGCCACGTTCGATTATTCCGCGTTCGTTTTCTCCTTCTGCCTTGGAAACGAAACTCTGCCCTTCGTCGATGCTTCGACTCCCTCCTTTTCTTCGACCTCGTCATTGTCACTCGTATGCGCGCCCTTCGCTCCCGGCATACATTATTTCTGCCGTCGCGGAAAATGGACCGACCTTGGAAGCCGTTTCAAGACGTTTCGGCTTGCAGGACTTCTCGATAGGGGCGCGAGCACGTTCGTTTCGTCCCTCGGAAGAGGACTTGGAGGCATTGATGCCAGAAACGAGCCCGGGTTCCCGGGTCTCTCTTTCTCACTTCGAAATCTCGCCTAGAGACTTCCTTGCGTCGCTCAGCTGACCTGAGTTTGATTTTGTGTTTCAGCCACTTTAGTCCTTTCGTGCTGAAACGGCCGCACGTTAGTTGTATACTTTGCAATTAAATGGTTGGAGAACTCTCTTGGAATAAATATTTAGTAGTAGATAATAGTAAAATATTTGAAAAGAATTGAGAATGTAGTTCTATTTCATAGGACTGTGTGCTATTAGTGATTTATTTGGTATCCTCTATTGATATCGCTCGGGTTTTTAAGTATTTCTAATCCTTTGCAATATTTCCTGGGATGGGTAGCAGTTAGAATTAACTAGGCTCTCTGTTTCATTATATCGTATGCGATGACCGGTTTCCATCGAATGCTCAGCTACTGTAGATTGTGTGATGTAACCTAATCGGGTGCATCTTTGATGGTCTTTGATGCGTGTATCGATAGTCCTCCCAGTTTCACGTATATACAATCTTCCGCGGGAACATGGAATTTTGTAGACTCCCGACTCCTTGATGTTGTCCCTGTTAATCTAGATCTAAAGATCTTATTATAATACAAATTCGCGGCTATTAGCTAGCTATTATTCGCGACGAAGGATCGTTCGAACAATCATTCGTTGCGAGTAATACCGATTACCAGGTCTCACCACGTGGAGGTTGCAGGAACAAAGTTCCTTCGATTTCCCTCTGTACAATCTTAGAAACCAAGTACGAAAAGAAAGAAATAGAAGGACACAAAGTTCCTTCGATTTCCTAGTCTGACTCTGCCAAGCAATTGTTGAAAATTTTCCCTTTTCCCTCGATTCACGTACAGGCTGGTAGGTTTGTGCGCATAAGTGGCGAAGATAGAAACATAGAGGGTGCCTACGTCGACTCGGGAAGTCCTCGTCGAAACGACTCCAGCCCTTCCCCGATTCTTCCGTTTCGTGCGATGGACTGTCGGCGAGGCTCGGCTTCTTTCAAGCGACCTGCGTAGGGGAGATGCTGGACAAAAGTAACAAGTTTTACTGTTTATTCTGCTTGGCTCGAGCGTTTTTATTTCTTTGTTATCGAACGACTTCATTCGCTGAATGAAGAAACAAAATGCGCGCACAGACCAGCCCTGTGCCGAGCTGGCTGTAGGGGATGTATTCTTGTACGACCACTACTCGGTGCCTTGACTACCTTTATTGTTACAGAAACCTCGATTATCGCGTGATCTCTATAGGTCGGAATGTACCGTACAGTACCATTGTACTTTCCTCGATAAATAATTACACCATCTTCATCTCATCTTCCAGACCCAAAATTCTCTCACCTTTCGCCATTTCCAACATACTACAACCGCGCAAGGACGAATCTCGCTACCCAAGCACGCCTCCAAACACCTGCTACTACCTTTCTCTGACCAGAAATGCCGTTGACGCCATTTCCCCCTAGGAAACTGTACGGAAAGTACCTCGCGAAGTTCCGTGATCGGCGGCGCGATGTCAGTCGCACGCGTGCACGCGGCGAAACACGCTAACGCGGCGAAAACGGGCTAAGTGGAATTTATTGCACCTCCGACAGGCCGACGCACTGCCAGTGTTGTGCGCCGACCGGACGGGGACACGCGCATCGACGCGGCAGGTATTGCATTGCGCGCGTGCACACCGACGCGCACGCACGTGGGCGTCCGGTCGCGGCAGCGCGCGCGTTTCATGTTTCCCCTCTGGATGATTTACGCGATTTCTGTCGTAACTCGCACCCGAACCATAAAACCGAATTAATCGCGCGAAAACGGTCCCGTAGCCGCGGGGCCTCCCGCGAATAAAATCACCACCCCTACCCCGACGCTCTCCTCACCTCCAACCCCTTCTTATCGCGGCGGTTGGCTCGTTTCGTGTTCGATATCCTCTTTTTCCACAGGGCTCTCGAACGCCTTCAATTCCTTCCAAGCACGCAGCGAATATTTATGTTCGCCCCGTTCACCTTTCTCTAACCCAGTCTCTCATTTTCTGCGCCTTTTCTCGATCGGTTGAATAGCGAGCAGGAGATTCGTTTTCTTTTTTTTTTTTTTTTAGCCGAAAAGGCGCACAGAAAAGAATACATTAGCGCGCGTGCCGCTTTTTAACGTTTACAGGATCCCTGATCGCTGAGAGGTGAGACGGAATTCTACGAAACTTTAGAAAAACCGGGAAGTGTTCGCGAAGATTGCGTGGAGCTTGTATTTTTTTCCCAAATTTTTCAACTCTCACCCCACTCGGATTAACGAAACAGCGGTTTTCATGGTTCGAGGAGCCATTGGGACGGATGAAATCCGAATTCGCGTCGAAGGGTCGAGTTTTCACACGGATCGGGAAAGAAAAAGGGGTAACGCAACCGATTTCCACGGGATCACCTGCTCTGGCACCGTAGTGACCGTTATTAAGGGGTTCTCGGGTCTCGCGGTCCCGAGACGAGGGGGTCTTGGAAGTCAGAGACGCAGAAATCGAGGGCTGAGACCGCGGCAGGAACCCTTTGCTTAACCCCATCGCGAGGAAATGCGCAAACGGTCGATTCCAGGCTGCGATTCGTTTATAAGGAAATTCGGGGAAAACGCGGAGGAAATGTTACTCGAGCAGATGGAACGGGGATTGTTGTTGAAAAGCGACCGAACGGATATCGAATTTTTTGGGTGACGGGCGATGTCGACGGTGGTCGGTGGCGGACGCCCGTTTGAGCGACTTAGGCTCGCGGAGGGTTAAACGTTCGATAACGGTCGCGAGCTTAGCAATTCGAGGAGTGAAGGGTGCTTGAAAATCGAAACATCACGTCGGTGGCAGAGCTGATTTTTGGGTGACTGAAATGGAATTATGTTGTACGTGTAGACAGGAATACTTTGTTTGGGTTTTGGAATATCCGTGAATGTTCGTTGCATTCAACAGTTTCAGATATATAAGAAGATATCTTAAGAAGATTGGAGGTGGGGATGGTGTACAGTCCTGCTATTCATTAGATGGGTTACTTTGATTATTAGCTAGTCGTGGGTGGTCTACACAGTACTTTAAGTAAATTTTCAATGTCAACGAAACGGTCCTATATAAAAAGAAGAATGCTAAGAATGCTTCAGAGCTGCAAAGGATGAGCTTACTCTCTTCAGGTGTTAGTACAGCTGGTAATTGAAAATTGAGCTTATCTATCATTGTGAGAATTTCGAAGGACCTCGAAGACCCTCGAGAATTATGCCAAAACTAGCCTGCTTATCTATTATAAATTGAACAGTAAATCTTGAGTACAAACAGATCTGTACAGTGCTTGATTCATTGGCTATTTGAAGCTCCACAGTCAGGCCTGCTGCTTAGAAAAATAATTACTCACCGTAAGGATGTATCCGATTTTCCAGGAGTTCTGAAAATTTACGAGAACGTTAGTATATGTTTTTGTCCTAAAAAAATCCTTATCGTTAGATTCTGATTCCATCCAGGAACACCTTCTCCTCGGACCTCCGGCGTGCTCGCCAACCTCTCGTCCGAAACGCAAAAATGTGCCTTCGCCGGCGGTGGATATAAATAAAATTCCCGATACCGTTCCCCCATAAAGCTTACAAACAATTTCTACCTGCGATCCATTTTCTCCATCAAGCGGGACGCACTCGAGGTGAAAAGAAACGCTCGCGTCCCGGCGTCACGGCAATTAGGCCAGGATATATGTCTTTTGACCGAACGGATAAATAGCCCCGGCGTATAGAAGAAACGCGATTCGCAACAGACGATACGTTCCGCGCTGTTTTGCATAATATGAATCCTATAAGGGAGGACGGGGGAAAAGGTGGTGCGTGTACGTGCACGCGCGGAGCGTGTACACGCGGCGCGAAACGTCGCGGGCTGAAATATCACGGCTGGACTGCTTTCAATGGGTGCCCCGGCACGTAGTTTACGATCTCCGCGTCGCATCGCTCTCTTTTTCGCACGGGACACCCGATAGAAGGAACGCCTGCTTTGTCAGGGCCCTTTGCTCGCGCGCCACTAAACTATTTCACTTTCAACTTTCGAGGCGTTAAAGGGTTTACGGCGATGGCGCGGAGGGTGAACGCCGCGAGAGCAAAAAGCTCGAAGTCACCGAGGATGATTGGTCCCCGTCTGAGCGTAATAAAGGCAAAGCGGAACGACTGCGACGATTCCACGAATTTTTTCACGAGCGACACCTCCTGTTTCCGTCAGGTTAACGCTGGGATCTACCGATGGGTCGGTGGGTAATTGTTGTACACATAGTCTCGCAATAGTTTCCATTGGTAGCTCGATAAGTATGTTGAACTCGTTAACAGGGGATAAAGTGATTAAACTTTGTAACGGATTTTCCAAAAGGGATTATGGGATTTTGGTTTTTAGCCCTTAGAGGACGTCAATGATTTAGCCTTCACTTGTAGGGTTGTCTATTTACTTAATTCATGTACAAATTGGATGATTCCACGCCGAGTTAAGGGACTTCATAGTTTCCTATATGTGACGTACATATAATAGAAAACGATAAATGAGCGAGTGGCCTACCAGTGAGCTAGATAAATTCCTGGAAATGCGTACGCACGATAGTAAGCAGTAAAAAAGACGTAAACATAGTGCCAGCGCATTTCTTGAAAGAAGACAGCAATAGCAATCACCTTGCATCGGTTTCCCTTGAATATTTGGAGTTCCTTTTGAACGATTTTGATCAAATTTGGTATACAGGGATTTTTGGGGTCGCTGATTCCAAACCTGAACTCAAAATTTAAAAATTCAAAATGGCGGATCCAATGGATCGGGACAAAATACGAAAAATTCTTCGATTTTTATGAAACTTGTTATTCAAAGAGATTTATAGTACAAATTCAGAGTATCGTGTCGTAACCTTAATGTATATGTGCATGTGAGTGTTTTCGTTTTTTCCTTCGTGAAGTGCGTCGCAGCTACCTCGATGGTATGCATACCGCGGCCCGAAATGAAGCTCGAACTTCCAGTCTCGAATATCAGAAGTTTACATAAAAAAATCGTAGGTGTAACCGAAAGAAAATAAGTTATCTTGTCTGAGAGCTCTCTGCGCCCGATAATAGATCGATGCCCCTGGGGTTGCACGGTTAGAGGCGCGCTACTCGAACCCTTTGATAAGGAGCACAATCGGCGATTCCATTAGAAGGTATTGGGCACACGGTAAAAAGATAGAGAAAAAAGGGGGGAGGGAGCGAGAGGAACGGCAGAGAGACCGGGTAACGGTGAATTCGGACACGGGCTATCCATTACGAATCCACTGACAGGACTCCGTCCTATCAATCTTTGCAAACGCCACATCCCATCCTTGCGCTACCATCCCTCTCATCTCTCTCTCGTTTCGTTCAAACTACCCCTATCCTCCTTTTCTCTCGTTCCGAGCTATCTATAGGCATTGGGTATTCGTTGGATGTTCGATGTCCGAAGGCACGAATCAGCCGTTAATGCATACCATCGACGGCCAAGTGCCAGAGAGAAATTAATAGTCATCCCCGGTCGCCTTCTTTCTCACGATACCCCCGCTTACCCTGATTCCGAGGACGGCCACCGCCCGGGTGAAATAACGTTCGCGGTCGAAATGGACGCCCACGTGATATAGACGGGACGGGTTTCACTTTTTCCACGGTAGAGTGGACATTTGGGGTGGGAACGGTTGGTTTGCATCGTCGATTTTGGGGATGATAGCGGTCGACGATGGGCGCCGATTGTGCTTCGGTCCATTTCTGGGGAGGCTGAGTCGAGTGGGGCTGCTATGGAGTGTTCGAAAATAACGGTTTTTTTTTTTTATTTTTGTCGAACACCGTTTGTAAAATCTTCTGCAAACTTGCATATTCGGTTGTACGTGCTATAGGAGATCGTGAACTTTGTATACATATATTCGTTAATGCGAGAAATACTGATGGGTAATTTCAGGTTTATAGAATAGTAAAGAGACATTTTATTGACCCATTCACTGCCAATTACGAGACGTCTCGTAGTTCAAATTGATTGCAATTTTTTCAAGGGATAAATTTATAGCCGTTTGAGTCATGAATTATTGCTAAAGAAGATCGTAAATTTTCTTTTTAACACGTTGACTGCCAGATAAATATACTTGAAAATTTCTACTAGGATTGAATATTGCTTATACTATTGGAGACTACATAAACAAATATATATCGTGGTATTTATTTTTGTAACTTTATCAAAATTCATGAATTTCATTTAAATTTATTTTCTTTGTTACTCAACTTTCAGAATTATTTTTATTTCGTGCTTCAGTGAAAAGCACTGTCACCCATATGTTTGTGACATGGGGATCAACGTGTTGAAACAACAAATTTAATATCACTTTTTATTATCAAAATAATAACCTAGATTACGGATCTTGTATTAAATCTTGACGCCAAAGGCAAAACGCTTTAAATTTGCCTGTCAGTGAATGGGTTAAATAGAAAAAAGTGACTGATAACATTAATCACAATTTTATTAAATATAATTACTTCATCATTGTTAAATTTATCTAATGTACGATTTATATCAGAAATCTCATCAATATCAATAATTTCCTTAATAATAATAAATAAATCAAATGAAGCTAGAATTATTTTCAACTCGCATCGACAAAGAAATGATTCTGAGTTTCGAAAAGTAATTCCAATCGAATAGAACCACCCCCAGCTGTAGATACCTGCACCTAGAAAGATTTGAATTTTTCTTTCGCATGAACGGAACGGTCAAGACCAGTCCGTCCTTTTAATTGAATTTATGATTCATAGCCCACCCGGACGCAGGACGGGAAAAGTGTCCAGTCACGTTTCGCTTTTATCTTTTTACTTCAAATTTCCTTTAACGTGGCCCGTGGAACGAGCCCTAATGGGAAAGTATCATCTGAATGGAGATTCCGTGAAATCCGGGGAAAATAGAGATGAGATCGCACAATACGTCCGTCGATTCGATATTGAGTCTGACAGACTGATGGACAAGATTTCATGGATGATATTACGTTGAGGCTAACAATAACGCGGGAAAAATTCTAGTACGAATTCTATTTCTCGATATGATTAACATAGAATGAGTTCTTGAATCGAGTACTCACTGTTACTGCCGCTTAATAGTAGCTAATACAGATAGTAGGTTGATTTCGATTAAGCAGAATTCCGTTGTATGGTTTATAGAATTTACAACCTGTAGCTCTAGATATTACAATTAGATGGCTATTCATCTCCCTTTTCAACAACCACCGCAAATAAAGTCTCGCTTATTCCGAAAGATACCCCTAACGCTCGTCTCAAATTTGAAGTAGCTCCCTCCCTCCTCTCTTTCTTCACTCGCCTCTATCCTCCGAATATCCGCGCGGAGAGGAAACGCCGCGGAATGCCGCGATAGGAACGCGGATCGAGGGGGGGTGGATTGTCCCCCATGGATGGTAGCGCGCGGGGTGGTTGAAACGGGTTGAAACTTTCGCGAGGAATAGGAAAGATATTCAGGCAGCCGCGATCTAATTATGAGTTCGCGGTATAAAGCTGGCATTATGATAACGCGCTCGTGCGACGGGGATTCGCGTCAGCCGAGCGTCAGCGGCGAGAGCCTGGCGAAAGGAGTCGGAGAAGAGAGCTTTTGCCTGCTGCCGAGCATAGAAACCCGGAGACTTGGAATTTCTGCGTATCCAACCGCACGAACGGACGGATAGACGGATGCAAGCACGCTCGGATGGATGGTTAGGTGAAGCCTGGGCGAATATACGTATACGACGGCATTGTCACGGCATATATGAGCGGTTAGGCGCGTTTCTCGGTGCTGTGGGTGGCGGTGACGGGGAAATAAAGGGCAGACGCGCGACAAAAACCCAAATGTTATTCGTAATATTCATCAGCGACGCGAGGCACCATGGGCGCCGGGATAATGCGACGCGTATATACGTCGCTGGCGTTAATGCGATAATGCCGGTAATACCCGTATATATCGTAATTATAGTCTCCAACCTCCTATGCGCCGTTCAGAGACGCGAATACCAACCCCCGTTTCTTTCTTCGTCCACAACCCCCCTCGCCACCGTCACCAGCGCTCTTTTATGGCTCTTCGTCGCTCTTCTGCCATCTCTGTTCTCTCCTCTGCCCCTTTCTTCGGTGTTCCGTGCTCGTTTGTTCGCTTCTTTTCGCCCCGGTTCGCGTGCCCTTGCAACCGCGAACCGACACGACGCGCTTTCGCCGCGTCTCTGACGCCACCCCGAAAACAAAAGGGAGTCGCTGCCGACATAACGGCCGTCTGTCTTCGTCCCGCGGTTCTCGGTGGCCGCGACTAACGAGAGGACGCGAACAGAAAGCCGCGCCGCGACGCTGACAGACCAATGGAAACGTTGTGTCTGTATCGCGGCCTGCCAAATCGCGAGGGTGCCGAAATCAGCACTTGTCGAACGTCGCATCTTATGGAAACGTAGCAGATTTTTCAGTTGCTGGAGCTGGGACAGAGAATCTGTTGCGGTTTCGGATGGTATGGGACGTGTTCTGTTTATTATTGTTGATTAATGCATTGCCGAATTCAAATGGAAATTGTGTTAGACAATAATGGAGACGTTACTGGTCAGTTCCCTTTTGGGTTGTAGGTAGCTTTGATCTGATTGTTTTCTAGTTTTATTCTACTAGGTTGTTTTTTAGAAATTAAATGTATTAAACCAGGCTTGGGTGTAGATTAAAGATCGATGCCAGATAAAGAGGAACAATTTGCTTTGACGCAAATAATAAATGATGCTTATTTATTTGTTAACATATGCTATAACTAGATATTAGGTTTTCCCAAAAGCTCGTGCCACTTACACTTCTGCTGCTCAAATTAATATGTGAAACATGCTCTCATAAAAAAGGATAAATTCCATTATTTTACAACATTTTCTCACCTTTCGGGAATATTGATACAGCCTTCATCAGGAACTCATGGGTTGACCTAATTCACTGGGATGTATACGCCCCACCAGGCCTAAAAGGGTTAACCTGAGGCCTAAGAACTGGAGAGTTCCAAAGAAAATTTTGTAGTATTTGCATGCTAAGAGACGAAGAGTATCCATCGCTATTGTCGAAATTTGAAATTGCTCGCTTAGAAACAGTAATGAATTAATTGTTAATGCATCGAATCCTCGAGCTTCCAATGTCGATCTTCAAGAATACCCAAGAAGCGACCTTAAAATCTCATCTCTCGTCGTTTCCTACACCTATTGCGAAATATTCTACCTTCCAACTGTTTATAGACATCCGTGCACGTGAATATTTGTGTGCTCCCTTCATCCATACAAATCATTTTCCTTTGAAACTCGTTGCGTGATGCACTCGCGACGCTTTACGCGCGCCTAGACCCGCCATTTTAGATTCGCTTCAACATTTTGTTGGTGCCGTTTCTCTTTCGTCGCTCGCTGCGGCCTCTGGTAGTGAAAGGGGATCCTCTTCGATTCGCTGGCGGATTCTTTGGTCGACAAAAAAAAAAAAAAAAGGAAGCGAGATATAGTTTTTTTTCGAGTCTGTTTCGTCGAGTCTGCAACAGGGAGACCACGGCGCTAATTTCTTTCCTCCGTCGCTGAAAGCGTCGACTTGAGAATCCGCGCGCTCCCTCATTGACGACTCGCGATTATTTATTACAAATGGGCTCCTTTCGCGGTGGCTGTCGACGATTTCACCACGGATTTCATTCGTAATTACGGACAATCTCTTTCGCGACAGTTCTGACGCCTGTTTTCGCGCGGCTGTTTGCCCGTCGACGGCGAAGAATTTACAGCCTCGATGAAAACCGATTCGCGGGCTCGTTCAGAGATGGGTAAATTCGGATAAAAATCTCTGGCGACGAACAAAAGGTGCGCGACTTTCGATGTGTCACTTGTTCGAGATAGATTTGAATCTATGTTGTATAATTGACACTATGCCGTCCGGTAGCACCACTGAGGTGCAATGCGAGAATTTGTCAGTCGGTCCTACTAGCGCCATACGAAAAAATCTCGATTTGGTGTGCGGACGGCATAGTGTTAATATTGGTTCAAAGACATTCTTTATTCAAACATCTCACCCTTCAATGCAAGAACCATTGAAGACGTTCTTTCAGTTTTAACAAGCCCTCAGAGGCTGTAGCATGCGAATATGCAGCTACGGTACGGGCTTAGCAACACCGGGGTGCCCTAGCTAGCAAAAGACAAGACTAACGTAAATGAAATGCACAGAGTTAAAGCGAACTAAGTCAAAATTAAGAAGCCATGTGAGCCAAAGTAATGTCAGGAAGAATAGAAATAATAGTATTGTGACGTATGGATTCAGTGCAATAACTGAAGTGACAGTTATACACTTAAAAAAGCAAACGAGCAGTTTTAACCAGCGCCACATAATCTACATCCCAACACCCGTAAGACTTCCTCCAAGACTCCCGCGATCCCTAAAAAGGAAGAAACTAAAACAATATCCCCGTCGCGAAAGGGAAGTGGTCGCGGACGGTATGGTGGCGGCGAACAATTTCCAATCACTGGGCAAATCGTCCCGTCGTTCATAAATTACCCGTTCGTTATCGATAACCCGATCTACGGGCAATCGTGATTCCTTCAGCGGTGATTACCACGTCGAAGAATCGTTGGCTGCGATGACGCGGATCCAAAGGGGCCACACAGGGTCCTAAAGGTGTCGGCTCGACACGTTTCGGAACTGTTGCCACGCTAACGAACGCCCATAAATAATAACGTTTCTCCCAGCTACGTACCCACGTGGAGAGGTGCCAGTTGATTTATTACGGCGAGCCGGGTTCGGACGACGTAGCTGATTGGCGCTCACAGGTGTTGCTCCAGCGAACGATGCCGCGCACCGTCAACGTCAACGTGTTCCTCCTGTCACGCGTATCATTGACTGACCCCCCGCGATATTTTTCTGAACGGGGTACGCGTGATTCGTGTTTCGAGTGGGTCGCTCTGGAAATCGCACGTTCCGGCTGGGGACGAAGATAACGCGTTTATTTTCATTCTTTTCTCGATCTTGCCATTTCTCATCGCGCGTGACACTCGATACAATGATCGACGTGGGAAACTTTTGGGGGTGTATAGAAATTAACCCTTTCAGCGCTCGCGTCCACGATTGAGGACACAATATTTAAAAATCACCGACACTATCGTTTAGGGCGAATGCCCTTATTTATGCACACTGAAGAAAGATCATTTTTTCCATACTAATTTTAATCGAAGTTAACCCTAAAGATTGGGTTACATTAATACGGGAGAAAAAAATACTTCAGGTCCGAAGGAGTTAAGCCCTTAGAAACCCGATTTTTCAAATTAAATTTAAGAAAATGTCAACGAATTTATTATTTGAACAATGTTGACAGCTGACGTTAATTTTTGTAACTTGTTGAAAAGAACATCATGCAATGGTGACGTACAGCCGAATGTGAAAAACAAACCAACTGCAAGTGTACAATACGATTCAAAATTTCAAATTAGTAACGTAGGCCATTTAAGGGTTAACTCTGCTGCTATAACGTGGCAATAATATTTTCATGACGAAGGAACCGTGGCGCCCTGACATTGAGATCATGATTCCACTTGTAGGCTGATAATACATTTCACCTGGTAATACACCAATTTCTCGAAGACTCTCGAGGATCCTTCTGCGTATCCGTTTCAAGCCACCGTCGAAAACCGTATCGATTTCCCTTCATTCAAATTCCAACGCGTAATTCCGACACTCGCATACATGATTTCTCTCATTGTCGCGCTGTCTGTCGATTTCCGTCGTCGAAGAACCGCCGCACGGTTACGTTGTCGTCTAGCGTGTTTTTTACGAGCGTTTCCACAGAACGTAACCCTTCGCAGCCGTCGATGTCCTTTTGACGAGATTGAAATAACATCGACCTATCGATACCCCCGGGATCGTCCTGGCACGAGGAACGGGTGCGAAAGGGTCGAGAGTCAGGGTGCACGAAAGCCAGAACGCGGACTTGCCAATAGGAATTCCATACAATGCTAATTAAGGAAAGGGTTTATTCCCGGCCAAAGGGCACGAAAGGGAATTTGTAACACACGTGGATCACAATACGGAGCGTTTACGGAGGGGCACCGAGCTCCTCCGTCGTTTTCTTCGGCGTCGAACGACCGCGAGCCTTCGAGGCTCTTGTACGCTTTTCTTCCGTCACAATGGCGATTTCTTCGGTTGGTCTCATTGTCGTCGTTTGATCGCGCCTAGTCGCAACGGATACCCCGGTCGTTCACCTGAGTCGGCACCGGTTGATTATTAGAAAATATTATTTTTGCATAATCGATGGCACCGCGCGATCACTGGCGTCGCGGCAGATGTCGATATCAGGTGAGGAGTCGTGTCTCGGCCGAGGACTCAAAGGGAAATCGGTTATTGGACGGAGAGGCGCGACGGTGTCGAGTTACGATCAGGCTTCCCCGTGAGAACGATAGAGGAATTTTATTGAAAACGTCGAATCGCGGTCGCTTGTTCGACACAGAAGGTTCTGGAATCAAACGACTCGATCGCTAATTGATATTCATCGTTTCGGCGTCGCGTCTCGCGATGGGAACGTGAATTTTAATGAAACCTCCCGACTCGTACGAGTTCTCTAGGCAGGACTGACGTTAAGTAACACGTTCGATTCGCGTTGGCTTCTTGTATGCGATTAAATTACATTTCGGGGGCAATCTATGATGGAACTATCGACAAACACTTATGGATGGGATTTAAATTGAAGGGGGAAATTTGAGTAGAGTTTGCAGCTTATAATCGCGTTCAACCTGGCGGGCAAGGGCAACCTTTTGCCATTTAGTGTGCAAATTTTCCATGCCAGATTAAAATTGCAAAAACGACATTACTATACAGTCCACTTAATAATTGGCTTACTGAATTGGCTAAATGAATTATAATAAGGTATCCTTCTCTCGCAAATGAACACGCAATCCACGAATGACAATCCTCTGTGACCGTTCAGCGACCGTCGCGAAGCGTCCCCGGGGACGATGAGCGTCGAAGAGCGTCGCAATCGTCTACTAACGTCTTTCCAGCACTGTACACAATTCGGGGGCCGATTCTGCCTCGAAGAACGAGAGAAAGAGGAACGTCTGTCAGGTCCATCATTCCGCGAAGAAAGCGAGGGAAAAAGCGAGGAGAAATAAGGGTGTCGAAAGTCTCGAACCGACCGAGCGTCCCGGCGCCCCTCGTCTACGCGACTCCGCGTCTATATGAGTACGCAAGGAGTGCTAGTATACAAGTGTCAGGAACACGTGTCACCGCGGTGCTCCCGTACTCAAGCGCTACTTTAAAGATGTCACCGCGCCGAAATTGGTCCGGATACATGCGCCTTATAATCCCGCGCGGACGTCGCGATATCCGCTTGCTAATCGTCGCTTTCACCGCAGTCACGCCGCTTGATTTTTTGGGGGATCGTTGGTGTCGTTCAACGGTGCACGACCCGTTTCGTCCAGGATGTTGGGAAAAACGGTTCGGAACAGATCGTTTCGATTTAGGACAGATAGTACTCGTTAAGTAGAAGAATAAAGTCTTGGCAGACGTGGGTTCAAAAATCAATGTTTACAGCATTATCAGGTTCAGTCGAAGCTCGCCATTTACTCGGCTTTGGTTGTCGATCTTGATATAAAAATAACGGACCATCAGAAGCGTCTCTCGTGCTTCAAACAGATCATTGTTTGTATTACGTCGTCTTAAAAGTTCATGCCACTTGTATTTCTGCTACTCAGATTAATAAGTGAAACATACTCTTAAGTGTTACAAAAAAATGTAACCTCTCTCATTTTATGATATTTTTCTTTCTGACATAGTCGTTATACCGTCGCTATAAAATTTCGGAAGATTTTATTATTAAATATTGACACACAGTCTTCGGCACGAACTGATAGGACGGCCTAATAATTCCATAAAATGTTATTTTCCACTCCATGTTTATCATCCAACACGGGAGTTGCGTGACCACAGTTCAATTTTAAAGACACAACTCCGCAATTTACCGCGGCGATCAACAGCGACAATTCATCCCTCAAAGCGTCGATCAGACGGGCACGATATACCACGTTCCCCCAGGCCTTTCTATCGCAACCAAATTCTTGTTTCCAGGAAATCTGGAACTTCGAATCGCGAGATCTTGGCTTCATGATCCTCACTCCTTCCTCTGTATCATCGCCGAGATTTCGTTTATTGTTCAACGATGGGAAGGCGTCGAATCGAATCACCCCCGTCCCTCGAGGAACGACGATCTCTTACCAACGGTAATCGGTGTCGCGTTCGAGGATAGCGGCTCCTTGTCGAGGGTAAATTAAACGTCGAATTTAGGCGATTTACGTCGTGCAAACCCTCGACGAGAACGAAGAAGCAGAAGAAGCATCCGCAAGAAGATGGCACCCATACCACTGACGCGCGAGTTTCTTCGCCTTCTTTCGCCGAGGCGGTTCAATCAAACCGAAATGCAAATTCGCGGTGGCAACGACTCCACGAGGACGTCGAACAATCGGGGGTTCGAGACGTCGAAGATCGCGCTGAGGGGAAAATAAACCGGCTCGCTGATCGAGAGGGGGTTGGTGACGACGACGACGAGCCACCGAATATCTTAATCAATGTCGCGGAGTTTTCCCTGGTGGACCGATCCAATCCGCGCGATAAAAGTGATTCGCCCGCGCGTTGGGCGGGATTGGGAGGGCAGAAGTGGCCGACAAACAAATCGCTAGTGGAAAAACGGATAATTATCCCCGGGGCTGGTTTGGCCGTCTATTTACATATCCACCTGGTGACAATGGCGGATCGTTGGGCGACGCGGATCGGCCACCGCTTGGGGATTTAAATTAAAATGTTGTTTGCGCCGATACTTAAATCGCGCGTACTTTGTCTTTCTTCCCGTTCGATCGTCCCCTAGCCGCGATGATTGTGCGGGGGATTCAAGGAGACTTCCGAAGGAAATGGTCGGGGAAAGACTCGGTGAAATGCTCGGAGCTCGACGATGAGTTTTCGGGAGATGATCGATGTTATTGGGTCATGGTAGTCCATTTTGTGGCAGTTTTACGCGTGTTGTATTTTTGTTGCATTGGAAAAAAATGTGCTCATTCTTTTAGGTGGTTTCGATAGTGGGAGGGATGTCAGGGCTAGTAGATATCAGTGATAGGATTCGAAGGATAGGTATTTTACTTTTCTGGTCAAAAATATGTCGAATTTACTTATTCCTTTTCTTATCAAGCAATCTATCGAATTCTAATATTATTTTCAAATATTAGCACACAGAAATCAAGAATCACTTCTCTCATATCCCGATCGATCAAAACCATACAAAGCTTCCAATATTATTCTATGAACCAGCGTAGAGAGAGGTTATTTCGAACACGTTCCCTCTGTTATTTGTCTACATCTATCAATTTTCGTTTCAAAGACCGCGGGAACCGACACTTTTTACATTTTCCCTTTCAGGTACAAATTGTCCCGTCGACGAGCCTTCCGCGTTAAATTTAACAAACGGTTTATAATTCATAGATGTCGCCGAACAATAAACGCGAAAAGAGAATGACAAACGAGGTGGACGTGAAATTTGTCATTAAACTCGGTCGAACAGGTGTTTCGAGTTCATAAAACGGTTCCGCGGATCGGCTCGCAAAAGTGCGAGATGCGAACGCTAATTGAAACGTTTGTTCGCCTCGTTTGACGAGCCGGGCTTTTCGGAGAAATTTAATGGCGAGTGACGAAAACAACGTTGGCACCGCAGCCCGATACACGAACGCAATGATGTCCACGTGCAATTGCATTTTGAGAATTGGAATTCGGTAAAGTCGCGAGTTTTACTAGTTAAGAGGGTTTGTTGGTGTTCGGAAAAATAAAATTAACATGTTTCGTCAATTGCAGAATGTTCGAAATCGTGCAGAATTGTTGTCCGTGGTTGTATATTATGATTTCGCGTCAGGTGCACGGGTAGCATGCGAAAAGTGCAGGTGCAGGTTGATCGTTGTCACTGGCCTGTCTCCCTTTCGTCCTTTCTTTCTTCAAGAAGGAAAATCCATCAATGGATTTACGGTGCTAATGGCCCGTGACACACTCCACACGAGCGTCAATGAAAATTGAAAAAGGGAGATCGGGGATGAATGGCGGACAGCTTATTAAAGGACCACGTCCCCTTGGGACAGACCAGCTTTTCGTCCCTTCAGGGATGACCCAGCGTCGTTTCAACCACGCTCGTAACTCGACACGCACACTAGAAGCCATGCAAATTTTACTTGAGAATTTTCCCGAAAACCTCGTTTGTTAAAGCCTTGCTAAGATTTTCAGGTGAATGGAGTTCTCCGAAGTTCAATGAGCCAAGGTTTGCAGACATTCTTGACGGATTATTGTGGGAAACAAGTCTGTTGTAAACAGAAAATGAGTTGAATTTGTTAAAATGTACACTCTGAACATCTCACGCCGGTTACATACATAAATATGAGCATACATATTAACACCAGTCACTGTAGATATATAGATACAATTCAAGTTTCACAATTGGTCGACACAAAACAAAAAGTTGAGAAATGCGATGAAATATAAAAAGTTATGACTAAACCAAGAGCTTTGACACTTAAATTTAAGATTTTTCGAAAAGTGGAGTTAATCGACTCGTGCAGTGAACGGCTCGAATAATGGTACCTATAGATATTCAACCTCCGCTTTTTGTAGATACCGCATTCGACATTATTCTTCCCAATTCGCTACTTTTTCTCCTGAAAACACCGCATCGCAGAAACATTTGCCCACCTAATTTCCTTCGGAAAGCCATCAGCCAACCTCCGTCGAAAATTCGTCCTCTCGGAGGTTCCCGGAATCCTCGTTTTCTGTTCTTCGTGGCCGTAACCGCCCACCACTTGACTTCCCCGCTGACTTTCGAAATCTCTCGGGACAGTTGGGTGTCCTTCCATCGCGTCCTTCCAGTTCCCCATTGTTCGTGGCAGAGATCACGAAGGAACGCTGGGCCCGGCCGTAACTAGGTGCACGCGTGACAAAAAGGTGTTTCTCTCGGCCGGAGCATTGAGCTCATTGTGACGAGGACGCGTTGTTGCGGCCCGCCGAGACGAATTCCGAAAAACGCGCTCATTGTGGGTGGAGAACCGGCGACATTGTTGCGAGGCTTGTTACGAGGAAACCGACAATGCCGGAAGAAGGACCAACGACGACGTTGAACGTCTATGGGAAGGAGGGTAGCGCCGATTTCGCCCTTGGAACGAAGAGAGAGGAACGACGGGGCCGAGGATGCGCGGCCATCGGTGACGAAATCGTCCTGGCTCGGGACGTGATCCTCCATTCATGGAAGCACGGACGGGAAACGGTGAATGGGACCGGCAGAATGGGAACGGGACGAGTAATAATTTCGCGTTTCTGACTCTCCCGCTGTTGGTCTTTTCTGAGGCTTGTCTACTCTCTCTTTCTCTCTCTCTCTCTCTCTGTCTCTCTCTCTTACGATGTCCTTTTTTTCCGTGCGAAGGCGAGATTGCCTTCTTGGCTGGTCCAGTGCAGAGACTGCTGAAACCTTCCAAAGATTTGTTTTTTAGCCTCGAATTTATGAACACCTGATATCTGGAATAATGGTACCGACACCATTTTATTAACAATTTTTTATTTACGTTATTATATCCGCCCTCGGGATTATTAACACTGTGCATATTACTGTGTATATCAATAGTACAGAAATCCATTAACTCCACCAGTCACATAAAGATTGTAACATTACTCACGATTATTTTTTGGCTATTCTTTTTTATTATTTTTATATACCGTTAGATGAAAACTACATCTGTATCTATGCATTCTACAATATTTATTTGAATTTATATTGCGAAGAGAATTTTAAAAAATAATGTACATTATTTCATGGCATTTCTCAACTTTTTGTTTCATCGAGTTAGTCGATTTGCGCAACGAATGGCTATACATAGTTTAAGCATTGCACCTACCAACATCAGAGGTCAATCTACACCCAGATATCTTCGTAAATTGCGAGCATAGATAATCTCCTAAAAGGTTCCCATATCCCCTCCTCCAACAGAGTAACCCATAATTTCAAATAATTTCGATCCAAACGAAGAAAACGCCATGGGACACAATATAAATTAAACTTTGAATCGAGCACGAAGACGAAACGCTCAACCGAATTTTACGTTACATTTCTCTCGAAAACGGCTCGAGGATACCGGTTGCAAGCTCGCACAAAGCCCTCGGGTACTACACCACCCGAGCCACCAAAGGAAAATTGCTTTCATTGAGATTCAAAGTCGCTGCTACTTATTATTATTTGCGCCGGTGTGCGCGTCGACCCCGAGAGATAGATAGAGAGAGAGGAGAGAGAGGATAGAAAAAAAAATAAGAAAAATTACCATCCGAATTCGAGACCACCGATCGTCGCTACGATGGGCGGTGATCCAGCGCGATTTATTAGTCGGAGAATAATGCTTGATCAATCCGAGCCGGCGAGATCGTGGAACGTATCGCGTTTTCAGCGTCGCGATCGAGGCGTGGCCCTCGACGGAGCCACTAACGGCGGATCTCGAGTCGCCGGGCGAGCTAATAAACGATTATTTATCGGTAGGCGTGTTTTCGCCAGGTCTGCAGAGATCGATTGAGTCGTTGGCTGGCGTCGTTCGGCGAACCCTATCCCGGGCGCTACTTAATTCTCGATAAATGGCCCCGATCGGTTATGAATTTTATATCGCGCCGTACCAATCACCGATGCCAAACAGATGTCGTTCGACGAATATCGATTCTTCCCCTCGGCTGTGTGCGTGTGCGAGAACGCGACCCGCGTTCCGTTTATCTGTGCTCGGGGTAGTAGTTGGCGCACAATATGAAAATATTTTAATTTCGTCGCGTAGCCGTTGAATTAATTTCGATTCGCGCGATCGAGCCCCTGACAGCGACAGAAGTTGCAGGATCGAATCGCTTTGGTGTTATGCTGGTCCTTGGGCTGAATGTGCCAGGATTCAAGCGTTAATTCGAGGGACGTTATTGCCTTTCTCATTTTTAGGGGTGGCTGTGCTAGGTACAGATGAATTGGTTTATACGCAATATTTTTGACTATGCACATTTGGGTGATATGAATGTTACTGCTTGCTTTTATACTGGAAAATAACAGCTAAGTATATCGGCGCGAATAATACAAGGGCCAGCGAATGCAAGAAGGATCTCGTGTGAAAACGGCCACGAAGTGAAGCGAGCGACGAGAGTTTGAGTTTTTGATATATCGTTGGTTAGCTGAGGCGTTGTCGGTCACTCGATTATTCCTGTTAAGCCGGCGACTGACTTGCAACAGAACATTGCAATGTAACGCGAGCATTGAACCTCTTTGATCGTCTACTTTTCACTGAACTGAAGTAGGAAGCATTGAGAGAGAATTCAGCCGAGTTCGAAGAGAACATTCGTGATTCCAAAAACGACCTTGTGATGTAATGCTTCTGTCGAACCGCAAAATTCGTGCCGAGCAGTTACATTACAGCGTTCTGTTGCAAATCAGTCGCCGACTTCGCAATAACTTGGTATTAAAACAGTGATTATGGAGGGTGATCCTTATCCAACCCCTCCTCCTCTTTCAATTATAATTAACACTTTATTTCGCCCTAACGTACATTTTCGTGTATTTCAAAGAGCTTGCGCCTTTATATTAAAAATCTTTAGAGTCAGCTATTCCCTCTTTCGCTCCAACTGGTAACGCCAACCCTCGATAATAGATCCAAGGATGGTTGACAGGCTGTGCCTGCATGGTTTAAAAATGAAAATGAACTCCTGAACGCATCTTTCGGAACGATTAACCACGCGTCTGTAACCATACCCGGCTAATCGTTCGCCGGCAACCGAGCGAACAACGTCACCGCGCATAGGCGAACAAAGCCAGGACGCATTGGTGTAAAATCGGCGCGAAATTGGCGCGGTTCGAGCGATTTGACATCGTCTATTCCAACGATTGGCGCGGCGCGCGCCATTTCGACGCCGTTTACACGGGCCCCGGGCCACTGTCATGCAAAACCGCGACACAAATCTCAAATCACGATTCGATTGCCATTCATCGGGCCTGGGGGTTGGTGACTGGGGCGGCCGGACGCTAAATCGAATCGAGGCGAATCGATGTTTCCAGCCTTGCTTCTGCGATGCAAATGCATCGATCGTTCTTTCTCCGTTCCTCCTTTTTTTCACCTGACTACACACTCTCTCTCTCTCTCTCTCTCTCTCTCTTCTACAGCGATTTTATTCGCTAGGAGTTTCTTCCATTCGGAGTGTATCCTTGGCTGCACATGCCACTTGCCCTCCGCCACAATAGGGCGGGAAGGGCCCCACGAGAGCCGTGAAAAAATTGGGGAGGGGGAGAATCCTGCGAGATTAGAATTTAGGCATCCGGAAGCAGGTAACGCGCACGCTTACGACCGACGCCAGGACGGATCCTGCCCGACGGCATGAATAATTTCTAATCGGCCGTTAACGTTTCTCCCGCGTCGGTAATTCGATACGTATTCCTTCTGGGTTAGGCTCGAGTTTAGGTGGTATCAACGACGGAACGGTTACGCGCCAGTGCGTAAGTTTCACGGCACCATTTCTGGGCTCCCTTTCTAAATGTTGCTCTTTTCGCGATTGCTTTCATTTTGCGACTCCTCGAGACATGGAATAATTCTTCTTCTTGCTTTGAACTATTGACTATACTGTACTATAATCTACTTATGATAACTTATTCGTCAATATAGATTCCATTCCAAGTGATTGAATTCTGTTTTAAATTACTCATTTCATAATTGATTTTTCGAAGCAATATTTTTGTTTAACTCCTTCACCTACACGTGCGCACAAATAAGGACATTCGATAGCGTCGGTAATTTTTAAATTTTGTGTCCTCGATTGTGGACGCTAGGTCGCGGCGAAAATAGAGCGGGAATCGTTTCTCGTAAGCTTGAAAGAAAGTTTTTCGGCACGAGGGAAAATAAAGATTCCGTGCGAGAAGGAAACGTCGCGGTAGAAGGGATCGACAATGCCAGTAGCAGCAGGTAACAATACTTAAGCTTGCTTCCTACAATAAATGCTGCAAAGGGGCCGCCCTCTATATCCTCGTTCATCCGCGCCTTTGTGCCGCGGCTCAGAATCTCTCTTCTCGCCGGCAATGGGATTTATTAACAGCACGACGAATTTATTGTTGCCCCGTTACACGAAGCGAAATCTCTGTCCTTCCCATTCGAGCGCGGCGAGCTGATTCCCAGTTTCCTACGTTCCACTTTTACCGTTACCGTTTGTTTCCCATCGAAACGTACCGTCCTTCCACCTGTTTACCTGCCGAAGTAGATTCTAAGTGGATTCCCATATTCTTCACGAGCATATTCTCCGCTGATAGATCGCGAGCTCCCGTTCGAATCGCAAAAGGAGCAATTTTCTGTTCCAAGAAGTCCACCTCAGACTTTCGGATTCTTAGTTCGAAACAGAATTAACGATCCAAACGTGTCTAAGCTTCGTTTTCTCGCGAGGGCGTCTGACTAACACCTGCACTCTCCACGTGACACGAAACTCCTTTTCATTGTGTCGAATTTCTTAGATCTACCTGCGCGAGATCTAGCCTCTTCTTTCGTTTCTCTACGACTCGCTCTTTCATCCCTGGACCACACGTTTCCCGCGCGTGTTTCAAACTGAACCGTCGGTGGGAAAGGGAAAGAATGAACGAGGGAATGAGACAGGAAGGCGTCAAGTTTCATTGAGGGTGGCTGGTCCGAGGAGACCAGTCCGTGGGTAGAAACGGCCTAATGGCCTGAAAATCTAAACCCACGCGCATTCCGTCGCCCGCTCGGCCAGACCGCTGGGCGCCTTCGGCTTCGGGATTCTCCTCTCCTTCTTTTCTTTCGTTTTTGGCGGGAACACCGTCCGACATTCTGTCGGCCATTCAGACAGCGCCGGCGATTGCTAACGCCTCGATGGAACAGGTATTTCTATCGGAACGCTGGGGGGATCTTCGAGGCTAGCTACGGCTTTCGGCGGTCCCTGGAGGTGGAATTTCGAGTGGCTGACCCATGCCCATCGCTTGGAAATTCTTCTAGTCTCGATATCGAAAAATAGTCGTACCAGTATCAGGTTTCTTGCTTTCTAGTTTGATCCTGGAAAATGTAGTTACCTCACCTGAAATTCTCTGCTACTTGAGGTTTTAATATTCGAGATAGATGCACGCGTTTATTTGTCATGGATTTGTTGTAGAAACGTCAACATTCAATGGAATGTGCTGTTCTAGTTTGATCATGGAACGTTATTGTTAGTCGATTTACTGCGTCAAACCTAATGGTGACCGAGAGTCACCTCTCGAGTGCAAAGGGTTAAAGCGTGGTACGAAAAGTCCTGAGGAACCGTGAATGTGTTACTAAGTAATGAGCAAGGATGCGAACAAAATTAAAGTGCCAATACCAACAACCAACGCTTGACTTTTAAATTCTTCGCCAAAGCCAACAACGAGTGAGCAAATTCCTAAACGATAATCGAATCCACGCGTGTCTCGTTATTTTTACGCGACTAGGATCGATACCATAATTCACGAAGCGAGTTCGCCCCACATCGAATGAAATTAGAAAAAGCCATGGGAGAGGGGTGGTTCCAGTCCGCGAGTAGCACGTCCTTTGTGGTCGCAGAAGAGAAGACTTTACCGGGTCGTTGCACGCTTTTCCGCGAGGATCGAGGCAGATAAGAGATCTACGAGAGAATAACTTCCCCTTTGTAGCGGGTCGAGCGACCGTGCCGAGGGGGTTGCTTATGCCCCCCCCCCCCCCCCAGGTTCACGATTTAAAGTTACACGTACGCAACGAACGTATGTACGGATAATCCGATCGCGGGGGCCATTGTCGCAGATCTGCTCGACGCCCACCGTTGCTCCGTGTAAACTTTACGAGGCTTTCCCTCGTGACCCCCTCCGCCCCTCCGTGCTTCTCTCCTCTTGTTACTTTTTAATCGACGACCCCGGTAACCACGGGTTAACGTACGAGATCCGATCGTAATCCTTTTACTTCCGCGGACTTGAGCCGAGCTGATTCGCGATACGTCGCTTCTACGCGCGCCCTCATCGCGTGAAATTAAGCGCGAGTATCGGCGAAGCTACGGTTCGAAATCACTAGAGACAGTTGATATTTTAAACATGGAAATCAGAGATTCTATTACATTTAGGGAAACTCTGTGTGTTTCGGAGGAACGAAGCGAATAGGGATGAACTCCTATATTTGGAGCCACAAAAATTGCAAATTTGATTCTTATTGTGGCGGTGAGAGAACTCATGGATTTTTCTGGGTACGTATACAGTCGGTTCTATAAGTATCCGTATCCTCTATATGTAATGAAGAAATTTGTCTGATTTAAACGCTAGGCTTCAAGCTTCCAAATCAATTTTCCGTTAAAAATATGTACGTGAATGATCTTCACACACGTATATATTTACAAATGACAGATTTATTTGGGAACATGAAGCCTGTCATTCATATTGAACAAATTGCTTCAACAGTTATAGAGTACGAATACTTATGGGACCGACTGTAGACAGAATTTATTTGTAACTCTCGCTTCTCTAGCTTCTCATCCACCAAGGAATCGATACAACTCGAACACGATCAACCGTCGAATTTCGTCTTACAAAACAATTTTCAGTCTTCATCGCAGCTGCAACGATTTCCCTCTGGTTAATCGCGACTCGTTAAATACTCCCAAGGAGATCTCGTTGCCCCCTCGGATTCCCTCCCGTCCACCTCCTCCCCTCGCCTCGAATTACGATCGAGGTGGGTCGATTTCCAGGAATAAAGGCAAGACACCGTGTATCCTCCCGGCAGCCTTTTCCTAAGCAATCTTCCTAATCTGGAAGATGGACCGATAACGTCAGTCAATTGGCGATCGACTGACTCGGCTTGACTCCCCCTTTTCTCGACGGCGAAAGCGGGGAAGGGGACGCCCCTGGTCTCCTTTTGTGGGAAAAGAAAAAAAAAAGAATGTACCAAACAATCGGATAGCAGACGTCCCGTCCATTGTGCACGGTTAAATGACAGTGGGAGATCCTTCAGCTACCGCCACGATGCGGATCTCTCGGTGGCTTCGACTTCCTTTCTTCGAGCGTAATGAGATGTCCCTGAATGCGTCGAACTTGCACACAGCCCCGCCTCGTGAATCGGATTTTCCCCGATTTTTGGAGAGGGGAAGAGAAAAAAAATAGACGGATCGACGGAAAACGTGCAAACCCGGGGACGTTTTGTTGTTGTCGTCGTCGTGCAGCCGCTCCGCAGTTTCCAGCGTGCAGAGTCGAAAATTTGGGTCCAATAGCGTTTCACGTTTCCGCGGTTATTTAGGAGCCGAAATATTTGGGAACGGGCGTTGTGCACGGGGAAAAATCGACGGTCTTAATTCGAAGCCTGGCTGCGTTCAGCTTCGTTGATAGAACCGCGGCTTTTGGAATTATTGCGTGGATGGTATTCGTCGATGTTTCGCAAATCCGTTGAGAGACGGCGGGACATTGTTTTTGGGGGCTTTTTTTATTGGTCATCGGCGCGCTCTGAGGATTTTGGTGCTGCGCACTGTGCTTGCTCGTTCCGAATCTAGGGTGATGTTAAATTATTTGTTACGCTTACGAATGAAGTTGGATTCCTGAAGCAGGATATTGAAAATAGGATAAGTAGTCTAAGTTTCCGTGGATTACGAATTTTCTACGATAGGTTTAATGTTAACGTACTTATACCACTTTTATAACCAGTGGCTCGTACGTCGATGTTTTCCTCAAAAATCATTACAATGGTAGATATAACTGCTCATTGATTCTTGATGTTTTTACAATAAATTAATGACAAATAAAGACGTGTATCTATCTCGAATATCAAAGTCTCGAGTAGGAGAGAATTTCAGGTATACATTTTATAAATATTGTTTGTTTCGATTTCGTTTCTTTTGGAACTCGAAGTGTCGATTAAATGATTTTCGGCGAGATAAAGGCGACCCGATGAAGCTTAGCATTCGTGGCTATAGAATGTTAAGAATGCATCTCGAGTTGCTAGTAGATACCAAAAAAAAGGCCTCGAGTGCAAAGGGCTAAAAGTCACTTACTAAGTACAAAGTAAACAGAGTGTCATCTTTTCGAATCCATTCACCATGCATCCGAAACCTCCATCTTCGGTGTCGTGAAATCATCCCCACGTCGAACCTCCTATAAAATTTAATACCAAGTCTATCAATAAAAACAATTTCACTAGGTCCACTTCATTCCTCCAAAAACATGCACGAGGTATCTGCCTCCCTTAATCAAATTTGAAAATATCATTCCAACCACGAAATTGAGTCTGACAGAGGCATATCCAGTCTCCTTCTGCATCGAACGAATCAATAAGAAAAGCTTCGCGTAAAAGAACAAGATAACGATCGCTTTTCCGTAATTTCGAGCGACTAGCAAAGCCGAGGAAACAACGGAAGAAGACCGGCTCGAAATGGAATTCGATGCCACGCATCGTTGCACGCCGAATTGAAGGGCGAAGTGGTCCCCGATCGCGAGCAGGTGTATTTCCGTCGAGGCAGACGCGCGCGAGCCGAGAAAGAAATCCAGGATAAGCCGTATTTAGGAAATGGGAGGGGACGAGGTTCCTCTTCCTCCTTCCAGCGGTCGGTAGCTTCCCATCGGGAATCGCGCGTGTGTCCGTCTTTTTGTGCGTCGACGGTTTTTCCGAGGATTCTTTCCGGATTCCCGGGCCGAAATTAAGCTCTCGTCTCCTTCGGGATCCTCTTACGACATTATCGAATCCGATGGCTGTCCTGCGAGCCGTTGTCCCGCGGACCTTTGCCCTCGCGTTGCCTCGCGCTTTGTCGAAATGACCGGGAATCGATGGATCTTTGAATCTTTGGAACTCGCGAGAGTTCATTTCGCCGCGGAAACGTTCCGATTCGGGGTGGATTTCTTGGGGTCGAGGTTAATCTATCGATTGAGATATTGGATGTATTATGGGAGGGCGGGGATGGAAGGGCACGGGGGGAGATGATGGAGGCTGTACGGAAGAGAGGAATGGTTTTTTGAACTTATCTTTACTGAATTGGCAATTTAGAGAAGCATTTTATTCACAAAATTTGATCGAAATGATCTTTGTTTATATGATATACTTATATATTATTTGGAGGTTGCATTGAAAGCCCCAGTTTTTTCCGTGTTTTTTTGACATTTATTTCGATAGTAAAGTGTATAAAAGTATCAATCGAAATATTTGCCCTTAAATGCTACTACTTTTTCCCGCTTTTCTGGCAAAAGTTGAATTCCGTGACGAAAGAACGGTTTATCTTTCGAGCTTATCCGTTCAGCAACCCAATTTCAAACTTCTTCGTAATTACGGAAATGTGTGTCTTCCAAACCCACTTGTTAAGAGGATCCTTTATGATAAATATACGAAACATATACAATATAAAAAGCACACACTTTTATACGTCAGCTTAATCACAAATGAGCCGTTCACTGCGCAAATAGATTAACTCTTAGAAGTCTGATTTTCTGAATTAAATTTGAAAGAAATATCAATGTATTTATTATTTGAACAATTTTAAAAAATGACATTTATTTGTTTATCTTTTGTTCAAAACCAATTGCAAGTGTACAATTCTATTTTAAAATCTGGTATCAAATTTGAAACTTAAGGCATTCAGGGTTAACTCCACCAGCCATATAAAAATTGTAACATTACTGACGATTATTTTTTCTGCTATTCTTTCTTATTAATTTTATTTTATCGTTGGACGAAAGCTACATCTGTATTTATACATTCTACAATGTTTATTTGAATATATATGAACCCATAATTATGAAATTGGTCTTAAGTCAACAAAAAAAAAAAAATGAATTTATCAATTATATCACACCACATTATTTTAGAAATGCATAACTTAGTCCATTTTCATAATTACGGGTACATATTATAAAGGGAAGTTTAAAAGTCAATGTACATTATTTCATCGCATTTCTCCACTTTTCGTTTTACGGAGTTAATCGATTCGTGCAACGAACGGCTCACCAAACAGAATCGTGTGCCTTCCTGTACCCGCTACAAATGACATCGATTCGCTCGTTCTACTCGTTCAAAACTATTCCTACCGATCGAGAAAACGGTGGATGAACCCCGATGGAGTCAATTCGGTAATCAATTATCTTCCGAATGAAAAACATAGCGTTCACGGCAACACCCTCGTTGCACAGGGAGCTTTCCTCGCGGAAAATTCGACGGACCGTCGCGTCGGCTGGATGGATCCCGCCACCTCGGCGTACACAAATGCGGGATTCTTCTCGAGTAGGCGGCACACGTCAGGGCCGTAAGGTGTCACCGCGTGAAGAAGAGGGAAATGCGCGACGGGGGTGTCGCGCGAACGGGAGGGTGGAAGAGAAGGGAGACGGGAATTTATCCACGAACGTCGCCTCCTCGCAACCCGCGATTTATTTGCCCTGGCTAAAAGCTTGAGAGCCGTCGTGTATTCCGCGCTGGGAATACCAACCGGCGGTGTATTCTGTATTCGTGTTGTCGTATTCTCATCCATCAATTCCACGTATCGCGAAAGAGCGTTGCGCGAAGGAGACGACGAGTAGGGATTGGTAGAGAGGGGAATCGGGGCTGCGAGGGAGGGGGAGTCGAAGATTTTTTTTTTTCACGTCATTGTTGCCTTCGTTGTCGTCGTCGTCGCCATTCGTCTGGTTTACTTGCGTCGACATTGTGTTTCCCGCGACGCAAGCACGGCCCCCTTTCTTCGGCCGCCGTGCCGCGAAAATAGGTGAACTTGCCTCCGTTTCTTGCCTCCGCCACCCTCGCCGTCGAAACGCGACGTCGGGGAAAATGGAACCGATGAGGGATAACGGGAGTTTGTTGTCGTCAACCGCGCTTGTTAATGCGAGATACGCGTCGCAGGGATCCGCGGACTCGAGATGAACCTCCAGCTGATCACCTCTGGTACGATTCAAAGAAATTGGATTCAAAGAAACTTGCTGGGACCTCGATTATTGTGGGGAAAGCGGGACTGAAAATTCCAACGAGATGGAGAAAGTATATCCGAACGGTGTAGGATGTCGTCCTGAGTTACGGAGTCTTGGCGCATGGTTCCTTTGATGTTTTGGATACGTTGCAATGGTAATGTAACCCTTTGCACTCGAGGCATTTTTTTCTGGTATCCATCAGCAACTCGGGATGCTTTTTTAACATTCTATCGCCGCGAGTGCTAAGCTTAGATTGACTTCGATGGTCTCTGATTCGAGATTTGAAAATCAGGTCACCCTTACACCATCGACAATCATTGTCACTACGAGTTCCAATCAAATTGAACTTAACTTGCTAGTTGATTTACTGCGTCAAACCTAACGACGACCAAGAGTCACCACTCGAATTATTGCATCACGTCAAAATATGACTGAGAGTCAGCTTTCGAGCGCAAGGGGTTAACGTTTTCCATGATGAGGATAAGTTACGCGGGGATGCTCTAATTGTAGAGTAAACAACACGCGCTTACGAGCCTACTTCAAACCTTCCACTTCGAACAGAACTACAGTCACCACAAAACCTTTACCGGTACAATTCCAACCCCCTCGTCATCCAAATTCACTGATCTTCCTCTCATCCCGAAAAGAAATGCCTGCTCCGCCCACCCCTTTAGTCCGCCATAACGAAATCCTCAAAAACCACCGGGCATTATGCGCAACTCTCCTTGCAGAATTAATTGGAGAGGTACCAGGGACCAGCGGCGGTTCTCTTCCGGTAGATCGACCTTCTCTAACGATACCAACTACCCCGCGTCCCGCTGAGTAAAACACGTAAACATTTGTCGGTGGCGACGGGACACCGGGCAGACCTTTTGTAGGTGCAAATTCGCATGTAAGTAGGTGATGGAACGATCCTGGCGGATCCCCTGGGGGGAGGAGGCTGCCGTGGATGCTTTTAAAGGGCTTAGCGCGAGCATTAGCCTGGGCATTAGCCCTACGGTTCGGTTTTGTTCCAGCGTGATGCCTATGCGCCGCTGGTTCCCGGATTTGTCGCTCGACTGTTATTAATTATTTGCGGCCTGGCCGGGGCCACGAGCCCCTGAACACCTGTAGGCCACGAGCAGGCCGATTATTGTGCCGTTGTCGAACAACGGCTCGGCCAGTCCGACGAACAATGGGGTGATTTTGTGCAAACACCGTGGGCACGGCTGGTCTTTCAATCTGGTTACATTGCGTCAATCTGCCCCTGTCCGAAAGATCGCCGATGATGACGATCGGAGCCGCGAGTACGCTCTGATCGATGACGGGGGAACATTTTCGGGGATGATTTTGCAGTCTGGCTTTGCTCATCTATTAGTGGGACCGGAAAGTAATGTCGATTATTTTACATTAAATTCAAACGAGTAATATGTTTTTACTTTTTGTCAATTATGTAACCGTCCTCGTTATCAACAGACCCTTTTGCTATATAACGTGAACATTTTTGATATCTGATATATAAAAATTAATTGGTACACAGCGAGCTGATAAACAATAAGCGAGTATCGACATTCGCAGAAACGACATCACTTTCTGTTCCCCCTAATATTTTGCTGCAAAACAGTTTTGTGTATAATGTAGCGAGAGCAATTTTGGTTGTTCTAATCAAGGAAATATTGATATAATTTATACGATAAGTGGTGAAGAAAGTCTCTTTGCTAAAGATGAAATAGAGAAGCCCTGTTTATGCACTTTATATTTTCGTTTTCTTGAGCAGGTAGCATGATATTGTTAACAGTTCTCGAATGAATTCGAGCGCAGCAATTAAAAAGTCGAATACAGTAATTGTAGGGCCAAGGGCATTTTGCTTAGATTCTCTAGTTGTAACGAGCGATTTGTACGGCAATTACGTTTCATGACTTTCGGAACCTGCCATGGCAGGTGTAAAAATAATTTGTCGCCCGTTACATACCTGGATATAATATAAAACCTACCCTAGTCCAACTAGATTTTTCTAAAATCTACCACTTGGTGCCATATCGGGTTGCATTTCCTGGAAACTTTGTCTTTGAATCGGAAACACCTTTGTTGACGTGTCGTATTTAGCTTGATAATTTTAATTAATATCGCCATGACGCACGAAACAGGAGAAGAATTTCATCACGCCTCTCTGTGGGATATGGAGCCACAAGCTGGCGTCATGGTACGGGCGGCGATCGAGAGGAACGAGGGATCAGAAATAGCATTTTAAGTAGAAAAACAAACGCAAAGAAGTGGCAGGGTTAGAAGAGTATTCGTTGCCATTCATAACGACAATGGATGATGATACACGATATCCCAACAAGATAACGTTCAAAGTGCTGCTACTGCTACAAAAGATGGTTCGACGGCTACCCAATAAAACTTTTGGAGCGAGCAAAGGATCTTAATCAACTCCAATAAATTTATAAGAATTAAACTCCAAGCAGTCAGAAGTCACCGTCTGAACAGAAACCGAAAATGCCAGATCCCCCAGAAGAGGCCATGAAGACCAACTCCTGAGGAAGCATCGCCTCGCACGAAACTTGGAAACCGCTCGTTCTTATTAAACTGTTAGCAGCTAAATTACTCGCTGGAAGACTCACTGGAAGACTCGCAAGAGGTGGAAACAAGCGAGCCACCGGTCGGCGATAGACCAAAAGCGACGACCCGCTGCGCGTCGGACAATTCTCACCAGCCTTTTGGACGGGCAAAGTTTTACCGGTGGCCGTCCATTGTCGCCATTGTGTTTATCTTTTGCGACACCTGCCCCTTCCGCAAAACAGAAAGACAATGCTGAAAGGCAAGGGCGTGCCCCGGCGATCGTCGATTCCAGGATCAGCTGCGAGCGGACGGAGCCGGTGTCCCCGGCCGCCATTCTTCGAATCGTCGGGCACAACGGGGATAATAAAATTTCCTTCGTTTCCCTTAAACAGAGAACTCCCCCGCCCCGTTCTTCGACCCTGGCGATTCCCTGCGATCAGCCGGACCTGCTGCAAATGCTGGTGGCCGTCTTTTGTGTCCGCGCAGGCTCGCGTTTACGATCCAGGTTCATCACCGCAAAACAGCGGGGTACGTTCGAGACAATCGTTCGGGATGACACGGTTGTTCCTTTGAAAGGTCGACACCTCGCCAGGTGACAGGAACGACGGAAACTTCGGTGACGGATTCGGGCTTGGACTGTTTTCCGACCATCTGAGCGCTCTGCTACGAAGTTGAAGGTTGACTGTCGCTGGACATTTCGATAGATTTTTTTTTTTAGAGGGAGGAAATTATGTTAGTGTTGGATATTTATATTCTAATAAATAAATAGACGATACAGTAAATTTCCTCTGCGTATTGATTAGGTGTACAAATAAGTGCCCTTTTATCATATACTCGATGTTTATTCATAAGAAAAAGGAATACACGTTATGTTTCAAAGTAATCGCCATTACTTTCTACACACTTCTTCCACTTTTCGGGTAGTTGGCGGATTTCGTTTCTATAAAAAAATGGTGGATTCAATAAACTCATTAATGCTTTTCTCGACCTCTTCGAAAGATTTGAAATGAGAATCAACTAAGTGGCGTTGTAGCGACTGAAAAAGATGGTAATCTGAGGGGGGCCATATCTGGAGAACGCGCCGCAGAATGAGAATCATTTTTGTAACCTCAGCAGTATTTTTCTTCAACTCAAATGCAAAAAGAATACAATGTTTAATGTGCTCTTTCTGAAACGTCATGGTGCGAAGTATTGTTTTTTGAGGTTATATACCAATTAGGTTAAAGTTAAGACACCGATCGACGGGAACAAAATTTCAATTTGAAACGTAATTACAGCTGAATATATGTAAAGGCACCAAACTTATTTCTACATCTAATATTATGAATAAAACAAAAGAAGATAAGTATAGGTACAAAGTTGTGTGGTTGCGAGTGACACTGTCAGCTAATAATAAATAATAAATACGCAGTGGAAAATGACTCTGTTGTCTATTTATTTATTTGAACATAAATATCCAACAGTTAGAGATGGTTCTTTGATGTACCCTATAGGCAACACTGGGAGTAACTCCAATTTAATTTA
Organism: Hylaeus anthracinus; assembly: GCF_026225885.1. NCBI lineage: Eukaryota > Metazoa > Arthropoda > Insecta > Hymenoptera > Colletidae > Hylaeus > Hylaeus anthracinus. The sequence goes on along the minus strand of NW_026534333.1, from coordinate 9,731,367 downwards.
GACTATTTACTTCTTCGTATTACTTTCAACGGTTACTTCCATGTATCAAACTTGAATAATTAATTCAAACCAACACTTGCTAATTCTTTATATCATACAGGGAATATTAATCACGTTGTATGACAATTTTATCAAAGTGTTAGAGAGCTATCTCAAGTATTATTCATGTCATGAACTCATGTTTCATGTTGTCTTCTAGAATCACAGTCTTTAATCTATTACATCATTTTCCGATATTTGTTATTCAAACGCCCGGGCAACTTATTGTTGGCACCCAACAGGTTTATGAAATTTGAATACATATTTCAAGCCTCCATTTCAAACTTGCCAGGCTAATATACATATTCACGAGCGTGTTTCTCTATTTGCTGCGAGCGTCTTTCGACAAATCAACACGCTATCAGTATCTCTACAGGGTTTTCGAGATTGTTAGAACCTTTCTCTATTCATCGATTCATTACTGCTCGTGTAACTGGAATCTTTAAAAATCGTTACCGGTTTCCGATGACATTCTAAATCTGAAGAAGGCCAAGTATTCGCATTCAGTATTTAAGATTTAGGTCCTGTGTACTGGATTATACGCTTCGGTCTATAATTCATTGACACTTCGTAAACGTAGAATGAGAACGACGAGACGCTATAAAAGAACGTATATTATTAAATTGAACTAACATTTATTAATCCTTACATTGTACAGGAAATATAAATCAAATTCCGCGCTAAGGATTTTATCGGAGAGCCAGCCAACAATCTTAAATTTTCTTTTCATGAATGTGTTTCATGGTGCTCTTTTAATTCATTTTTAGAGTACTTATAGACCAATTAGCTTCCAACATTCCGTTTAGAAGTTTTATAATAGAAGTCCTTTAATTTTAGACAAGTTTATCTTGGACATTGGTTTGTTTATCTCGGTGCATTATCGATTTTACATTATATTAACTCTTTGTAGTCCGAATTATTCTGATTTCAGTACAATTTTATCGCACCTCACTCGACATAGGATCGCAAGGGGATAACGAGTATAAACGTAAAAAGTTTTGTAAATATCAACGATAAAGTACCAAAAATACCTAACAAATTCCTTCGATATTCAAGCAACCGGAAACAATTCCTCCAACATTTAGAAACATAATTCTTCCCACTTTTAGGGAGACAATTCAACCCACTTCTACTCGCCGCTATCACAAATCCCCCGCCAGCGACGAATTACATTCTCGAAGCGGCTGCAGGGCCCATTAATAAGAGGGATCTCTGCTTCTCCAGCGATCCGACATGTTCAATTTCACTCGACGTCAGACAGGCTGGAGAGGCTGCGGTCTGTCCTGATTTGCCCCGAAAGTTATTATCGCCTCTCATCATATCGGCGTGTACAGCGTGAGATTTACACTTAGGGCGTTATTCAATGTTCAGGGGATCCTCGAAAAGGGGAGAGAGCCGCGCGGGGTAGACGACCCCTGGTGCTCGAGGGTGGTGGACGGAGCCCCTTCGCGAAACAAAACATATTGTCCGAATTTAATTGTGGATGGGGTGCATTAGATATTCATACGTTACATGTTCCACGACGCGTACAACAATATCGACGCACCCTGGTCCGTGCACGGGGAGTCAGCACGTGCTTCGCCGCCGAGGGGAAATAAATCTTCCGAGCGATAAACAGTGCGACTGCTCCGGCATCATCAACGCGAGAATATTTATTCTTTTCGTGAAAGGCACCAGCGGTTGACCATCTAAGAAATCAGGTAGCAAAAATGTTTTTTTTTGTATTCGTAATTACTTTGAAACGGTTACGAAACCACGGCAACCTTGTATAAACATAATCTTGTAGTAGATCTTCTAGTAGATCCTGGTTTTGTAGGATGATGAGCAGTTGAAGATTCTTTTAATACAGGTTCTTAGTGTCAGTCTTTTGTCATTCTTCCATGGCTAAACTTTTCTGAAACAGTACCTATTAGATGACATATTTACTTGGTAGCCTATACATATCAATCATTTCGTTATTTCGACTTGTTGGATAGTTATTTAAGGATTTTGATGTAGTTTATATTATACGTATTAACTCACAATATGTAATTGCTTAACGTGTTTAATTCTATGAGCGTATGACTCGGAGATCAGAACACGAATGGACAACACAAGACCTCGAAGTCGTTAAGTTTATAATATACATAATAGATGTCGCGATTAGTAAATGGTTCCTACACGACTCAACTGTGTACATCATTTCTCTCTACTCAAATCGCTACCTTCGGAAACCTTAACTCGATTTTCCCTGCAAATTGCACACGAAAATTGTCCCTCGCGGTATCTTCAATCCCTGAAAGCAGTCTCGACCAGAATCCGAGACGAGGTCGCAACTTCGTCTGAAATCAGAAAATAAAACGACAGGATCCTCTCCCGCATCTGTCCCGCGCATTGTGCGAGTAATAAGCGCGTTGAAATTTGCTCAACGTCCACGCACGCTTCGCCGCGCAATTATTCCCACGTGCGAACGATTCAATGGCCGTCGCTAATGCGGCTCCTAACAGCGTCGCGCAACAATTTTCCGCGAGAATTACACGCAAATTGCGTTTTTACGCCGCGACGTGAACGGAGGGCCGAGCGAGCAAGCGTGCACGAGCTGTGCACGCCTGACACAAAGCGCGTATTGGCTAACTCGGTGCGTCGCGGATCCGCAACTCATCGCGTTTAATGCGTCGAAATCCGTCGCGCGGCGATTCGTTCTAAATCGGGGGTCGAGAGACTTTTTCTTGCGGGGGCGAACGATAAAAAAAACAGCATAATGGAGCTGGGCAACGATTTTGCAGAGTTTTCCATCTGTTCGCTTCCGAAAGCCTCAAATTTTCTCGGTTTGGGTTGCTTGAGCGTGTGATCAGTAAAAGTTATCATCTTGGAGTTTTCGATTTTTTAATGAACCAGTGGTTAACAATTGTGCCGAGTTTTCCATCTGTTCGCTTCGGAAAGCCTCAAATTTTCTCGGTTTGGGTTGCTAAAGCGTCTGATCAGTGAAACTTATCATTCTTGAGTTCTTGATTTTTTGGAGAACTACTTTCGTGGTATACCTTCAGTAAAACGGACTAGTACGCATGGCGCATTGTGTCCACAACACACTGAGAATAACTGTGTTTAAAAAGAGATTGCAAAATTTCGTTAAAGTGTACATCCATTTGCAAATGAAACAGCTGGACTCGTAACGAAACTTTCATAATCTACCATGCTTTACAGATGTACACTTTCTAATCAAACATTTCCAAACCATTGCTAATTCCAGTTAAATTTCGAGTTTCGCTAATTTGTTCTCTCTGCTTTCCACTTTCTGCGTTCATTCGAAGTGGCCATTCTCGAAGGGTTGAAAATCAACCATACCTTGCAAGTAAAACCTCCAGTTTCCAATCTGGATGACCGTGCAAATCGTCGAATACGCCGCATAGATCGATCCGCGTGGAAAACGAGCGGAGTTGCGGCGAAATTATCAGATCAGCGACGGAGGGGGTCACCGGAACGCGGTCAACCCCCTTTGACGCAGCGCCCCTCATTGGCACTTGAGAATAAACAAGAGGCGATCGATGGACGAAAGAGGGTGGAATCGAGTGTCTATAGAGAAAACGAACGCTCTATAAATTCTTTTGTAATCGCCGCCACTTCGCGTTCGCCGTCGAAACCTTTTCAGCGGTACGTGGAATCGATGAAAATCGGTTGGTCATACTCGCTCCCGCTTTGGACTCGATCATTCGGGGTTCGGACTGAAATTGGCGTTTTCGGGAATACTGGGGTGACTGTCCGAGTAACTCTTTCACTCTTCATAGACGTATTCTGAAACGGAGGGTTGGAATTAAGCAAATGGAGCACATTTGGTGTTGTACGCAACTTGGAAGTATTTACTGCTATTATCTGTCTCACTTAAGCACGCGTTGAGAAATACTGCATCAGTTTTCTAGAGTAATCCGTAATAATATTAGAGACGCGAAAGTAATTTCGTCTGTCTGTTACCTTTTCACGTGTCACCTTTTAGCTGCAATAAGGACGCATGCTACATTTTATTTTGATAAAAATAAGGTTTCGGTTCGAGATCTCAATATAGTAAATAAAGAATCAGAAATATCGATTGAAGCATCTGTGTTACGGAAAACAACAGACAGTCACTGACTGGTTCGCGAAGATGTTCACGTGGTTGAACTGTCAGTCGAACGCAAACGACATCGAATAAAAAGTATTTCACGAGGGTGAAACCGCGGAGCGTAGCTAGATCTTTATTGTGAAGAACTGTAGTGACGTTGTTTTTTTCTGTATCTAGAAACTTCAAATTTAACATGTAGATATGTAATATAGAATAAGAATTCCAAGCGGGAGAAACCACGGGGCACAGCTGGTAAAAAGTATACATAGACGGTTCTGTCTAATCACGCGCAACTAATTAAAATGCACAGAACGAGGAAGTAAGCTACTCGGTCAGCCAAATCCGCCCCAGAAATCCTCCGCGATCGCGCTGCCCAGTACCTCCAGATCGACCTAAACAAGAATAATAATCCCTCTGACTGGAGCAGGAACATCCAATCGCGTTCTCCGCCAACTTAGGAATCCTGCCCTCGATTCCATCGCTCTTGTCACGCGTGGCGAACGCGTTTCTTCGAATCAGCGCATCTCGTGGGCCACCTAACCGGGTGTGTGGGTCTCCATAGACCCCCCATCCTGTCGCTCGAAAGAGCAACACGCTACTAGCTACCATTTTGTTGAGTGAACTGGGTAGTAGTCGTATAATGTCCTCCTTTGCCAGTGGAAGCGAGACAAACGACCATCGGAAAGAGGGTCTTGGTGGGACAGGGGAGGCAGGTGGATGCCAGTGAGTGGTATCGAAGAGAGAAGTCACTTTCTTATTTCCATTCTTAGCAGCGTTCTTTCGAATCTCGACTGGGCAATACCAACGGCCACCATCTCGCAGCATCCCACCTTCTTCCACGACGAGTCCCCACTACGCATGGGCTGGATCGGTTGGCACCCGTGGTCGACGGTGGAGGTGGCAGTGGTGGCGGTAGCTCTACCTGGCTCTAGTTCGCCCACCTTCCTCCTCGTTTCGCCTCTCTTCGACACCTTGGCCGATCTCGTTCTCTCTCTCTCTCTCTCTTTTGAAACCACGACCCACCCCCGGCGTGTATCCGCTCGGTGCAACGACGCGACGCGGTGTATTACGTGGACGCAAACAGGTCTCCATTATCGTCGAGAATCGGAAATTATTGCCGGGAAATTCTGCTCTCCGCAGATCTGCTGCTGTGTCTCCAAGACAGCGATTTTTCGGAGTCGCTGGAACGGATACGGTCAATTTGTTTATTCACGGGTCGATCGTTGAATTCTTGTTTGGGTATCCATTTTGGACTTGATTTAAATTTCGACCCTGGTTTTTGAGTCTTATTGGTAGAAAGAAGTGAGTAAGAAGTAAGAAATCTATGCTAAGGTTAAAGTAAGTGGAAGCTAAATGGAGTAAGTTTAAATTTTGATACAATTTTGGTTAAGTTCGATTGTTTAAGGATGTTTAATCTAGTATTGATAGTATTTTAATGATGGAAGTACCAAGTAGTCTGGGCCAGTTTGACTGACCATCTAGCATTTGTGCTTTTATTTTTTAACCTCATCGTCTTTGCGGATACTATTTAAATTTAATTTCCATAATACCTCATCTCCACAATTATTTAGTTCCTTAGTAAAAAGGATCTGTCATCTACACATGCGAGCAATGCGATGATTAATGTGTTGAGCGAGACTAAGAATCAAATGCCTTCTATTCTTTCTGTGACTACCTTAGTATTTGCGTGTACTTGACCTGGGACTCGTGCGTTAAGAGAGGGTCGTAATAGGATGCCTGTGAGACAAGACCGTCATTAGCTAACAGGTGGTGCAGTTTATGGCTGTCGATTAGTAGCAACACAGGGGGTGCCAAACATCTTAGTTAACAGGCTTAGGTCAACAGTGATAATAAACCAAGTAATCCTCCCTAAGAATTTCCATCTTTCTATGAATATCTTTCCTAATACTCGAGTCAGCTACATCTCGCGCCACCTGACAACACCTCAATCGATAAAGGAACAAACGATATTCCGATAAAGTCTCGTTATCCCCTCCTATAATACCGTAAGACATTTCTCTTCCTGAAAAAGAAACCAGATCACAGAAGGGGACCGACTGGTCGAAGAACCGCTCTCGTCGATACTCACACCTTTGTCCGCCGAAAATGTAACGGAAAAAGGAGCACCCGGATGGCCGATCGTCGGAAAGAAGATTCGCGTGGCGGTGGCCGCGAGTTCGCGGAAAGACGGGGCGAAACAAGGAGAAAAACGCGGGAGGGTGGTTGCTGACGCGAACTCGGAGGGAAAAACGACGCTGCGAGGGAGACGGCGCGATCCAACGAGAGTGGGGAGAACACGGGAAACGCGGGTCGTTCTCGTTATCGACGGCTTAGGGTGATCAACCAATGGGAGAGGCCAGCGATACCGCGTTTACCTCGTGGCCCCCGCCCATCCTGGTCGCTTATTGGACCGCGTACGCTTTTCCCGCTCGTGGATCCGTGGTGGGGTGAGCTGTGTGCTCTGCGCGCCGTGGATCGGGTTCTGGTGACGGGTCGTGCGTGCACACTCCCAAAACTATCGTCCGCGGTGGCGCATTGAACGTCGTTCACGTCGCGTTCGTCCTCGTGTTCCTCGAGAGTCCAGTTTCCATGCGATCCCACCGTAACGCTCGCTTCCCCTGTCGCTGACAATTAATCCTCGACAACCCCCGATCGGGAATGCCGTCGTTCGAACGGATGGTCACGCGTCGCGACGCGGACGTCTGATCGACACCGACGGAGAGGAGAAGCTACGAACTAGTGTGCCCGTGGAAAACACAGTGATCGAGACTCGAGTGGATGGCCTGATTTATGACAGTGCAGTGAATCCGCTGTTGTTGTTCGGTTTATCGTATTCGCGTTCCGTCTTGGACGCGCCGAGGGAACCTTTCAAACGTTCGAGACGACAGAGTGAGACGAGAGTCTCGACCACGGCAGCAAAATTGAGCTGGACTTGCACCAACGGGCCGCCGGCCACTTTATGAGGTGAGTTTTAGCGCCTTAAGTGGAACGGCTGATTTCGGAGCAGTGATACTTGACCGTTAACTACAGGTGTCCGTGTATGTGTGCTTAGGGTACGCGTTGGGTATCGAATCGATGTGCTTTTATCAAGTGTTGTGTGGTAATATGAAATCGAAGTAGTTGTTTGAAATTATCGAAGAGAGTTGTCGATTTTTAAACCCCATTTTACGTAACCTGTCACGAGTGAAGTTAAGGGTTGAAATTTGTAGACTCTTGTAATTTTATTTAGACGAGGATTTTTATCATGTTGCACTCTGGAAGTTTCTATAAGATCGTTTATGTAACAGGGAGAGTTCACGTTTTGGACTCAAAATACTATAAGCATCTGTTTCAAGGCGATCTTGTGCTCCAATGTTTAAACGTTACAAGTGTTCCGTTTGCTAAATTTCGAAATGTTTACAGTGCATAAGTTTGTTTCGTGTACCTAACCATTTCATAGCCTCTGAAATCCATTCGGAGCGTCTTTCAAATCGGAGCAGAGACCGAATTCTAAGGTGGGAAGTTCGTTGGTTAATTCAACACCGAGTATAATCCGAAATACCGTACGTTTTATATCGAATCCTTTACTATTATCGCTGTGCGACGCAAAACAATTACAGTATCCATTCAGATAACTGCTAATCGATATAACTGACAACTTTAGAGATATGTAAAATATCTATTAAAAGTACTAATTCGCTCGAATAATGTTTACAAAATAGCCTTTTACTATAACTCTTCGCTCTTTAAAGAATTGAAACAATAACGAAACAAACACGTAGCAATTCTACTCGAATGATACCTCAAAGTGACTCTAGATTGTCGAGAACCGACAAAATTTTAATCTCGCGCTTCGCTCCAATTCAAAACGGCCTGTTTACTTTGTCATTGAGAATGTGTACTTCCTATCGCGCCACAGTTCTCGTGTAAAGTTTTGATTACATCGTCGCTTAATACCCGACAATTCTCAGAATGTCGACCATTCAATCCGCGTTTGGTGATGTAAACACGGTTAGTTAGGTGCTTATCAACGCCGACGGTGACCCAGATGCTCCTTGTTTACGCTCCTTGTATATCAGCAACTTAAACGTGTTTTCTGTTCGCGATCGAAAGGATATTACATAGAGACTAGCTTATTTGCTCACCACTGCTCTATGATATTAACATTTATTCATGTTGCCTAACAGGTTGTATTGAAACTTGTGAAACACATATTCAATTCAGCCATAAGCTGAATATACTGTATTTTAATATGTCGTTACTGTACTGCTCTTAAGAAATGATGCATAAATGATAATATTATAGAACGCGGAATTATGTTGCCGTTTCATAAATGTAACCAATTGCATACCTCTCCTGGTTATTATTTATTTTCTCCGTTTCGTGGTTATTCTACAAGATTTAAGTATATGAGTTGCAAATACATGATTGTTTACTTTATAGCACCATTTTCATAATATATAGGTATATACTCTTTATATATACTTTTTTTATACAGCAATTTGTGTATTACGTATAGGAGCTGGCGCCATAAGGCAGAAACATTGCAAAATACGGTGCTTGATATAACTAGATCGAGTACGCGTAGGTTCTATTGTTTCACTTTGGAGCGACAGTTTTGTTTTGCGCTGTAACAGCTAGTACATTGTTCCAAGATGAATTGCGAGTTGATTAGAATTCAAGTCGACTCTTTTTCACGCGAAACAACCCTTCGGTCTCCGAGGACTCCTCTCAACGACCATTTCAGAGCCCTTTAGAGTCGTCGCTATTCTTTTCATCTGTAATACAAATACCAGATAACCATATACTACTTAATACTGACTGGTTAATGATAAAGTACACTTTAGAATATGATATCGAATTGGATGCATAAATCATCGACACCGATTTGGTCTTTTATCATCGATAACAGTTTTAATTTGAACTCCAAAATGAACAGTCGCTCAAATTTCCTCCACGTCAATCTATCAACGATAATCCATAAAGCAACGTAGTGTCACAAAATTTCAGAACAACAAAATCAATTCATGACTTTAACGACTAATCGTCACCCTCGCTTTTACGCGTACGAGCAGCGTCCAGCTCTCCATTAAAATTGCCGAATAGAGCGGCGCAAAATAAATTGCGACGCGTGCGCGCGATTCGAGCCGGGGTCTAAACATTCAATTAGCACTTCCTAATCCCCCGTCGCTCGTTGTCAACAGCCATTACTTCCAGCATCTTCTCTCCTCTCCGTTGAACCCACCCCCGAGCACCCTCTTGGGGTCTCACTCGTAAGCAACCGCGCGCGCTCGTTGCTCTCCCACCCCGTTGGTCCTCGCTAACCAACGTATCTATTAATCCAGGGTTGAATGACACTCGAGGGTGGCCCGAGGGGTGATTCTAACCCTACAAAATCGTAACTACCGCCCCCGGGTTAACTCCCTCGACCACTACAGGTTTTTTTTTTCTCTCTTCTTAATGAATGCTCAAGGAGATCCGCGCGTAATTGTATTAGTTCGAGAGGAGAAACGAGAGAGAGAAAAACAGAGAGAGAGAGAGAGAGAGAGAGAGTGGCTCGAGGAGACGCAAAATGGTGAGAGAGAAGGGTGCACGCGGGGCGAACCCGAGAAGTAGAAGCCCCGAGAACGAAGGGTGACATTTAGGGTAAAAAGACGGAGGAGAGAGGGCCGCCAGCCAACCCGACGAGCTGAGATTGGTTAATGGCTTTGATACGAGGAAAGGATAAGATTAATTTGCTTGCGAATCAAAGAGCAAACGAATAAGCAATTACCGGGACCGTGAGGAGTGGCTGCACGAGTGCCCTCGCTCGGTTCTTCTGCGTGTCGGTGGCGCACAATTAAAAGCCACCGAACCGGAGGAGCGCGTGGGTTTATGGAAATCCACGCGGCCAAGGGGAAGTCAAGGCGAAACGTTTTTGACGGGATTCGTGGAGGATTTTCGAGGTTAGACGATTCTTAGATATCCGGCTAATTACGCGGAGGCGGAGCGGTGAGGATTCTCGCATATGAATACGAAGCTAGAGGATTCAAAACCTTCAAGTTGAAGGCTTTAGAATCTGAAAGTGTCGGGATTGCGTTTAGTAAACTGGGACATGGAAAGGATTTGCGAAATTTATGTCTATGAAAAGATGCAATGGTTTCATTTGTTTGAAAAGTGGTATATGCGTTGTTGGTTACTTCAATAAGGAGCATGAAGGGGTTGGTTTAAAGTATTTCAACGTGTGTAGTACTTTTTTGGCTACTAAATTATAATAGTCGCAACATCCATCTATAATAAACTATGCTCGTTTCAACTATATTTAACCTCTCGTAGAACGAATTTTAAATGGACCTTTAGCTTTAACCAGTCAGCTGTGGCGTCCTCTTTTCAGAGTGCGCACCTATGAATGCTGTGAGAATCAAGCAATGGCTACATACATATACATCTATGGACGAGTATACTCGTCACGGTACAAAATACTGCCACTTCTCCATGACGAGTACACTCGTCAAACACAGCTGATTGATTAATTAAAAGCACGCAAACCAAAGCAATTTTTACCTGTAAATCAATGTTAACATGCAAATACGCAGTCGTCCTTTAATATCGTATATTTTTTCATTCCTAAAGATGACCGTAAATGACGGTAATTTTAATATCAAAACAAACGTACGCGCATGTGTCAATATTCCTCGAGAGACTAAATAACATTCCCTTTCGTTATTCATAACTATCTACTACCTGTCGTACCGTTTTGCAAAAACTCTGGTCCAGAAACATCCTTCCAACGAACCCCGAGACCTACTCAAAGACTAAATATGCGAGATAACGTCGCGGAGGTCGTGAATCACGAGTGGGTTCGTCTCCGACGGCGTGCGTCGAAACAATAGACTCTCGAGATCTCTCCTCTCCATCGGTCACTCGGGGGTGGCCGTGGCCGTTTTCGCGTAGGCGTGTCCCACGAACTCGCCCGTTGGGGTTACTAATTGGTGGGTTGCGTTTAATTACAGAGCCGGTGGCAACATGTGCGACGGCTCCTTCACGGAGACCCTGCGCGGTATGCAGGGCATGTCGGGCACGTCGCCTCCTGGCGGCGGGGGGGTTGGACCCATGGGGGTTGGCCTCGGCAGCCCTCTCGGCCCGGCCACGAAGAAGGCGCAGGTGGAGCACATCAAGAGGCCGATGAACGCCTTTATGGTCTGGTCGCGGCTACAGCGACGGAAGATCGCGCAGGAGAACCCGAAGATGCACAACAGCGAGATCTCGAAGAGGCTTGGTGAGTGATACGACTTCTGATATGACTTCAGCTGTGGACTTTAGGACTGTCATCTGAAAATGTATTAGGCCGATCGCACACGGCGCAACCGATCAGTTTCACACCACTTTGAATCTAGTTGCATGCGACCGTGGATCTAGGTAAAATAAAGATAGTGGAATAGGTAAAACAAAGAGCGCAAACGGTTTGCAACACTAATTTCAAATCGGTTGAGCCGTGTGCGATCGGCCTTATACTCTTAACACTGTGCCGTCCGCAGGTCAAATCGAGATTTTTTCGTTTGGCGCCGGTAGGACTGACTGATAGTTTTCGCATGGCACCACAGTGGTGCCACCGGCATTTGCCCCATAGTTTTTGCATGGCACCACAGCGGTGCCACCGGATGGCATAGTGTTAACGCGTTTAATGTTGCGTGTAAAGTCATTCAATTGTTTTCTTTTTTGTTTTGATTTTATGGTGGTGGTTATGTCTGTTCAAAGTTTCTCTAATCGTCCTTCAGGCTACGGAAGGTGCTGATAATGTATAGCTAGGATTCGTGAGGTAGGGTAAGAGTACGCAGTTGATAGCTGGGATTGGCTGTGGAACAAGAGTGATTCACTAGGATGCGAGGGTTTTCAAGTATAGATAGATGATAGGATTCGTTAAAAAAAAAATTGTCATAGACATGTGAAGCCTCTTGTATGTAATCCGATATAGAGTACGCGACGAAGTTGATTCACTGACCAGTTTGATCTGATAGCCCAGTAAAATAAGAATTGTTGCATTTTAAATTCGATCTTCGTAAGAAACAAGTTCGGTTCATGTAGTAAAACGAGTATCGAATCTCACTCCTGGAGGATCGATGGAAATTCAGATCGTTAAACAACATTTCCTATGTACGTTATTTTATCAAAACTTGACCTATTAATCAGCCTGGAATAATATTCACAGTACCTACTTGAAAATTGTTTTATAACTGCAACTTGGCGACACAGTATTTATCGAAGCACAGCAACGTAACCGTTAGCATATCTTTAACGATTCGTTTGTCAGATAGTTTTATTTGTCAAACATTATATAACTTCCGTCATCACTTAGTCATCCCCGATGAAAGAAAAGCCAACTCTAGACTACAAAGGAATCGTCGAAGATGGTCGAGCGTTCCATTTGGTATTCAACTACATATCTTCCGTTTGTTATTTCCATTTCTATTCGTAACGTAACTTTGTTCGGTTCGCCCGAGTTCGGTTTTATTCATGATCCCATTGCTAATATTAGACCCACCGCTGTTCTCAATTAGCCGCGGTCTCGCTGGTTGGTAATTTCACGAACTAACTTTTTCTGTTTTCGTCATTTGCATAAGTCAACAGGAAATAAAACCCGTGTGAACGATTGCGCGAGCAAAGGAACTGCACATGGCTATTCGTGTCAATAGAGGAGCCCGGACGAACTTTCCACGACTGCTTTTCTGAAACTTAAGACTCTTGTCGTGTTCTGTAGGAAACAGAGTCGGAACAAAATGTTCGTACTTGAAAAAGAGAAAGAAATTGAACTAAATGTCGCGTGTGAAGTCATTCGATTGTTTTTCTTGTTGGTTTTGATTTTATGGTGGTGGTTAGGTCTGCTTAAGTTCTTAAGTGTTTAGGTTCTTAGATGCTTAGGTTCAATGTTTCTGAATTAATTTTAACGGCAGTGTCGATTAGTCGTGTTATACACCTAGTATTAGTCGTTCGGTGGTTGCTTGCAAGTAAATGTTATCGTTCACCCTATTTATGATATGTATAATATGTATAAGTCTGGCTAGTGAAAGGGTAAATCTTGTTTGAAGTAGTTAGAAACAGGAATGATTTCAGAACGGTAAGATTGTAGGATTTTCTCGAGATACAATTTCCGACCATACCTCTAAGTGGCGCGATTTTCGAAACTCTCTTCCGTTTGCCCTAGCGCATTCCCAGCCAAGCGCGACGCCAGATAGAAAGCATTGAAAAAAGCGTTTCCCTCCGCAAAAACGCAGCCAGCAAAAGCTCGTTCCCGGGAACGAGCGAGAGTGGAAAGAAACACGGTCGCCGGAAACACACGGCATTAATCGCATTTTGGACGATCAAACCCCGAGGATGGTTACACGTTCGAACGCCAGCGTTGATTTCATTCGTGGCGCGCGAGTTAAGCTCTGTGTTGCGCCCGGTTCTCCTCTCGTCGTCGCATCATTCATCCCTTTCAAAGTTTCCTTGCTTTGCGCTCCCGACGGTCCGGCGGCGCTCGACACGCGCTCGAATAATTCGTTGCTCGCGATACAGACGAGTGTACCGAGGGAGAAGAAAGGAGATAAAGACGAACGGGGACGAAGGTATTCCGGTTGGTATTTCCGTTAAATACCCGGGAATCGACAAAGCCCCGTTTCCCGCGGCTCCCCTCGAAGCTTCTTTATCCGTCATTTTCTTCCACCTCGGCTGGAGCTCCTCTTCTACCCCCGTTTCACGTTCCCCCGGCGACGACGAATAAGGGAAGTGCCTGCTCCTCGGCAAAAATGATGCGCGCACGCTCGAGCCCACCTCCCTCCGCCGCGGGATTCCACCCCCTTGGGTTTCTCGCGGCTCTCCTCTCCCTCTGGTCCTCCTCCTCCTCCCACCTCCCCCTTTCTCTTCCCTGGCTTACACCCTTTGTTGAAGCGACACTTTTTCGTCGCTCTTTTACCGCCATGTCCCTGCCATTGCGTATATTTCTGCTTGATATACAACTACGCTCTCCTACACCTCCCCCCAACCCTACTCTCTCTCTCTCTCTCTCTCTATCCAGATATCTTTCTCTCTTCTTCTCTCTCCCGGCTTGTTGGAGCATTTGCAAATTTCATCCTGCAACCCTCTCCCCCGCCATCTCGAGCTTGAACCGCCACTCCTCCAGCCACGGTCGCTCCTTTTCCGCACGATCCGCCCTCCGCTGCCATCCCCCGACTACCCCCGCGCGACGATCAGCCACGACGACGACAAAAGATTCGAGGAACCGATGTACTCTGCCGAGCACTCTCGACTCGTTCGCTGGAATCGCGCGCTGGAATGCCGTGGGTCCGCTTTTCTTCGATGCCTCCTCGGGAACCGCGAGGAAAATGTTAACTCCTGTGAGTCGGTTTCCTGCGAGCGTTTGCTGGCATGTAGAACGCGAGGGAGGCGAATCAAGGGTGTAATACATCGTCAGGGAAATAGAATGTTTTTTAATCGCCGAGGGAGGTATTGGGAGGAGGGGAGTGGATTGTATCAGATTTTGCAAAATTTTCTTGCGATATCTAGGATGGTGTATCCGAGATGTATCTAGAGGGTGGGTCTGAAATGTTCTTGGTCTCCATCGTTAATGTCAACACTGAAAGCGAGATTTATTTTTCTTAAGTGAGAGGGTGTTTAGAGGATCTCATCGGTTTTTGCAAAATACTCTCGCGATTTCTAGGATGGTGTAAGTAGGTGGGTCTGAAAAGTTCTTAGCGTCCATCATGAATGTAAACACCGTAGGCAGGATTTCTTTTGATCACGTACGCATAGCTTTCGTGAGCATGCATTTAAACTTGCCATTCAATCCCCAATTGATTTTTATAGTTCTATAAAAATCTATCTGCTCTAAAATCTGCTCTATCACAGTTCTCTACCAAATCACAGTAATTAAAAAGTATCGAGAAATTAGAATATTTACTCTACGAACTCGTTCAACCGCGAAGCCTGCAACGCGTTTGACCAGCCGTTTAGTTTAATTGTCAACAAAGTGCAAACTTTTCGGTCGTTCGACTAACCGAACCGTATAGTCACGTGCTTGTGCAACTCACGCTTCGATGCAAGTGACTATATAAAAATGGACAGTGTTTGTCAAGCCTGTGCAAACGAACGCTCGCTGACTCGAAACGGCTTCTAAATAGGAATTTCACTTGCTGCGAAAGTTGACGAGTTTTGTAAAATGGCGAATTTATGAATTCTAAAACCGCGCGGAGAAGGCTCGTTCGAACGTGTGCAGCTTAAATGCGAATAAAAAAGCGCTTTAAAAAAATTGAATACTCATTTTCTGGTTTCGTAGCAACCCAATGCAAATAATTTACGGTTAAATGGCACGTGTGTTAGAGTGGATGAACAAAATTCATGCGTATAATAGAAGGTCACTTGGTGCAGCAAGTTGCATTCGCGTGTTACAATCGCGGATATCGAAAGTAAACGTGTTCGAAGCGTTTCCTTACGAGACAAAGTTTAACCGAATATTCTATAAAATCAATGACAAATTAAACATATCGGGAGGTAGGATGTTTTAAATAATATATTTTATCGGTGTTGGTACGGACCCTTGTGGATCCGATAAAAATATAAATAAGCGTCGATTCCGATGGTTTGGTCCACTGATTCAGGATCATCTTCAGAGTTAAAGAATTTCAATCTGCAATAGTCGTGGCTACTTGGATATACATAAATAATTGAGGAAAAGAAATCTAGAATTATTAAAGAAAAATTGACTTAAGAGTAAAAGAGACCTTCTCATATTTTAAATAACACCTTTGGCTACTAAATTGTCAACATCTCAAGTAGCTACTTTATTTTGTACAAAGGATCAATTGTTCTCACATTTAATGAACGCGTAACTTTCGCTATCGCAAGTATTGAAAAAAATTTTTTTTTTAAATTCTCCCTACGACATGTCCTGCAAAAAAAATATTATTATTATCGTTGTCGGTCTTGTTTAATATTGGCATGTCGCCATTGGCGTGGACATTTCACTGGCGAAACGTCATCGATAGCCGCCGTTCAGTGCCAATTTTACGATGTCGATTAGCAGATGACCGTCCAACGTTTATCTTTCGGCTGGGCAGTTGGACACGTTTCACGATCTTCCTCAGAGTGAAAACTGTACCGGAAGCGAGATTGAGGGTGCGTCGGGACGGTTTGTCGAGTAAGCGGTCCATTGGGAAACGGTCGAAGCTAATCTGGTTATTGGATGTTCCTGCGAACCGTCGCGAGCGTGGCGTGTTTCTGTTCCGTAAACTTTTCGATCCTCCCTGTCCGATACTCCACTCTGCTTGGCGACAGAATATCCCTCGCGTGGAAGGGGTTTAGTTTTGTTGATCCTATTTTATGCGAGCAGAGTTTGGGTGGATGTTAATCGAGTAAGAATAGATCGATTAGAATTTTAATTTAATTGATACAAAGGAATTCGTACCTGAAGGGGTATTTATTGTGAGAGAGGAGGAAAGGAAATATATACTAGAAATATATTAGTAAATATGTACGCATATTTACAGTCAGTCTCATAAGTATTCGTACCGTTTATGTCTATTGAAGAAATTTGTCTAAATTAAGTGATAGGTTTGATGTTTTCAAATAAATGTTTCATTATAAACATATATACGTGTAAAGTTTATTCATGTACGTATTTAATTAATTTCTTCAATGGATATAAAGGGTCTGACTGTATGTTTAAACCAATCTTTAATTTATTCAATTTTATTTAATTTTAAAATTAAAAAAAATTAAACAATGCCCCTCTTTATTACCGCATCACCCAATAAATATTAAAAATATCCTCCATTTGGTTATTACTAGACTGCGGATATTTATGCAAAATAAAATCTTCGCGAACATGCCTACAAAAATTGAACCTAAATAGGAATTTATTTTATTCTGAAAAATATCATAACATGAACTTTACTTTCAATCTTTTTTGTATTCTTGCATACTGTTTGCATTTTGTAGTTTCTTGTACATTCAAATTTCCTATAAATGCATAAAGTTCCGCAGTCTAGTTATTACACACCTTACAATTTTATTGAACAACAAAAATGGTCCAGCTCAAGCAACTTCCCTGCGATACAGTCTCCCGAAAAATGTGAAATCACGAATATAACACCTCTCGTTTTTAGACCACGCGGTTGCCAAACGTGCTAAATTCATCACTCCCCGGAAGGGTTAACGAGATAAGCCTCAAAACGTGGAAGCAATTTTCAGACCAGCCGGAGAAAGTCGTTGGGCGAAGAAGGGAAATCGAGTCGCCGGGAGGGTTAACAGTAGAAAATGCTCCGGAGTCCCTTGGCTGGCTCCCGTGCTCGAAGGGTTAAATAGGGTTGTCCTTCGGCGCGCGGGAGGATGAATGTCCTCTCCGTCCCTGTCCCTCCCTCGTGCTCCATTCGCTTCAACGTCGATGAGCGCGCAAAACCGACAAGTCGTTTCTTTAACGCACGCGAAAGAACTCGGGAGGACGAAGAGAGGCTACGGCAACCGGCAGAAATACTTCATTACGATGAAAGCTTTCCCTCCAACCTTCTCAAGTCTCCTCTTCCCTCCCTTTCTATCTCCTACCTCACACCCACCCCACACCCCCGCCCCTTGTGTGTCTCTGCATCCCTGTTCCCGTGTTTGTACAAGGAATACGTCGACGGATACATCTATATATACGCCGCATCCACCACCTTTTCCTCTTTGTCGACTTTCTTTTCCAACCCCCGTCCGTGTCCCTCCCCCTTTCTTCGTTTTGTCGCCGAGTCTTCCGCGTGTACAAGCGTCTGTGTTCGCGCGTGTGGGAGGACGGTGTGCACGTGCACGCGTTTTATTTTCCTTTTTTTTTTTTTCGCATTCTAAGGGTGCGTGGCGTTTCTCGTGCGTTTTTACCGGTCGCGACAATAGGCCCGGGTATTTTAGACGATGGGCGAGAAAAAGGAAAGGAAGGACGCGCACGCGAGGGGGAAATTACAACGATCGATGGCGGGACGACTGGATCGTCGTTTCGTCTGGCTGTCCTCGCGATGAGCTCTGAGTAATTGAGTCCGGCGAACGACGAGGGCGGCTCTAGGAAGGATGGCGATACGAACTCGAGCGTTTGGCGGTATGGAGAATTTGTATTTTTTTGGCGTTGGACAAATGCTTGGGGAGTTTTCGTAGGATGCAGAGGTGCAGAGGTCAAGCACGGTGGGGGTCAGTTACAAGGACTCCACCCTTATCGAGTAACAAGTATTTGTTAGTACATTTCATTCGTATCTGGTAATTTATTCTTTGGTGAATTTTTGTTATTCCTAAATTCCTTGATCATTGGGTACACTTAATCAGTGGCTGGTGTAGAAAAGCCAAAATGTGATTGAGAGGGGAGGGGTTAACACATAATCCTGAGAGGATTGTGGGGTTCATCAAAATTCATCAAAGAATAAATTACCGGATACAAATGAAATCTACTTGAAAAATAAATACTTTTCACTCGATTAGGGTGTCTCCACTGTGCTTGACGGAAAAGAAAAGAATAATGGCTTGAATTCGGTCATTTTCCTCTGAACAAAAAAGAATACGATCGCAACACCGTTCCATCGCTAACTCGAAGAACGTTAAATTCGCGCCTTCCGTCGACGTCTGTTCGCATGTTAATTCCGTTTATGGTCGACTCGCATTCGTCACGGAACTTCCAATTGTTTCCGTCGCGAGCGATACAGCATCTCTCCCACCCGTCCCTCGAGCGACACAAAGTTTCCCTTCCTGTCGAAAATTCAATTGAACGCCCAAGGAACGTTCGAAAACGAACAATGCCGACAGAGGGTGGATTTTCGTGGGAGGGGGTGCACGTAATCCCGACGAAAGTGGACATAATCGGGTGTCTAGGACACCGGGAGGGGGTGTGCTCGTCGCGCAAGATTCGCGAAGAAAACAATTCGCGGAGGGCCCCGACACTGCGATCCTATAGAATCGCGGGAACAATGGACGCCGTCGCGACAAAGGAGGGAACACAAAACGCCTGCACACAGGTACACGCGCCGCCACTCTCCCCCTCCTCACTTTCTACCATCCCTCTCTCCTCTCCCCCCCCCTCCCCGTGCTCTGTCTCCGCGTGATTAAAAATGATCGTCCCCGAGCAAGCTTTAAGCTCCCTGGGCTTGGAAAGCTCTCCTCCTGCGAGCTGGATGTGCACGCTCCGCGAGCAACTTAGCGCAACTGGAGCAATCTTTCCAAAGTGGAGTGAAAATGTTCCGCGTGAAACGTATCGGGGAGGCGTCGCGTTCTGCAGGATCCATTTTTACTTGGGGGTTGTTTACGGTGTGTTTCTACAGGAGCATGTTTGTTTAACGTCTTCTGCATTTGTCGGTTAGAAAAATGAATAAAGCTCCGATAGGTCAAGTCCAAATTGGTTTAACCTCACCTATTAATCTCTTAACGTAGAATGGACGATAAACATCATTCGTAATACAGCAAATATAGAATGTTCCTTTTATCCAAGGGTTCAACCGCTTCACAGAAAATCTTCCCCTATAAATCACCCGTTCGACTAGCTCGCTCTTGAAAAACGTAAAATGATTTACACGCCTAGGTGACTCGAGACGAACCTAAAATAAACATCCATCATCGATTAACGACTCATTACGACAGAGAGAGAGAAAAATCGATCGATCGAACAACGGTTCACCCTCTTCTGTTTCTCCTCCTTGTCGATGATCTCTTTCCTCTTTCTTCGCGGTGGCGAAATAATTTATGACTCGTCAGAAATGTTCCACGGTATAAATTAGCGCCTCGAGCAACGTTATCTAGATGATAGGTCTACGCGGTTGGCGTTGCTGACGGGAAACAATAGGCTGCTTATCGGCCTTGACGATCTATTATTCCACGTGAAAGACTGTTGGTTGTATTAATGAGCCGTGCACATTGCAGATTAATAGGTCGCGTTATTATACGCGCAACATAGTAATTTATTTTTGGCGCACAAAGAATCTAATTCGAACAAGTTGCCTGTCTTGCGCTTGTAAATGGTTCGGGCAGAAACGGCATTGCGCGATGTAATTGTCAGCCGTCTTTTGAGAGAAATATGCAGATCATGCGTCGCGTTAAATCATCTGTGTTCTCGTTGTCGAGGGACGTGTGTTGTAAGCTTTTGTAGCCGGAGTAAAAATACGTTTCTCTTTAATTAATTGACTCGTCCGATGAGTCTTTCTTTTCATCCACGTTTCGAATATTTCGTTGATTTTTTAAATTGAGCATGGACGGAATAGTACATGGATAATTTGGCAAGAATACAATAGATACTCTTTTCGAGCAATACAAGGAGGAACGAAAGAAGAGGAATTGTTTGAAAATTATTTCCTAAGCAGCATTTCCTTTTTTAAAAGTGCTTGTCTGTGAAATATTTTTCAAACTGAAGTTTCTCTCATGAAAATTCTGTTTGTAGCAGCAGGATATTCATTGAACAGAATGATAGAAACAGATGAAGATAGAACTATTATGAATATATAATATTATAAATGATGATACTTACAAGGAAAACTTTTTAGACCGAAAAATAAGGTATACGTATGTTTTTACTTTAGCTGAAACTTTAGGGGGTCGTTTCAACCCCTAAATGTGAAAACGGGCCAATATAAAAAAAATACGTATATCTTATTTTTCGGTCCTTTCAAACATATCCAAAAATCCAAACAATCGGAGGCGGACACCTAAAAAGCTTTCCTTTAGAATATCAATGCACTAAACGTGAATTGTATCAAATGATCACATTTCTTTGAACTTATCACGAATAGAATACCGTTCTTTGGAATAATGATTCTAGGGTCTTATAAAAAATAGGTCTAATAAAAAATCGTTTCCATTTCTGGAAGACCCGGATGCTTCCAAATTTGTTGACCTCTTGCAGAGCACGTATTGACCAGTGGAAAGCGAGGTTACAATGGCAGAGCCCCTAGTTATGAGCCCCATAAAATGTCCTTCCAAGACCTTCTGCTAGTTAACACGTGCCTGCAGGACTCAACAGTTGGACCATTTCCCGAGGGCCATCCGATGGAAACAGATTTCTCTTCCAGGACGGAACAGGAGATCGAAGGACACCTACTTTGTCGAGAAATTCGTGCAAGAATCAAAGATTTAAAAAGTCACCTTCGGCCGCAGTTAAACGTCAAAAAGCAAGAATGACGAGTTCGCTCGGCACGCTATAGAGAGTTAGAATAGAGGAGGCACGTCTGTCGTGATTTACAGGGGTGGTTGTTTCCCTCGGATCGGTTGAAAAACCCGAGGAAACGCGCAAGGGGGACGAATATTCGCGCGTTCCCTCGACAACGAAGGCACGCGAGCTACAAACGCAAACAACCGTAGACAGGAGGGGCAAAAAAGAACGAGAAGACGAGTAAAACAGTGGCCGGGTAGTAGCGGCGGTAGTAGCCTAGTTTTCCCCCCGCGACAATGAGGACGGGTAAAAAGGAGTGGAACGAGGGAAGAAAGGAGCCGGTGGGTTGGTAGCAGTGGACTAAATAATGCCGGGTTGCCTTCAGAAATAGCAATGCCAGAGCAATAGCGCGCGTCGGTGGTGTGGTAAGAGCCGCGCTAGCAATGGCTCCGTCGCCATGGCTGTCCTCTCCGACCACCCCCTCCCGCTACTGGTTCCTCTTCCTCGGCTTCGTTTCTCTCCTTCGACCCCCGTCCATTAATTAACAGGCTTTGTACTTTTAAACGATGTTAAATAAACGGCATTGTTCGCCAGCGAAAGGACTGAAAAGCAGGCGCCATTGTGCTTTAAGCTTGGTCCTCATCGTCGTCGTCGTCGTCGTCGTTGACGTCGTAGTCGTCGTCGTGGGTCCCCTCCGAAAGCACGGAAAGAGAAAGAAGGAGTACTGGCCGAGAATACCTACCTACTAATACCGCCGGTGCCGGGAAGCCTTTGTTCTAAACAAATACGCCGACTCCACCCCCGTCCAGCCCTGTTCGTCGCCTCTCCACACCACCGCCCCCTTTCCAACCGGTCCCTTGTTCGTTCGTGGCACCTGCCTTTTAGACGGGAAAACGTGTATCGATTGGGATAGGCTATAATGTAAACAGCGGAGAAGGAAACCCCTTTCGTCGGCGATGCATGTGCGTCGGAACGTCCTCGAGGATCGATCGAATTCGTGACGAGTAGCTACGATGTCTAAGATCGGGGAGGAGTGATCCTCGAGGTTCTTAAGAATAGTGGCGAGGACGGCTCTGTCCGAGATCCGAGGCTGTTGGTCGAGGATTCTCGGCGAAGTTTGGATTGGAAAGCTAGATGTCGATTTTATTCCTCAGGGACTGTAGCTGTGACTAATCGTGACTGCAAAATGAGAGATAAAACAGAGGCAAAGTATCTTTTTAATTATATCTCAGCCAGCTAAAATATTTTGTTTTATTCACAAGCTTGTATGGCTCGAACACTTTACCTAACATTTCACCGTGAAGCCATTCCCGTCCAATTAATTTCAACATTTGAGCCGTTGAAACAAATCAATTAACTCCACTGGTCACATAGAAATTGTAATATTACTGACGATTATTTTTTGGCTATTCTATCTTATGAATTTTATATACCGTTTAATGAAAGCTACATCTATATTTATGCATTCTACAATATTTATTTGAATTCATGTTATAAAGGGAGTTTTAAAAAATATTTTATGGAATCCATCGATTTGTGCAATGAGCGACTTTCTTACCTTTCATCCGTCACGCGAAATTTTGTGCTCGAATCAGGATTTCGCCCATCTTCGTCCGGAATCTGCGCTTTCCATATTCTCCGAACGTATTGGAAACGCTCCGCACAGGGATTAAGAATGGTCCGACACCAGTCGCTGGACTCGAATGCGTTATCAGCGCTCCACATTGTCCCGGAAGACAAACATCTCGGATTCCACGTTTCCTCTTTTTCCTTCCGGTTCTCTCTCGTTCCACGAAGTTCATTGTGAATCACCACGTGTTCGTATTGTTTAGCCCGCTCTCGCCATTCTTCCCCGTCTTTCTCTGTGTGTGCTCTACTATAGACGAAGCAACTCTTTTCATTGTTGTTGGCTGCTGTCAGCAACAATAACGAGGAGAGTAAAAGATCCATCGGGCAACGTGAATCCCATCCTCTCTCCACCTCGTATCTGCACCGGTGCGCCTCGAATTTCCGGTAGTGTATCTCCGCTCTGTATCGAGAACTTTCATCCCCCTTGAGCGATTCCTCCGGCATGGCCGTTGTGTGTCCGCTGGAACGTGCTCGTTCTTGATATTACTGTCGCGCGCCTCTCCTTGGCCTGATTCCTTTTTTTTTCCCTCTCCTTTGGGGAACTCGCGTTCCCTGTTCAATTTTAACTGAATATTTTTTGGAACTTCCGGCCGTGGGGCTTTGAGGCGGGACAGAGTGGTTTCTCGTGGCCTGAAACGTACGATTTCGGAGCACCGGGAACTTTGGTTGTTACGCAATATTTGCTATTCGGATACGTGCATCGAAGCGTTACGTATCTGACTAAACAGTAACGAGTTCTTAATTATATCGAGTAATATTATTAGGAGGTTGCATTGAAAGCCACTGTTTTTTCGTATTTTTTAAGCATTTATTTCAATAGTAATATAAAAGTATCAATCGAAATATTTGCCCTCAAAAGCTACTACTTTTTTCTTACCTTTCTGGCAAAAGTTGAATTCCGCGACGAAAGAACAATTTATCTTTCGAGCTTATCCATTTAGCAACCCAATTTCCAACTTCTTCGTAATTACGGAAATGTGTGTCTTCCAAGCCATGTTGACTATTTACGAATACCTGGTAATGTTAGAACTCTTGCGATCTGGCACGTAAAATCGTTTCGAAAATGTTGAATCTTGAACGACTAAGAGATGTATTCATCAAACATTCTCCTTACGAATCAAACGACGTCAGACGACACAAACTTGAAGCCGAGTACAATCAAAACTTTCCCAGGCATTTCTATCACAAATCAAAGCTATCAAATCTCCCCCGATCCGGTAGACAGAATTAAACATCGGTAAACGAAAGGCTTCAAACGCTTCGACACCGATACCCCGATACATATCACCTTAATTTCATTAAACATTCTACGCGATCGTCGTATCTGAGCCATTTAAAAAATTCCAAATCGCGTGAAAACCTTCCGGCAAACATTTTCATCGTGAATCAAACGGCATCCAATCAAACCATAGTTCTTCCAATTCCCCGATTAAGCGAGATCAAACATCGTCGTTCGAAAGACGCCAGGCGTTCTCGACACTGGCAACCATTGTTGGCTCGAGTTGGGGGCAACCTCTGCGCCCTTTGTTTCGCGGCTGCAACCGCAGAGGACGGACTTCGCACGGCGTCGGCGTCGTTTCTCGTTTGAACCCCGGGCTCCGTTTCCATGATGCAAGCGCTTCGCGCTTTGTCCGCGCCGCTACAGCTTGCACCCCCGACAACAAGTGGTAATTAATTCTCGGCGAAACAATCGACCTTCTACCGCCGAAGGAACAACGACGACCAAGAGTGGAAAGAGGAGAGAGATGTTGGAGCATTTTGCCGCGAAAACATCGGTTGTTTCGGGGCGAACGACTCCCTTTTCTCTGTCGCGTTCTCCCTTCGTGGCTCTCCCGCTCGTCAAACAGTTTACACGCGAAAATTGGTTGCGAGGAACGCGTCGCCATGCTTGTTTCATTCCTCGTGCCTACTGTCTCGTTTCGCGATTTTCCGTGACAGACCCGACGTTTGCTTTAGTACTTTCTGGGTTTAAATTAAATTGTACTTATTTATTTCGCTGTTTTTATCGTGAGCTATTGTAAAAGAAAAACTTCGATGATATATTCTATTACAAACTTTGTTTCAATCTCGAATATTTATTAAAAAATTGACCTATTAAATGTGGATGTCCAGGCTACATAAATTTTGCCAATAATTCCATCGTCAGTAATCATTTTATAGATATTTCAAAGACGAGATCCCAACATACAAACACGATTTCACGTGGCAGCGAGGAACGCGTTAATGGTGCTTTTTTTTTCCCTTCCCATGCAAACCGTGATGACGCGACGAGAACAATCGTCTTGAACGATACAAACAACGAGTCGTTCGATAGGAGTTTCGACGGGAAAATGCAAATGCAATTTTCCGCGCGGACAATCGTCAACGAGTCGGATTTAAATGAGGCGTGATCGCGGGCTCGTCGATAATTCAGCCATAACGGCTGGTTCTGCCGGCGGTGGCACACAACACGGCCGTTTCACCGGGTAAACACAGCGTCCAAATGCCTTTTATACTCATTGATCGGACGCGTTATCCAAGTGCCTATCGTTCGTTTGCAAACTGCTTTATACAGACCGCAAACACGCGAGAGCCACTCGATCGCGACGCGTCCCTATTTCTGTTTTCGCGAATGCCACACTTTTTTTCCATGCCCGGTTTTATCGACGAATAAAAATCGCTCGTTTGGTATTCAGAAAATTATTTATACGGATTAAAATTGGGGATGCTCGATGGGCTGTTTCCAGTGCGTTAAATTGGTATGTCGGAGTCTCGAGATGTAGTTACTATTTGCTTTATAACCGTGAGTGTCTTTTTCGAAGGTTCTGCGATGATCTGACTATGTTGCTCCTATTTGTCCTAGAGACATTGTTTCTGGTAGGAACAGTATCGTTAACATTTTTTAGGAATTATTCGAGCCTCAATGGTAAGGTGAAGTGTTTCAGTGTTGCCTATTTTTATACTTTTTGCAAGTCCATTTCAAATTTCTTACCACTTGCATTTCTACCTCTCAGATTCCAGGACCGTTGGAATTTATTACGTATTCTTGGTTAATTACATTACGTAACTGTCCTTAGTATAGTTCTTAAATCTAATTCGTTCGAGAGTATTATGTACGTGCAAATTGCTTTCGTATCCTACGTTGATTTAAATAGCGATATCAATTTTGAAGTGGCGATTGTTTCATCTCCGTTTCGAAAGAAAAATGTTAGTTCCATTTTCCTCCGTCGAAAGAGGATCAATTTCTGGTATTATATCGGGGGTTAGCGTTGACCCAAGTGGAACCGAAACCCTTCGAAAGTGGGGAGTCTTGAGAGTTCAAACTGTTATAAAAGTTTCCCCGACTGAAACTTCTGAAAGAAAATTTTCACAAGAATTTTGCTCGCGATCGATTCTTCTCCCGTATGTTTCCACAGTTCTCGTTAAAATTCCACTTCCCGATCGAGTTTCGTCGGGGAAAAATTCCCGAGCCCTCCAAACGGGGCTGAAACTTTTCAACGCTGGAACTTGTTAATTCGCCGATTCTAATTATCGAAATCTATTGTTCCAGGCGCTGAATGGAAGCTTCTCACGGAGGACGAGAAACGGCCGTTCATCGATCAGGCGAAGAGGTTACGGGCGCAGCACATGAAGGAACACCCTGATTACAAATACAGGCCCAGAAGAAAGCCAAAAACCTTGCGGAAGGAGGGCTACCCTTACAGCATTCCGTACCCGAGCGTGCCCATGGATGCGCTTCGTGCTGGTAAGTCGATCTTTCCAAACATAAAAGCTACTACTTTGAAACTTTGACCTATATTATACAGTACTACTGTATAATACTTTTCTCATATGTTAGGTAGCGTTAAATTTCTTTTTTCGTCTGCGGTATTGTCTTTCAAAGAAAGCTACTGTCACATTGAATCAATATTTCTACGTCAATAGCATTAATATGCCTGTATTTATTTATATTAGAATCTGTAACTGATGAGCTACATTCTTTGGAAACATTCTATTATAAAAGTCTCTAATATTAACGCTCTGGTAAATTAAATAACCCATGCTTTTATCTATAAAGATTGATCGGTATTGGAGTCAAGTAATGGGAGTTATAAGAGAATCTAAAACAAATAAATTTGAATAGAAATATGTAATATTTATATATTAATTAGATAGCGTAATTGTATAGACGATTTAAATTCAGAGTCATGGCAACCTAAATCATAGTTTTACACTACTTTCGATACAGTACATGGAACAGATCTAAGACCTATCGATAAGGGAATAAATCGGTAAGTTTACAAAAATTCTCGCGTGAAGTAATTGTCGGGGACTATTACCTAAAATCTAGGTCTGTACCCTACCTATCAATCTATGACTCTCCAAAAGACCCAAGGCTACAGACAAACAAGAATCTTCCTTAACCTACCATACGTTTCCAACTCGAAACCTGTCCATCGCCACACAGTCAATCGCAAACTAATTTTTCTTATCGATACTCCGTTTCCATCTCCAATTGGACTCCCCCAAGCTCTCTATCCAACGTCTCTCCTGCAATTACCAAAGACTCTCGGCTCTCCTCCGCAATTATCTGTCCCGGTTCGGTCTGCCATTACGATATCGGCGAGACAATGCGATTATGGTAGGAAAAGACAAGGCGGAATCGATCCTTCGCGGATCCAAGAGAACGGCAACGGACTCGAAGGTGTGCTCCGCCAGTTGCGGCCGGAGCACAATAGGGAAAGAACAGTTCGTCTGGTAGGGCTTTGATATTCTTATCTTTTCGGCTCGCGTTTCAGCCGTATTGTTGCCGGCGATGCCCCCCGGGATCCGTGGTCGGAAGTCTTATAATGGCGATTTCTTCGAGGTTCGCCCCCGACTCTCGTTTCCTCTGCCATTTTCTCGAGCGTCTCGTTAATGGTTCGCGCGTTGCCCGTTTCGCGTCAAAGACGCGTTCCCGACGCGCCTTTCTGCCCGCGTACGTCCAGCTATTGTCGGTTATGCACTTGGGCAAACAGTCGCGGACCGAGACGAACACTTGCGTTTGAACTGCGATCATCGATGACCTCACGCTCGCTCGGTTTTCCTTGATGGCGCTCTTTCTTCTCGACTTCGTGGGAACGTAGAGCGTGTCTCGTCGCTAGATCGTCGAAAGATTAGGCGGATTTGAACGGTTCCTAGTGTAAATGATCGCATCGGGGCAAACAATGTGGGATGATACGGGTTTTAACATATTTTCGAGGAGGTGACCTTTGGGGAGTAGAGGTTAAGGTTGAAATGGAGGTTAAACCCTTTGTACTCGAGAGGTGACTCTCAGTCACCACTAGGTTTTCTTCAGGTTTAGTTTCTTTGGAACTCGAAGTGCCAATAAAATGATTGCCGTTGAGGCAAAGATGACCTGATTCTCAAATCTCGAATTAGAGATCACATTTTCAAAGTCAATATAATCTTAGCATTCGTGGCAATAGAATGCTGAGAAAGCATCTCGAGATGCTGGTAGATACCAAAAAGAAAGGCCTCGAGTGCAAAGGGTTAATACGTTGGAGGTTGTACTTGCAAGTATTTGCGAGTAGGAGATTGTAGTTGATTGTTTGATGATGTGTTTACAACTGGAAATAGAAGCTCGAGAGTACAAAGAATGAGTAAATTAATGCGAACACCTGTGAAACATATTATACTGTTTTATTAATACGTGCCAGGGCCACAATTTGTCTTTCATATAGTTTGGATAACCTTCGAGGATAATGTCCTGTGCAACTTTTAAATAGTTTCCAGCGGAATGTTACTTTTCATTCTTCTATGGAAACGTCTAATAATTGTTCACTGTAACTGTTCGCAATGATATGTAAATACGGTGACTGTACCAGTGATGTTTGTCTTGGTGCTTCTTGAAACAATAATGAACTTTTCTAGCTATGTCTATGAATGCATTACAAATATCGAGGCATCTTTGCACTCGAATCATCAACAGAAATTCTGCATGCATTTTAAAGCGAAATATCGCGGAAACTTCGAGATTCAATTTATCACAGATCGATTTACTAAACGCTGGTTCTTCGCAAAGTCTCTTCCTAATTAGTAATATCGCGGCAACTTGTAAATTTATTACTCGTTAAATTTATTACAGTTTAATTCGTTTACCAAACGTTCTTCAGGAAAATATCTACCTAATTAGAAACATTACTCCTTTCGAGTCTTTCGTAAGTGCCACTTCGTTTAAATCGCTTAAGGGCTGTATTATCTCTATGGTTTTATTCGGAGTAACCTCTTCGATTTATCAGTCGATCGACGTCGTTTTATTTGAATTCTGTCGAATGTTTCGGAACGAGTATGGCGCGAGGGGGCTCGTAACTCGTTTTCTCGTCCACGTGATCGCGTTCACGAGCATTTCACGAGCCCTCCGCCGTGATTCTGTAGCATAACCGAACAAAATTATTAATTCCGGCAACGGCGACGGCCCGATTAAAGCCTGAATTTATCTCTTCGCCCACGCGACGCCTCGAAAAGTGATCGGTAATCCTCGATTTATCGCTCGTACTCCGCGTCCACTCTTCTTATCTTTTTACTCCATTCTTCGGGCACTATCATTGCCTCCTTTCCTCGGACTCTTCCCTTTTCTACCCCTTCGCGACATGCTACTTTGTCCCATTAAGTCTCTGGAAGCATCCACTCTCTTCGTAAGTAGACATTTTTGAACTTTAAATTCAGATCTGGAACAGGTTCGAGTATTTAATCGCAATCTGATAGTTTTCGATAAGTAAACTAATCGTTAGTATCAAAAATTAACCCATCTTTAACTTATGATAAATACAGTTACTCCAAATCTTTTATTTGAAGTAACAGAATAGAATTAATACATTATCATGCAATGTTCAATAATGTACACTTTTGAAATGTTATTCCTAATTTTTTCAAGAAACTTTCTTGTCTATCATCTTCATTGATATTTTTCTGTACATTATTTTGAATATCAATAATTTAAACATACTGCATTTTATTTCACTGCATCGTACTTGAAGCAATCAACAATAATGAATATTTATCCCTCCACTCGTATAAAACTCACCTGTCTTTAGCTCATTATAAATATAGTTACTCCAAATTTTTCATTCGAAGTAACAGTACGGAATTAATACATTATCACACAATGTTCAATAATGTACACTTTTGGAATATTATTCCTAAGTTTTTCAAGAAACTTTCTTGTCTATCATTTTCATTGTATATTTTTCTGTACATTACTTTGAACGTCAATAATTTACACACACTGCATTTTATTTCATTGCGTCGTACTTGAAGCAATCAACAATAATGAATGTTTATCCCTCGACTCCAAAGCCAGGAAAATAAGTATCCTTCCTCGAATTGGCATATAAATATACCAATTTTTTAAATTCTCGCATTTCATAGTATCTTTGCGAACTGTCTCCAAATGTTTAATGCAGAAGGTGCCATTTGTATTCGAAAATAGTTACAAGAGAATCGGGCTACCGATTCTACTCCCGTCTCTCGTTCTACCTAAACCCTTTTTTGTCCCTGTTTTGGCTCGGCTGTTGGCGAGCACGTCCCCGCACAGTGGCACGCGCATAAGACAAGTGCGTGGGTGACTGGGATAAATTATAAGCTTAGGCTGGAATTTCTGATCGCGGTTTCCGCTCGCACAGATAGCGACTTAAGCGCGTGAGTTAAGGGGAGACGCCATTTCTACATTTGGTCGGATTTCTACTTTCCTCCTTGTTTGCGTTAAATGCTATCTCTATTTCGAGATACGATTTAGTATTCACCTCTGTAATTCTAGTGATACGTATCCCAAGGAGCCTATTGCTGTTGATAATAATAGCATAAATCAACATAAATTAACTGCGCTATTTGTATGAATTCTATCATCGGAATATTCCAATAAAAGCATAAAACAAGTATGGATGATAATAAGGGTACTGCGTGAAGAAGAGGCCACCCTCTTCCAATAAAAGACACCCTCGTTGATTGCGATTTCTTACCGAATCGATACTTATACTGTTGCGCCGTAGGGGTCGACGGTCGACAATAACTTTGAATATTTATTTACAACGATACCTTACAAACTTTGAAATATAGTAAAGACTTGCATTCGTAAGCAAGTCTGACACCAAACTCTCATTTTAAATATCTCCCGGCTCTTGGCAATCGGAAGAACGGGAACTCGTTTCCACTCGTTCGTAAGAGCGTCTTCATGCCGTCGCAATAATACTATCATTAATTAAAACAACGAACCTGTGCCCTTACGTAACGAGCTTTGTCTCAGTCGTCGATGCTTCGTCGAGTAAAATGAAAAATTAATCCAATTATCGCCCCCTCTTATCGAAATCGCGTGTAAATTTTTCGAATCTTTCGTTCGATCACCTCCAACGCAAAAAAGAAAAAAAGAAAACGAGGAATTTATAATCCAAGCCCTCATAGTCACGTGCCTCCGTCGAAGGGCCCAGGGCAAAATCGTAGGCGACCTCGTACGTAACAGCGTCGTGGACTAAGACAATTCGATAAATAATGGGCCACCGACATGTTTATGCTCTCGCGTGCGTAAACCTAATGAATCCTGCCCCCACGAAGCGCTACCCTTCCGCGCCGAAGGGAATTATTCGACGATTTATACGGAGCGCTTCGAGCCCCGATCCCCGAGATACAGACCTGTGTACGCTGACTTTTGACCCGTGTTTTTGAAAATTAACGTCGGAGCCGTCGCGTGACTGCTTCCTTTATATTTTTTTTTATCGAACCCTGACTTAGTAGATTTTCGCGTGGTTTTGCATTTTTTATCGTTGTTGTTTGACAAGGGCTTCATTGAGATGAAAGTCAGTATAGGGTTGGTTTAATTATTTTTCGTTGATTTAATCGAGGTCCTTTTTTTTTTTATCCGATTGTTGCGTAGATGTTCAATAGTCTCTTGCTGTCTTCTATATTTTTTATAATCAGGATTTATAGGGGACTTCAAAGATCTTGTTGGAGGAGGAAATGTGCGACAATTAACGAATGAAAAAGTTTGTACAATTTAGAGGAACGATTAGAAAATTAAACGAGTAATTTGGTGAGTTACTAAATCGTAAAATTAGAACGGATATGAAAGAGTACGAATGGATAGCAAGACTAGAACGAATAAAATTACTACGAAAAGAATCTCAAGCGTAGAAATAAAATTTTCAAGAAAAACGGAAAGAGCTGCTCGACTTTCTGATTCATCGACTACCACCGGTGATCATTCCGCGCGCGCACCTCGTCGAACGGTGGAAAAAGTGAACTTCATTTAACCGGAATCTAATCACCGGGAATCTCGATAAATTCGTCGGAATCCAGATACATATTCTGGTCGCGGCGTCGATTTCGCGTGAACTATTTGTTCCCGCGCTGCGACCAAATGGAAATTTCGTGCATCGATTATTCGTTCGCCGCCCTCCGACCTGGGGGCCATTCACGACCATAATTTCGGCGCCATTGTTTCCGCCCTCCCGTTTTTCTTTGACCCGGGAGCGCCGCGGAGAAATTCAAAATTATGTAATCCGGTACGAGACGGGAAACAATGAAAACAATGAGGAGGCTGGAACGTCAAACAAATCTGTGTAAACGGAAAGAGGGAGGGGTGTAGCTCGTGTGTACGCGCCCAATCCATCGAACATCTGTTCATAGCGATTGTGCGAGCCAACTTCGGGACGCACGGGAGATAAGGCGCAATTGACGACGATTTCGCGGATAATTATAGCTGAAATTGGGCTCGAAAGTCGGACGAATCTCTTCCGATTTTTCTTATAAATACGTCTTTTTCTAATTTACCAAGTTTTTCTGGTACATGCTTTCTAAGATGTAAATTATAAATTCATACGAATGGTGCTTTTACTTATTTTCACTAAGGGACGAGAATAATTAATTCGATTAATTCGTGCAATTTGATTTTCGGTTAGATCTGGGTTATGTTATTTATATGTATATCCATCCATGTTGTGTTACAGTCTGTCTCACAAAAGCGTGTCGACTATAATTTTGTAGATATTTATATATTTGTACAAAGTTTTACATGGGTCGAATTTACACTTAAAACATTAATATTCATTTACCTAGTAAGGTCTCCAATATCCCCCATTAGCAATTATAGCTTGGCACCGTCTCGGCATGCTTTCTATTAACCTTTCAGGGTAAGATGCTGGAAACGACCTCCATATCTTTCGAATATGGTGTACAATTGGTCTTATTTCGGTGATACACCTTCCTCTTAGTTTGTACTTCATTATGGAAGTAAAATTTATAAAATTTTGTACAAATATATAAACATTCACAGAAATATAGCCAACACGCTCTTATGAGACAGACTGTATATATTAACATTCATTTCAATTACTGTAAATCTCGCTACTTTGAATTACAATTTCATCTCAACTAATGATAACAAAATTTGTAGGATACTGCCTCCGAATACTATCTCCGAAACAAACTTTACTGTAAAGACCTACTATTGTTACATTATTTTAAATCTATTATCCACATACTACGCTCGTTTTCGTAATTTTCACGGACCTAAGACCACGGAACGCGAGGTTACAAAATCGCACGATTAATAATCGGATGCTCGTGAATTCCTCGTTGTCGGTCGTCATAAATCTCGCCGCCAATCATCCACGACCTTCTTCTTGGACGTTTCTTCGTCACCGTAAAGATTCACGACGCTTCGACAATGGCGGTTCGTTGCTATAGGCATTCTTTTCGCCGCGTTTCCGTCGTTCGGCGACGATGATCGATAAGCATCCGACGCTCTTACACGTCGGAGGAACGCGCGGCTCTCGATATTAATCTCGACGAAAATGCCCGCTTGTTCGGTTAATCATTGGCATTGTCGATCGTCGAAAGGTCGAAATCGAAGATGAAGGAACGATCGATTGCGTTATTGTCGGGATCGCGTTTAGGGAAAACGAACTAGGCTCTCGCGATCGATACGCAGCTGTAGATCTCGTGGGCACCCTTTGCCTGCTTATATGTGTTATTATATATTTTCAAAGGAAGTTTGCAAACGTTTACAAACAGTAGATGTACACTTGGCTAGAAGGTTTCTGCACAAATTAAAATTTGATTGGAATTTATTTATTGGAATTCTTTTGAAGCTTATAACTCAACTTACACACATCGCAGATCCTTGGAATATTCAAGTCAGAGAGTATATTTTTCCATGTATGAACTAATGCTGTCCATCCAGAATTTTGGGTCCAGATTAAATTCAAATTTTGAAATTTTCAGTCAGTGTCCGAAGATAGAAACTGAAACCAGTCAAGATAAAAATTGAAAATTCTTAGTGGTTCCGCTCTTGAGTCAGAGATGTGATACCGTAAATTGTGTTACAAATCTTCTACAAATTGCTAGCAGTTGGAACAATTTTTAAGAGCACGACGCCTGAAAAGTATTTTCAACGAACTACCTAAAGACTGTAACAATCGATGCTCGACTGATGCAAAATATTATATTTCTTGTTATCTTCATGTTATTTTAATTATATGTTGCAGGAATGGCTGGCAGTATGGGACAAGCTGGAATGGGTTCCTACTACGGTCCCGCTGCGGCTTATGGTTCTCTCTCCGCAGCAAGCATGGCCGCAGCGGCGGCTGCGGCTGCCCAGCAGTCTGCAGCGGCGATGTCCGCCGGTCTCGGAGCACCTGCTCAGGTGAGTCGACGTTTCTAGTAAATAAATACTTGTTTTCGCGTAACGAAAGCCATTCACGATGCCCGCACCGCTGGTGTCTCGCAATCCTCTCGTTCGAAATTCCTCCGACATTTCCACCCCCACAGGAAATATCGAGTCTAAGATTGAGGCTTCTTCTTGAATTTTCTAGACGTTAAATATCGTTCGAATATTCATACCTATAGAAACAAATGGAAATCGAGGAAGAACAAATTAAGAACGAAGAACCAGAGTACCAGAGAACCAAAGCGAGTCGAAAGAAGAAATCGTAGATGTTCATCGGGACAGAGGCCACGTTTCTCAGTTTTCCTTGTCGCGATTAGGCTGACGGAGACGACGCGGAACGATACAGAGGGAATAATAGTTCGAAATATTGCGACAAAGCGGGCAGAGTTGCACGGAATTTTAATTGCGCATTGTTGGCGGAAAGGTCCGTTTTAGTTTGCCTCGCGGCCGGATTCGGCGCACGTTGCGTTTTCTTTCATGGTTTGCACAATTGAAGCGTGGCGGTGCCGTTACGCTGCGAAAAACGAGGAAGTGCCGTGGCACTTTCAGCGATAGATAACGAGGCTTCGAACAACGAGGAACATTCCCCCTTTTTCAGAAGACAATGACTGGAAACGTTAAAGACGTTAGAACAAAGGAAATGGAAAAGGAAGCATGAGTAGAGAGAACGCGTGTTGTCTTTTAAAACTCTGTAGGAGACAACAGGATTTGCTTGTGCCTATGGCGGGGGGGTGGGATGCATTATACTTCTTTCTGATTTCTTGAAATTTTAGGTTTTAAAGGTCTACCTAAAAAATGGGAAGTTGAAATGGAAAGCGAATAAATTTTATTTTTTTGCGGTGACTTGAAGTTTAATGATTCAAAGGTGTACCTAGAAATCGAGAAATTGAATGTAAGGGGCACGAATTTTATTTCTTTATGATTTCTTGATACTTACAATTTCATAGATCTATCTAAAAAGTGGGAAGTTGAAATGGAAACCAAAGTAAATTTAATTCCTTTGTGGTGTCTTGAAATTTAATGTTTCAAAGGTGTACCTAGAGAATAGGAAATTAAATGTGAAGATAATGAATTTTATTTCTTTCAAGACTTCTTAAAATTTAATGTTTCAAAAGTGTACCTAAAATATGGGAATTCCTTGTGAGGTGTCTTAAAATGTAACGTCTCAAAGGTGCATCTAGAAAATGGGAAGTCGAAATGCAAACAAAGTAAATTTTCTTTCCTCGTAGTTCCTTGAAATTGGAGCTATGAAAGTTCCAGCTACGAGAAGTTTTTTAACACTCCTCTTCGAAGCTTCTCCAAAATCGCTCATATAACATAGAACCCCATAGTTTCGCGATAAAGCGTCCGCAGTTTCCGTGGAAGGGAATCGAGAAGTAACGATCGCCGAGACGACAATGGACGATTCAATTAGAGAACGAGGTCGGTCCACGCGGAGAAGGGCGGCATCGACGATTGCGATTTGTCAGCCACGAAAAATGCGTGAGACGCGGGCACGTAGGAACGAGCGTTATCGAGATGCCAGCGGAAAAGAGCCACCCACGCGGTTATTTCTTTCGCGTCCCTATTCAGCGGAATTTGACGTCGGGAGACCCGATCGGAGAATCTCGAGATTTATCGCTGCATTCACGCGTCTCTTCGGGATCGCCTCCTCCCCTGACGAAATTTTATTCGCCTTCTTCGCGTGTCCATTTCTTTCGCCAATCTTTGAAACCGGAAAGAATAGCTGCATTAGATAATAGACAGGATTATTCGACATTCGTTTGTGTTAAACAATCATTGTCCTTAGGCAGTACGTATTCTCTTGAAAAGTACTATTTGGACTGAATGGACTTTGTACGTATGTAATATTTAGTTTGTTACTATATAATGAATGTATATCCCTTAGAAATCTGATTTTCCAAATTAAATTTTTAAAAATATCAATGTATTTACTATTTGAACAGTTTTGACAGCTGACATTTATTTTTGTAACTTTTGTTCCAAAGAGTGGTGACATACATACAGCCAAATATTAAAAACAAACCAATTGCAAGCGTACAATTCGATTTAAAAGTCCGGTATTAAATTTAAAACTTCGGGTATTCAAAGAATATAATAAATCTAATCTAATAGGAAGAATTATTTGTCGACTTACATATGAGGAAGTAGCATGCATTTGAATCGGAACAATCATTATCTTCAAGGAGTGCGAACATTCCTGTGACGGACCACTTGGTCTCCTCGTGCATACAAGATCCAATTTATTGTTTCAAATACTTCATACACCGATCATGATACAAAGTAAATAATTGGTTCATAGACGAATCGAATGAGTCGTTGGATATCGCGGATCGTGATTCGATTCGTGGCGAGGCTCGCGGGCCTAGATCGTCCACGGGGTCCGAATGAAAGCGAGGGAACGACAGGGGGAGAAAAAAAGGGGAGGTAGATCGCTGATGAGAAGCAGCAGGAGTAGCGAGAGAGGATATAGGAAGAGAAAGAAGAGGAGGACGATGCGGAGGACGAGCGTAGGTACGTTTCATTCGTTGTCGCAACAAAGGGGCCCCCGGGTGGCTTCGCAAACAGAAACCGGAGACCGTGGTCTGTGTATGAATTTCCGCAGCTGGGTACGGGAGACAAACAGATAGCTAGTTATTTCTGCATTCAACGGCTGAATGGCCGACGCGTCTGGAACGACGCACCGACGCGATACAGCCCCGACTATTATTGGCGAACCGGCGAGCACGAGCGAAGAATTCCAACGCCGTTTCTGTTATCGTCCCTTGGAACGAAACGGCATCGTCATCGCCGTCGCTGGGGGCCCGTCATTGAAGATATCCGTTTCGGGAGATCCATCGACTCGAGACGATCCGTAAGATTCGGGTACATTCCTTGGATGTCGACTCCGGAAGGAGCTGCAGCTAGAAATTACTTAGAAGTTACAAAGCAGATCCGAGGGAAAGAATGAGCTGCGGTGCCCTGAAATTTGACATTGAATTAGATATTACTGTAGCATTGAATCCTTCATTTATGGTGTTCGGATGTATTAGAGTTTACATTGCAATTAGTGATCAGTCAAATATTCACCGGTTTCCAAAAAATATAAATTTATACTCTCGCCACGCGGTTCGTCGTACAGAGAGATCTTACATACACAATGCGGAAAACAAACAAACGGAAGAAGAAGAAGAAGAAGGAAAACGCCAGTAAATACTCTAATTTGCGTACTGATACGCTATGCTGCCTTCATACCATCTTACGCGCCTTATTTAAATCTGCTATGGTGATTAGGTTACTTAACAGGATAATTTATTTCTTCTCTGTGAATTTTCTGAATTTGTTGGAAATTTACGAACCAGTTCTTGATGTTAATCTCTTCAGCCCATTATTGTATTCACCTGCTAAGGTATCGTATTATGTTCTTACACTCATGCGAGGAATTTCGATAATCTGTCAAGTTGAATATTTATGTTCGGTGGTTTTCTTTTTGTGGATTTTCGAAATAAGGCGCGAGATTTGTCAAGAGTATGTCTCTTCCACGTTTATCGTTGAAACGACCTGACAAGATACAATTGCAGGATACTCGATGCCCAGGTTGAATGCTATAAATTCTTCGCATAGCAGCTCACGATTATTGTAACCCACAGGTTCATCGAATACGAGATTCGAATAACGTAACAGCTGGCAGAAATATACGGTAGAATAAATTCATATTAAACAACGATTACCCAAATGCATACGATTCGATTTATGGACCATTATTTGATCCGGGTATTACAGTGTTGATGTTTCAAATCCTTCCTTTGGTAGCCACAATCGAACGAATACAAAGGCGCGTTAAAGTAAAATTTGAATAAGATTATCGATTACATACAACAGAATGAACCTGTATCAATCAAATATTACCTCAAATATACACGAATCGATACAGCACACTCGGCTTTGTTGCTTTAACAGCGAACGTTACCGATTCATTATTCGCCTTAATTCCAACAAACACAAATCCGCTCAAGAATAAAAAAGGATACCTCCATCACCTGTCATCTTCAGAAACGACGAAATGCCAAAAATAATGAACCGAAAAACCCGCGGCTCCGTGGATCGGCCAGCGTCAAATGGATAAAAAGCATCCCAGCTTGCGCCGTTCGTCCATGGCTCGTCAGGCAAGACTTAATTATCGTGCACCAGCACGGTGTCGCCGTTCAAGCGTACAATAACGTCGTACCGTTTCTCTTCTGTTTTCATTTACAAAAGCGCCTATTCTCCTCGCCGCCATGTGTCGTCGGAGACGAAGAGGGGCCCGGGGACAGAAATGCAGAACCACAGCGGAAAGCTGGAGTGACCGAGCGAGAGCGAGAGAGCAGCAGAACGCGAAACGTCTTTTGCTAGGAGCGCACTTTATTTTCCAAATGGCCCCACTCTCCATTGCTGAGCTGGGAATGTTTGCCGGAGCGAGAAAGTCAGCCGAGGACATTGTTGCAACGGCTCGTCAATATTTCACCCACATCGCGTCCTTATGGATCCGACTTGGAGTAATGCCGCCGCGAGAGCGGAGAGTCGATTGAAACGCGGATTTTGTTCTTCGAATTTATGTGCATTCTATCCTCGAAGCCGTTCGGTCGGAGGCAACTTTCGTAGAGAGTAATCTCTGGCGGTGCTTCGGAAAGTTTCGGCAGTAAATTCATGGTCACCGAGAGGCTGAGCAATGGCCGAGGTAGTTGACTCAGGTTGCTACCGAGCTTTCCTTCCCTCTTGGTGACAAATGGAGATTATGTGGGAGATAGCGGGTGTTTGGATGTAATTCGAGGGTCATAGAGGCGGGAGAATGAAGACGAAGGGGTGGAATCCCATATTTGAGATTAAATGAAGTGATTGGCTGTGTTTGCCTTCGAATAGAATGTGGAGCCTTCGTTCTTTAATTCTTAATATCAAAACGAATCGAAAATTTTACAATGCGAGGCTTCGTTATTGAGACACAGGTAGTCCAAATGTATGTGAGTGCACATATTAGCAAGCGTTGACAAAAAATCGAATGGAAGAGTTGAAACGTTGTATTAAACGAGCATTAAGTTCCAGCAGCAGCGAAAATACTCCTAATTACGAAAACGGTTACCGAAGAGTAAGAAATAACCGAATAGTCGATCGATCACCTCGCTAACAGCGCCGGTGACACCTGAGATTCGATAAATAACACGAACGATCCTGCGATCCTTCCCAGGGCTTCTCAGAGCTGCGAGGAATGCGAGGAACACTTAATTTCCGGATCCATCGTGGCCCAGGGAGCAGACGTCGCCCTGCGAAGGTCCGATTCGCGATTCTCGCAGGAGGATTTCGAGGCGAGAGGAACCGAGCGGTAATCAATTGGACGTAGTAGGGAGGTGAGACGAGCGAGGCGGCTAAGACTGGATGTAAATCATCCGGACAAAGCCGCTTAACGATCCGACAAAGGATCCTGCGCGGTCCTCGTCCACGAATTATAGAATCGGGAATACGCGCCCTCCTCCACGATGGAGTCGACCCTTTCTTTTCCTTTTTAAGTATCGTCGCGGTTTCACGCGGACGGACACCCCCTCTCTCACGTGGCGATTTTCGTTGGGACACCGTTATGAAATTTATAGCCATTGGCAGCTTTGTCCTCCGCGTAGAACAAATCTCCGAGCTCTCTTGGTCGTCCTCGTAGCGGATCCGCCGATTTCGCGATTTGCGGCTCGGACCGAGGCGAATGCGTCCCTCCTCGGTGGCGTTTCTTTAGGCCTGGCTGGAAATAGCTTCTCTCTCGAACGAGGAGAACTCCTCTGGATCCTTTTTTGTCGTATGGATTTATTAAAATTGATTGGCGGACGGGAAACGTGACACGGGATCCATTAGCCTCGGGCGGTACTAGAATTTAAGGGGTGGAATAGGGAGACCAAATTAAGTCTTTCCGTGAGTAGTTTATTTATTCGAATCGAATTTGTAGATACGATGGCTGCACATTTTGCGTAGATATTTGTTAATGTCTAAGGTACTTTGGATACATTTTTAATAGCATTTTGAGCTGTACTCGATGCGTAATTAATTATCCGAGAATGATCATTCATAGGAAAATAATTAAGATTATAGAGAAAGCAGAATTATTTTTCTAACACCTCACAAACAAACACATTTCATATAAACATTCATAGAATCATCGGCATAAGTCTCTATACGTTTCGCCAAGGATTTCAAACAACACCTAACTTGTGTCTACGTTACCACGCGATCTGTACCGACTCCAAAATTTATATAAACTCCCGGAGTCCACGAATCAAACCCAGCTATTTCTTCCTTGTTCCAGGTGGTGAGCTCGATGGATGCGATGAAGTACTCCATGGAGGCGGACAAGTACCGCGCCGCCTACATGCCACCCAGCACCCTGGCGATGAGCATGTACTCGGACCCCAAGTACCTGGACTCCAGTCCAAAATCGTACCTGGACCGAAGCTACCTGGACTCCGCGAAGGCGTATTTCGAGCAATCGAAGCTCTACATGGACCAGAAGCAGACGATAGTCGATTACAATCGGCCCAGTTACGAGCACAACAAGCTCTACGAGGAGTCCAGCCCTGGTAGCGTGGTAGGCGGGGGTGGTTCGACGAGGTCCCCAGCGGCAGAGTCACCCGACATGAGCAAACAACACGAGAGGACCGAGCAAGGCTCGTCCAGCGCGAGTTCCACGTCGACTTCCTCGGCTGCGAGTCCTGGCGCGAGCCTACCGGCTTATTATCCAGGCTCGGTTCAAAGTAGCGGCCTGCTCGGACCCCAGATAAGCCAGTACAGCGGCTATCAAACCGCCCCCGCACCTGGAAACGAGTCCTTCCGACGACCATTGGCTGTCCTCTTCTGACCCGATAGAACGTAGCTCTGATCCATCTTCGAGGAGCAATTGCCCTAGAGTCCGATCCGAAAGTGTCGCGTTCCGGAGGTGTTTGGGTGTGCATCGTCGATGACCCGGAGGTCGATCGACGAAGGGAACAGGGTTCCTGGCGGTGCGAATAACGAAGCTGATCGAGGAAAAGCTGATCATGACTGGAAGAGGCTTCGAAGAGGCTTCCTTGTATTTGTTCACGTTGAAACACAGGGAGTTGTTATCGAAGTCTTCGCGAATGGATCGAAATGAAAAATGAATATTATAGGATCTTAACGTATCTTGATAATCCAGCATCAAAGGTTCAACCTGTGAGACCTCGGACCTCCTTCAAAGTCCAACAAGTCGGAGCAACGATTTCTATAGAACGCGGTAAAGTGACACGGTTCGAAGCTTCAATCTCGCCGCGACTAAGACCAACGGCTCTGACTTTCAAGACCAGGACCCGTGAATGCACATCCCATGGAACGGATACCTCGTGAATGGGCCAACGCGATGCGAAAACAGGGCCAGCAACGGTGCGCATCGTTGACGTTAACAACGAAATTGAAACACTCCGTTCTAATCACCCCCCGGAGCAACGATTATTTATCAGACATAGGTTTCGGCCTTTCCAGGACGAAATTATAAAGAGAATTGTACATAGTCCTCGTGTAAATAGCGTAGCAAGGATTATTAACATGCACGACGTTCGAAAACGGTTTTCCTTCAGCCCTGTTCCCGGCGTTCTTTTGTGTCCCGCAGCCTCGAGGCAGCTACATCTTCCAGGACACCCACGTGGTGCCAGGACCTCCTGCTACGATCATCGGCAGTCTTAGGCCGTTGTCGTACCTGACCGACGCGACTGAACGAGTTGTACGTTGACGCGATGATGGAAATTGCCCGAATCCGTGGACGAATGCAGTTTGGTTTGTTTCAAATATTAATTTCATTGTTTTTATTAAACAATTGTCTCGCAGTCATCTCTATATTTTGATATTCAGAATCGAAGGTTCTTGGATGAGTCGATGGGTCTATGTAACTATATACATAACAATAATGACAACATCTATCTTTGACAGTTTCTTATCGATTATTTTGATACTTGGATCGATTCTGTTCTTCACTTTTTTTTTTATTGCAATGTGTCCGATCGCATCGTTTAGGCGAGAGGACGGCTTTAGACTGGTGAATGGGATTCTCTTTCGCAGATCCCAAGATGGGTGGCGTTTTCTTGCGCCAGGAACTGAACAGGAAACGCGTTTTCCGCGCGGACGTTCGAATCGTAATCGCTGTACATAGATTCCCTCCAGTTCGTCGAAGTATGTCGCGCCCTTTCCTCGCATTCCTGTTTTCCCAACGACGATCGTCGTTGGTCCCTGTCCCCTCTATCCTTAAAGCCCGTTTTCACGTGACGTTGAGTGTCACAGCTTTTAATCCCGTGACATCGAGTGTCACAACTTTCAAATTCGTGACGTTGTGTATGTTACGTACTTTCCATTATGAAAAATTGAATGTCCCGTTAGCATGACGTTCCAATCACAGCTGACGGGTTGTCATGGTGTAAATTTCCCTCCGGCGTGTATTCTGTTATTTTTCGTACGAATAATTTCTTTCGAAAGGTTAAGAGCCGCCAAAATCATTCGTGTTGTATTATCAACTGTGTTATCGTAAACGAACCTCTATGAAAACACAAGAATTAATAAATACAACTACTTATGGATCATGGTGACGCGATTTTAGCGACTCTTCAGCGCTTTTAAGTAAATTATTTACATGAAAAATGAAGAAATTAATAATAAAATGGAGACGACGTCGCAACAAGAATCGTGACTTGATGTCACGTGAACGCGTAGCTTCGGACGCGGTGCGACGGACATTTGTTATTTGTTTAATTCCAAGTTAAAGAGTCTCTTAGCTTATTTATTATCTCCAAACTTTTTGTTGTATACGTTGTTCATCGAGCTGGTATCGCTGGACTCGTCGACGGAAGCAGACAAAATTTGATTCGAGTAACGAGTAAACTCATCCTACAAGAATTTATTTGTGACGATTAAATTTTTATTCGTTCCATTCCATAACTGAAATTTTAACGTTTATCCAACGACCAATTTACTCCTTACTCGAGACAGGACTACATCCAGACAGGAATTCTGTCTATTTCTAGTCGAGGGTCCCTCGGGATGGCGTGTAATCGTCCAGTGACACCGATAAGACTATGCATCGTCGAAAAACGCGTTTCCAAACTATTATTTACCCCTCTGCATCACTTCGCTCCGACTTCGTTTTTGTTTGTTCCCCGCGAACGAAAGCACTCAGTGCTCCCGCGGTTGGTTTTCCTTGTTTTGTTTACGTACGTTCGGTTGAAGGATTTCACGTGAGAGAGATTTTATAGATGTTTCGCGAGAGTGAGCAAGAGAGAAAGTGAGAGAGCGAGGAGGAATGTTATAATGAAAAATTAGGGAGCTTTGGCGAAACGTTCACGCCCCGCTGTACGACGTGTAACCTTTGTATTTGTATCGTTACGA
Source organism: Hylaeus anthracinus (assembly GCF_026225885.1). Lineage (NCBI taxonomy): Eukaryota > Metazoa > Arthropoda > Insecta > Hymenoptera > Colletidae > Hylaeus > Hylaeus anthracinus. Next base: position 9,687,510 of record NW_026534333.1, on the reverse strand, counting down.
TAAATCTTAAACTGTACCGATTATTCGAGTATTACATTTAAAGCGGCAGAAGTAACCTATAAATATTGTACTGTAAGTGAGACAGCAAAATAAACGTTAAGTATTATCCTTCGAAAGTGGCCCGAACACCGTTTAATCGCTCGTCCGACCCTTGTCTCGTTTCCAGCTTCAGTTTTGCGATGTCGACATTCTCGTCTGTCCTTATTTTCAGGTATTTCTTCTTCGTTTCCTCCGTTCGTGATTCTTGGGAAACTTTAACCAAATGTTTCTCGAACCACCCTCGGTATGACTATTTCCGATTTTCCTCCTTTTTCTTTGCTCTTTTTTCTTTGCAATCCTCGCAGAAGTCTTTCATAAATATTTATCCTATTACTAATATTCCTTTTTTATTTTCTTCGACATTCGTCTTGATCACCTTACGTATTTCTTCGATACTTCTTACCAGTCATGAAATAATTTTAATATAATTTTTAATACAGACAGATCTACACAAGAAGACCAACGAATTAAGTTAAAACGTAACAGGTTACATACGTATACCATGTGCACAATTTACTTGGAATATCTTATTACATGACTCTACTGTCTCGTAAGAATCATCCTAAATCGTGACAATGTTAAGTAAATAAAAATTAAACGAACATCACTTATAGGACGCTCCAATTAAACGATATTTCAGAAACTGATCAAAAGTCTCTCTTTGTTTAGATATACCTTGGGATCCCCGGCCGAAATGTCTTAAATTAAACACTGGGTCGCCGGCATCGACCCAAGTTTCTAAATAGTCGTGTTTCTTTCACACTGAACCGCGGGATTTTCACACTTCAGAAGAGAGACGACTTCCGATCGAATGGATCTCCAAGGGGATGTGCGTTCCATTCCCGATTCAGAGACCCCGAACAATGCGTTCAGACGTCCCGAACGTCAGACAGGAGATCCGATATCGGTGTTTCAAGGGCGGCCGGTTCGCCTAGATCCCCGAAAACAAGGAATTCCGTTCGGCCAAGTTAACGGAGCACAATGTCTATCGAAATTCGACACGCGGTCGAAGGAGAAAAAACATGGAAGGAAGGTTCTCGATCCTCATTGTCGAAGATCCAGGAGGGACAGCTGGCGATCACGGTAGCCGTTCCATTCGTTTCTTCGCACCTCTGTCACCGTTCCTCATGGAAACTGTAGGCGATCCTGTAGGTGAACACCGGATTAGGAGAAAGAGGAGAAATGGACGAAATTTTGAGCCGAGGAATATTCACTGATTTTGACTTGGACGAGCTTTCGTTGAATATAGTTTCATTTTCAGTGATTCAGTTGCTATTTCGGTGAAAGGATTAATAAAATCAAAGTGGTTCACCTGTTACTCTTTACCTGAAGTTTGTATCGAAATAAGGTGATGTTTATCCTCGTGGCCTAGAAATAGATACTCCACCGATCAATGTTATTTTTTAAAGCAAAACAAGATTTAAGGAAAAATCAGATTCATCTTTACAAGAGTAAAAGCTAGACGTCTCTTCCTCGTCTAATTCATCTAGGACAGACAAGTTTCTCGAGTTTTCTTAATAACACGTTCAAAGAAGCTTAAAATAATCCCCTATAAGGTTACCGAACTCTCGCCAGGGTAGCACAGTCTACAAACACTAATCATCATCTCTTGTCCATCTCCAGCGTTTAAATCTCAGCTCCAAGTCACTCAAAGTCCAGCAAACAAGTCGTTGGCCAGGTGTGCAAAACAAACCATCGCCATTCAGAGGCCCGTGGGTCCTAACTCAGCAGAGAGAGAGAATCGGCGCACGGTAGCATCCTCGTTGATCGAACGATAACGAGGCTGCGAGAACGGTGATTACCGACTTACGCCACTCGCCGTACGACAAACTGACAATTTTCGCCGTCATTATCCTCTCGAGTGCCGGCGCCATTGTTTCTGATCTCCCAAGGGCCATTATGCTGTCGCCCGCTCCGAGACACCGAGCGTACGCGTTTACACGTCGGAGGGACACGCTCCCCCGTGGCAAGTCCCGAAGGAAGGAAGGACGTGTCGGCGGAGGTAGTGGCTACCTTTTCATTAAATCCATTATACCGAGTGAGCAGCGATGAACTCGACCCGAAAGCCCGTCAAGCCCGGGCCTCTCCTTCTCCAACGGTTAGACAGATCGTTTAGGTGGAATCTAAATCATCCAGGATAGAGGCCGTCCTTCTCTATCCCACGTTCACGGCAGAGCCTTCGAGAGGACGTTCAACCCTGTTGCACCGTTCCTTGGCCAACTCCTCTCACGACTTCATTAGTACCTGCTGACTTTGGAATGCTCCGCTTAGAGGACCCGCAGAGGTGCTGGCCACCGGTGGATTTCGTTTTTTCTGGGTTTCCTGATTCCCCTAGCTGAGAAAGATTCAGAGGGAGGCGTGAATGGCTGATAGGGATTTGATCGAGAGGGTTTAGGGGGGCTTTTGTTGTCGAAGGAGCAATGCTGAGTCTCGTTAAAGGGAAGAAGACGCGAAGATGGACACGCTGGGTTCTGGGTGCTTGACGACAGGTGTAATGAATTTGTCTGTTTTGATCATTCTTAGTATGCCGATGGACGATTGTATACTATAAGAACGAAATCGTCGACTTATCCTCGATCCTCCTCGCGTATCTTTGAAGTTGTGTAGTTTTATCTGATATATATAATTCAAATCAAAGTGGAAGACTATTCTACGAGGTAACAAAGAGATTCTTATAGCTCAGTAGGTCATTAAGACTTAGAAATGTCGTAGATACTACAGGTCCAGGGTTGACGATTCCTACGATAATCGAAGTTCTTGTTATAATCAAGGTAACCGAACCAATGAATAGTAGCCTCACGTATCTTCGCTGCATACCTATTAGTCAAAGATTCACAGCAATGTCACGCAAAGAACAGCTGGTGCAAGCGATACGCAAACGATAACATCAGAAATGACATATCACAAATGCAGTGGCATCGCTCAATGCGACACCGAACCCAATTAACTTTGCAGGTGTACGACGACAAACTTGTACAATGTCTTTCGGTTTCATCTGGAAGCAAATTATTGCTACGAGAAAGCAGAAACAAAATAACGAGGCTGTCACTTTTACGATGAAATACATATGTATGATATACACGGCGTGTCTCAGAAGTATCATTACATTCTTTGCATGAAAACAAAAATACTAAAAAAATTTGAAGCAATTGCGGATACAAATAGTTAAAATCTTATTGTTTATTATTGAGAGCATCCAATACTTATTGCAACAAGAAAAATTTCACTTCGGATGTACTTTTAATGTCTTCTGTTTCAAACTTCATATAAACGATAATTCTAATGTTATACATAGTGTTCCATTATGATAACAATAATATCCTACAAAAATTCTCGCCGTGACATAAACGGAAAACAATTTTTTGGGGGAAAATCGTACATCGTATCCGACACACCTCGACAGCAAATGAAACACAGGTGCGCCCCACAACCTTCCCCAAGTGGAGAACGAGCTGCCACCGGCGAAAACATTTAATTTTACTTCACGAGTCACCCAGTACACCGCTTAAATCATTCGTGCTAGTCTGTCAGGTTATCGAGACAAGTTACAACACTCAACAAGACATCCGTGGTAAAGGTCCTTGAGAAGCCAACAGCCGAAAAGTAACAAAGCAGATGTAGCGACAACGTCATCGTCCACGGAACAGGTTCTCCCGAATCGAACGCGCAGCCGTTCACTTTCCTCCCGTTATGAATCGCTATAAATCGCCGTTGATTGTCTAGAATTCGGCTACCGGTGCTCTCGGCGCGAACGACGAATAATTTAATTACTAATTATACGTCCTGTCAGTTCCCCGAAGGCCGGGACCGAAGTCGAACGACGCGGGAGCCAGGTACTCCACCTCCCTTCCATTCGCGTTTCAGAAAGACGATGCGGACGGTTCTCTCATTAAATTCATTATAGAACGACGAGCAACGAGAAGAGCTGAACGAGTGCCTTTCGTTTGGTTACCTTAATTCAGTGCTTCTCAAATCCCGGGGGTCTTCCGAGGGGATTCACCAGCTCTTCAAGAAAGTCACCGCTTGCTTCGGCTTTGGGCACAATTTCTAGATCTATGGGTTTTCTGGTACACCTCAACAATAATGTAAGACACGAGGGAATGGACTCGATAGGCCAATAGGTAAACACTTCGGAAACCGGAGGAGTGGTGATGCTCCAACAATTGTGAAAGTAGAATCACGTTTCTAATACAAATTACTACTTTGGCCATTACTTTCTTAATTTCGAACAAATAATAATTGAATTGTGCAAGTGCCTAACAAAAACTCATTTATCAAGGGAAGAAATAGGGATTGGGAAATTCTCCCTTGAATTACGTAATTTAATACCTACATACTCTGGAGGTCAGTCGAACATTCTTTTCTTGAAGGTGTAGATCGAGAAGGTGTACATCTACTGTCGAGGTCCACCAAATAATTTTTCTTGAGGAGGAAACGGTGAAGATGAAAAAGAACAGTGTTGGCTTATGGCACATAATTTCATTATACTCCTCCACTAATCCACAAAATAGTCATTTACCCAGAAAAATAAGGGATTGAGAAACTCTCCCTTGAATCACGTAATTTAATACCTACTCTGGAGGTCAGTTAAAGATTTTTTTCTTGAAGGTGTACATCGAGAAACTCTCACTTAAGTTACATAATTTCATTGCATCTACTGTCGAGGTCCACCAAATAATTTTTCTTGAGGAGGAAACGATGAAGATGAAAAAGAACAGTGTTGGCTTACATCACATAATTTAATTATACTCCTCCACTAACCCTCAAAATAGTCATTTATCAATAAACACAAGGGATTGAGAAACTCTGATTAAACTCACGTCCCTGATTTAATCGTATCTACTCCAGGGGTCCACCAAACAATTTTCTCTGTCGATGAGGAAGGCGTAGGTTGAGAGACGCTGGCTGAAATCACTTAACCGGAATGTAAATCAGTCGCTGCTGGTCCAGCACCTCGCGGGTTCATTAGCGTGGTTCCGCCATCGGAATCTCGAGCCTTTCGGTGTCCTCATCCGTCGTGGCAACCGCGTTGACGAATCTCTACTTCCGGTCGACGATTTTTCTCCGCCCGCAGTCCCGTTTCCCATCTCGCGACCCGAACTACACGACGCTCTGACGGATTAATTACTTTCGAGATCGCGCAATTTAAACGCCGGGAACACCTTTGTCTTCGAGAGCTATCAGCAAGATGGAAAATTATAATCGTAATCGTGTTAGGCGCTTTAAAGCCCTCTCTTCTTGCCATTCGATGCGCGGGGGAAATTATTTTAAAACCGTTGGCCGTCGAACGCGCCGCTAGAAATTAACCGAGCAATTATGTTAACTGAAATTACGAGCTGAAACATGTTATCGTCGTTGGAAGGGAACGCGACGATCGGGTCGGTTGGGGTTACAGCTTTCCACGTCACAGTTGTAAACGGAATAAAATGAAGATCTGTTTTTTAGCGATTGGTACGTGAAATAGACCTCGTTTGACTTGGTTCATTTTCTATCGTTTCGATCGGAAGTGTAGTTGACATATATTTTACATATATTCACTATATTTTTATATTTCTTCTACTTATTGGACCAAAATTGTAAGTTTGATAAGTTTCTATGAAAGGTGGACCATATGAATCTTTCGAATTATGAATTTTTGAAAGTACTTGTTTCAAAAATGTTAATGATTGAGGTCTTGAATTATATAACGTCGTCGCATAAGTCACGAAAAGAATTATGTAATTTGATCGACGAATCATTTTCATTGCCAAACATCAACCCGAATATGAATAATAAATCGTATCAAGACTCAAGCAATGAACTAATATTAATAATTACATCCCTAGAAAATTGTCAAGTGTGCACGGACCACGGGAAGAAGCTGGATCCCCGATACGACATTTTTCCTTGGCAATCAGCCCTAAGATTTATTGGCGAGGCGTTTCCTTCCGTTTCAGGCTGCACGGTGATCGACAAAGCGGCTGCTGAATCGCTCACCCTTTTTTGCTCGCGTAATTTCTTGATTGGCGCTTCGTAGCGGCGCGAGTGCGTCGTTTTACACGAGCGATCTCGATACGAGCCGCGAACGGTATAATTAATCGTTGATGATTGTTCGCCGGGGCTGAACCTCGTCGCGCGGATTCAGCCCCTACTCGTGAATCGACTCGAACGGGGCTCCTCTCCTCCTTCTCCCGTTATGTTTTCTGGTTTCTTTCAGCGTGCCAGGGGTGCCACGCACCGAAAGGAATTACATCCACGGTATTGCACGTTGGAGAGCCTGGAGAACACGGTGGCGTAGGTCGTGGTTCGCCCTTTTCTTCGAGAGGGCGCAACTTGATTTTCGATTTTCCGTCGTGGATGTAAGTAGAGGTAACTGGAGTTTTAATACGAGTTTTTCCTAGATTACTGACGATATCCATTATATTTATTTAAGCTATAGTAGATTCAATAGTTCATCGAATCGTTACTTGATGGCATATGTAGAGATAGTAACCTGACATCAAAGATTGTAAATGCTAGAGTTTGTTATCTATATTATAAATTGACAGTGCCAGTCACGAATGGCCAACGTGGTAGTCAATGTATTATTAAAAGATCTAAGCGTATATATTCTAGTTTAGGACAGTGTTATCCAATGTAGGAGGCCCCCGTGCGCCGGTTTTCCCTTCTAATTATCTCATCCTCTCGAAACTCTCGAATTTCAGTCCTTCTATCTCACAAGAATTTATGAAAAATTCCTTGAACTTTCACCGGAATCGTTTTTTTGTTTGCTAATTATATAATTCCAATAAAAAAAAAAAAAAAAGAGTTAATGCAGGTTTTAGTTATCCACAAATGTCTTCGCACCGTATTTTATAATAACACGGATCTAACCACTTAAAAATATCATTCGACTATTCTCGCGACTGTGCTGTAATCATCGTTCGACAGCAATTCCCTCCTAGGGAATAGACAGTCAACAATACCGCAATGATACTCGAGACGTGCTTAACGAATTATCGCCTAATCGCGGCAAAAGCGTAGCGTCAGGGGCGGTTGTTTGCCGTGTAATTATTTCGAGCAGGTGGTCCGCAGAGTTGGCGGTCGGTTTCGGGGTTGTTTATGCGAGTCAATCGTCGCTGGCGGCAGCGACGCGGTCGCGGGCTCGTTGCTGGGCAAACATTTGCCATAACCGCGCTTCGCCGCCCGTAATCGGCAGTAATAGTAACCCAGGGAATTGGTCGCTCGACGTCGAGCCCTGGGACGTTTGCGCACATCGATTATGAACGCCATCGAATCGATGACGACTCGATACGTTTCAGGAATAATTGATTGTTAACGAAAGGTCAGAAGCAAACCATTGTTATTTACGGGTCAATTAAAATTACTTCTAATTTTAATTCCTCTACCCTAAACCCCTAAACCCCTACGTAATACGAAAGGTATTTAATTATTTCATTAGTTTCCTCTGATGTTTCTTTTGTTCTTTAAATGTATCTTTCGTAAAGTCACGTAGAATTAAAAAAAATAAAAATCAAGGATATTTAACTCTTCGTTAATATAGTAATGTTAACGAGGAGGAAATTTTTTATCAGTCCCCAGTTCTAGTTATAATCTAGTTGGAATATAATTAAATAGCGTATGTACTCCAAACTCCAAACTCCAAATACTCTAGTTATTGTGCGCAGTGTAATTATTTAAACTGAACAAAAGGAACGCGAGGCAAGTAAGCGAACGTTGGAGATGGTTGGAGTGTTCCATGGGGAAAGCTGGCACATTGTAAGACGCGTGAATAATTAATAAGCGAAGAACAACGCGTTACGTCTTCTTACGAGTAACCAGACCCGCCAATGTAACTTGTATTTAACGTCGTGTTTACTGTGCGCCAAAATGCTACGTAAGGAAACGTAGAATTGTCGAACAACCTGTCACCCAGCTATGTTGTTGCAGAACTCGAGGCTCGAATGTGTTTCGTGCACTCAACGGTAGTTACTGACTGTGCTCGTTCCTCTCTAAACATATAACAAATGAAACAATGACGCAAGAATGATTAGAGAATTATTCTTTAATTATACTACAAGGGAATAAGGAACAAAACGTCTTGTAACAATATGGACAAAATGATTAGAAATTAAGAGAAGAAAAGGAAAAATTATCCTTTGTCTATGCTAGAGTATAATTGAATATGGAAAGATTAGAAAGGATATTAGTATCATCAATTCAGAAAATTTCGTAATCGTACAATTTTTATTTCTCTTACAACTTAATGTATAAATTCTATTTCTAATGCTTTTCTTATAAATACTAGATTGCATTCATTCCTATATCACTCGAAATTCGAGCCGATAATTATTATCCCGAACATAACCCAGCACTCACCGTCGAAACATAAATAAATTGCTCGCTGTTATGACTAAGCTGTTAATCTTCATTTATCCAGGCACGGTGCATCCCGCGATCACATTTATTTTTCGTTGAACCAGTAGTTAATGGAGCTGACAGCCGTAATGCAATATCGAGATGGAAAGTGGAAAGTTTTTATCTTTGGAGCGCATTTGCATAATCCTGCATTCGTATCTGCAATCGGACGAGTGTGTTGAACTTGCGGTTTATGGCGGCGATCCCCGACACGTGCGTGACAATTCGAATTAAGTAAAGACCGTGAACCGTCCGTAAAAAAAAAAAAAAAGAAAAAGAAAAAAGGGTGCCAATGCCCGCGAACTTCCAACGTCCACCTGATCCAGGAAGAAATCCCATTCTTCTCGCAGATAACAAAAGCCTGACGGATCGAAAATTTGCTGCTTCGTACAACCTTTCGTCACGCAACCATTTCTTTTCAGGCAGCGCAACAGTTCTGGTTGCCGGTACGTGTCTCGGAAGAGTCTCTTCTTGAAATCTTTTTTAACGAATTCTTTTGTCGAGTTTCAGTTGACAGATATTGGAGAATCAAAATTATGGGAGGAATTTATTGACTGAAAATTGTCTTTAGTATTTATGAATTCGATCAGATATTGCTCAGAATCACCTGATAATTTTATCGACCTGTTACATTTCATTAAATTTAACATGTTACATAATTATTAACACAGCTTTCTCGTGGATTTAAGTATAAAAATGTGTAACTATTATAATTCTTCGATTCGCATTACGCTTCCACAGCTCGAAAAGCCTCGAGTACTATAATCGTGACGGAAGTTTGTCGAAAGGGGTAAGCCTTCGACGTTTTTTCATCGAAACTAACAGGTAGTGTTCTTTTCCAGACGGCGGGGCGAGATGCGCCCGCTGGATAAAACGGAGGAGCTTTGTTGGCGGGAATTCCAGGCCATCGAGAAGCTGGCACGCCGGTTTCGGTGTATGTAAATTAGCCAGTGGCCTATTCACACCCGTACACCTGGTCGCGGCCTCCCGCTGCACGGATGCTCATACGTGGATCCCATCCACCGCGACGTCCCACCGCGATTCGTAGGTGAGTCCTTTCATTTTGTCGCTCCTCTCGTCGAAGACCGTTTTCCATGGCGTTTATAATCGACCTTGATGGAAACTGCAACGAAAACAAGGAGTCGATTTTAAATAAACGTGGAACAGATTCGACGAAAGAACTGCCTTCTATATTTCATAAATAAGTAGACTGATTGCCCTAGGAGCCACTATACTTATTTTCGATTAAACTCTCTTTTACTATTCTTTGAAATTAGTAAAATCACTATATCTCAGAGCATAGCGAAACCTCTAACAGTATTTCACTGTCTGATGACTTCGAACATTTCCCAAACGTCCAATTCGTCTAATTTTTATTCCACGTACAAATATGTAATATGTGTATCGTCCAACATTAAGATAGTCGATATAACATAGATAGTTCATCTTCGAGAACAACGTACAAGTACAAAAATCACTTAGAAATATGTAGATTCGCCTTATTTCGTAAAGAATCCTCATTTTCATCGTACTTTATCGTTATGTATGGAGTGTAAATTCATCCCACGTGAGTATTTTCAATAAGGTACGATGTTCGTTGATCGTTATACACGCGAAGCCGCATTCTTCGTCTTTTCGCATACATTCTTTTGTATCTGCGATACATTTCACGCGGGATATTTAAATCTATCTATAACATTTATTAATCCCATTGTTCCCGTATCAACTCGCTCGTTAAAATAACACGAAACTCCGCAACCAGGTCGACGAAAAGGAGCCAATTGTGTCGTAAATACGACGACAGAATATTTTTTTTTTTTCGAAACATTAATTCCCATCTAAATGGACAGTCGAATTAAGATACGCCGAGGCCGAAAGTACGAAGGGAAACGAGTGGATAGAGACTAACGCGAAGAGGCCTCCGCTGGTGGAATGCAGCTGCACAATGCAGCAGGTTCTCCAAAGGCACACGAACCTTGAATCTATATTAATGTAACGCGTAGAAGTGGATCCATGTAGATTTCGGATCGATACGATCGATAGAATTAATTCGTGGCGTTGGGGATCACGAAAAATATTCTCCCTGGCACCTTCATTTTGTCCGTCGATGTAATTCGATTAGGTGCTTCAACATTTTCTGTTTTCCTCTATTACAGGACTGAATTCGATTTAATCAACGCTTAGTAAACCTGATAAACCGCTGTTTTTACCAGCAGTGTATTAAACATTTCGTCTACAAGAGAAACGAACAATGGCGGTCCTGGGTTCGCGATGGCCGTGGTTCTCTCTACGGTGAATTTTTTAACCTGTCGAGTAGATTATTGATTGCCGTTCTGTCGCATTAAACGATCGATTGTCGAGTCGATTACTAGCGGCAACGACGAATCGAACATCGCGACGCGGTGACTCATCCACGAAGGATCGCTCGTTGCCGGGGGATGAAGGATTGAAAAGAGGGATCGATGCCTCGCACGTGACCGTCCAAACGAACTGGCTTAGTCGACGCGAAAGAACCGACGCGATACTCGATTTAGAATTCACGAACCTTCGGAATCCTTTAATCGACGTCCCGCGAGGTGACGTTGCAAACTGACCTGGCGTGATCATTTCTATTCAGGTATTTCCAGTCGGGATCCAACTGGTGAACACTTCCATAGTGGCCGATACATTATTATAAGCCATTCTCTTGAAGGCAGTACGTATTAAATAATACGTATCGAATAACAGGAGGCAAATATGAAGTTTACACTTCATAAAATATTCTTACTTTTATTTAGCATATTGGCTTGAGTCTTCTTCAGGAATGCAGCTCGTGATTTTCCCTTTTGCGTAGTGTTCGTATGTCCCTCGAAGACTAAGCAAATTTTGTTACTCCGTGGAAATCTGAATACCTTTGCTTTTAAAGCTCCGATCGATGAAAAACCAACAAGGCTGCTTAAAAATGTCCCTTAGGTGAACAATAGCGCCGGATCATTTTTAAAACCCTTACATACATAACCGAAACAAAAATTTCTTGATCTCCAGAGCACATTCAAGCATCACGTAAAAGGAACAATCGAAATTTGCATTCGCTTCCTTGGAATTAATTCCCAAAGGAGACTCTATTTTGGAGCAACTGACTGCTCGCTTCTATCTCCTAAACTGTTTAGAAGTAGCTATTTCAAGGACACGTCTACCATTTTTCTGTGAACAGGCTCCTCGTCCCATGTTCAAAGTTTCCCCAGTTTTGTTTCGAGACGACAGGGGTTGGGGGTGTAAGTGCGCGATCTCGTTATATCCGGCCGCACGTATCGAGCAGATCAACGCGCGGAACCCCAATCTGCGGGATCCAGATAACGGCGTGAATCGTTACTTTATTGAATTCGCAGCCAGGCCCTTTCGCGATTTAAAAGCTGCTCGCACGGGCTGCAACAATGACACCCTCCTTTCGATCGCTCGTGCACCGACGCGACGATATCTGCCCGGGGGGGTTGGCTCGTAGAAAACGAATTTTCGAAGGGTAGACGCATTGAAAATTTGTGTTTATCGTGAATGGCGCGTGTTTGCTGCGCCACGGAAACGTTTCGCTGCCAAACGAACGCCTGGGACCAAGAACGGCGGTCGACTTCGCCTCGTTCTCGACTAATTGATGCTCGAAGCTTGGTTTCCGATGCGAGGAACCGAAACGCGGTGGTAATTCGATGTTTCGGGTATGGTTTTGATCGTGAATGCTGTTTTTGAGCGTGAATGGTCTTTTAGAATTATCGTTGTAAGTGGTAATCTTGTAGTCACGGTGATAAATGGTGTCTTATAATTCTTACTTGAATGGTCTCTTATAATTAACAACATAAATATCCTTTAATAATTATTGGTGCAAATGGTCTCTTATAACCAGTAACATAAATTGCCTTTTGATATTAATATCACAGACGATTTATTGGTAATTATTGCTACAAATGTTTACTTAGGTAAATATTTCTTCTCTACCTATATTAACCCTTTGCATTCGAGGCCTTTTTTCCTGGTTGCCACGAATGCTAAGATTATATTGACCTCGAAAATGAGATTTCTAATTTACGATTTAAGATTCAAGTCACCTTTGCCTCAACGACAATCATTTTATTGGCACTTCGAGTTCCAAAGAAATTAAACCTAAAGAAAACCTAGCGCTGACTGAGAGTCACCTCTCGAGTCCAAAGGGTTAATTCCGTCTAAATGAACAATTGAATTAGTCATAAACAAATTAAATAATTCTCCTTGCGCCCGCAGGTAACCAGTATCGATCCTACGTGTAAGGTCCAGCACCGACCTCTATTAACAAGCAAAGTAGCCCACCTCCGTCCGTTCGACGGAGTAATTCCAATCCATCAATCGTCGGTGCTAACAAACGCTTCGAAACGCGATCGTTCATTGGTTCCACGGCAGTGGTCAAGCGTTAATTTACCAAGCGCGATTCCACTCGTCACCTATCGGCGTATCAGGAGTCTCATTGTGGCCCCGGAACAGAAACAGAAGCCCATTTTCGCAGAGGGGGCCACAATGGGGGCCGGGGAACGTGATCAGCGGGAAGCGAATGATCCTTTGCGCTTCTTCGATCCCCGCCACGAATTATCGACCGACGAATTTGATTACGGCTTCTGAAGGTGCCGTGGCGGCTTCGTACGGATGCCAGTAGAGATGGGTGACGGTGCAACAAGCATTGTGAACCGTTTAATAACTCCCAGTGGGTGTCTAGCGAAGGCCACCGGTGTTATTCGGCTTTCATTTCATCCCGAGAGACGCGGAATACCAAAACCGACGGCTACGGTCAAAGAAAAGAGCTGGATTGGCTCTAGAATGTTACACGGGAGTCGTGTTATATTAAATTCAGAATTGGAATAAATTGGATTAATTCGTACCCCTTTATATGAATACAGAGTTAGAACGAACTCCCAAATAGTATAGATCGGGTTGATCGGGGCTCCTCCCTTCGTACTTTCGTGCTTTTGCATCTTATGAAAATTAAAGTGAAGTATTTTTTTTTTATACAATTCTGAATATCTATAAATTACAGCGAAACTAAATTAAGCACAACAGTGCCCCATAACCATCGAAGTGGCATTTGGTGACGTCCCTCTTGCGCTTTCGTTTCAACCACCCTAGTCAACAGAGTCTCCATTCGTATCACATTCTTAGCACTCGGAATCCGTGGGTGGTCCCCGCTCCCGTGCTAATCTAAACCTCCCCCTTCCTCGAAGAGGATCCGAGCGATGCGTCCGCGCGATTCTCCCAGAAAGTACAACGTCTCGCAACGTTGAAACGAGAAATTAGTTTCGCGCGGGGATTCCTGTAGCCCACATGGCGCTCCTCCTGCTACCTTCTCGGTAGCGCGGTTCATTACCGGCTGGAAAAGGGCCAGAAGGAGCCCGTAAACGAAAACTTTCTCCCTCGGTGTCTTTCTTTCGCGGCGTGGCGGGGTGTAATCGCGTAAACGCGGATCGTTTGTAGTCATCGGCCACCTGGGAGCGATCGAACCGGGAACAATCGTACCGCGGAGTCACGATCGCTCGGAGGAGCGGCGGATAGGCCGACGGTGAAAATGAACAGGGGTAAAGGGAGGACGAGCAACGATGAAGGTACCAGAGGGGCGAAGGGGTGCCCTCTGTCATTATGGGCGCGGGAGAGCACAAAACAAGCCCCGCGCTAAAGAAACGGAACTCGTAGGATGACGATCGAATCCAGGGTTTAACGATACTCGATTGTCGGGGATTCCTCGCCCGAAATTGCCCAGCAAGACCACCTGTACGGGGAACGAGACGGCTACCGGGACCCTCGGGCGGTAATGGACGCTTTGAGAAGCTGATTCGAGGCGTCGACTTGCTCGTTCACGAGGTTACAGTTAGGAGACGTTCGACATATGTACAACGATGGTGGAAGGGCTGCGAGGTCCACTGGGTTGTACTTAATTAACTCTTAACCCTTTGCACTCGAGAGGTGACTCTAAGTCACCACTAGGTTTAACGCATCAAATCAACCAGCAATAATGTTTGCTTAGGTTTAATTTCTTCACGACTCGAAATGTCAATAAATGAGTGAGACAAAGGCGACCTGATTCTCAAATTTCAAATTAGCGATCTCGTTTTCGAAGTCAATCCAAGCTTAGCATTCGTCGCAATAGAATGCCGGTAGATACCAGAAGAAAAGGCCTCGAGTCCAAAAGTTTAACTCTCGCTCTGTACCGTTCGAAAGAGACGACAGAAGGTGGACCCTTGAGAAGTACTCCCAAGCCATCGACTTCTCTGTTCACGAATTTACAGTTAAAAGCCATTCAAGATACAACAGTTTCGGAGGTGGAAGTACGAATTCACCCTGTAATGCCCAAAAGAAGCGACACGTCTAAATCTATCACCTCGCAACTACAACGCGAACAAACGTCGCTAATTACAATTAATTCGAGGACGGATGGTCTGGGAATAGCGGAGGCGATCGAAAAGAAAGGCGAGCGATAGAGAGGACTATCCAGGACGAAGTCGCATATTGTATCAGGTCGATGGGGTACGGCCAGGGCGTCGTTTGTCATCCGGCTCGCTCTTACGGGGCCGTTCGTATTTTCTAAGCGCGAGAAAAAGAGAGGAAGAGATGCCCCGTCCCGCATTGTCGCCGCGCACAAAGCCCACAAAGGAGGACGTGTGAATCAGCAGTAATGGGGATAATGCAAAACTACGGATGAGCGCGGACGGGGGGACGCGCGGGGGACATCCTGGCGATTCGTGGAGACCGTCCGAGAAGATTGTCCCGGGCTCCTTCGCGATCGATGGACACTCTTCTTGGATCGTGGACTGCCAGGCCTTGTAACCCTTTTCGCAACAACCGCTATTCTTCTCGCGTTTGGAATCGTTGGATACCAGCTTCACGTAACTCGAAATTTACTAGAAGAATATTGAATAGGGGACAAGAACTTTAATACGGGATCGATGCCACTTAATTTTTAACGAATTTTGATGAGGGCTAAGGAGATATCGAACTGTAGCTCCATTTATCAAGCGCATTATTCAAATAGCGATACACTGACGCGCGTGCCCTGAACAGATTCAAAATCAATTTCTCTCAAGATCGAAGCGTACTGCTGAAAAATAGTATGTCACTTTTCCTACTCAGTTTTGCACGTAGAATTACCTCCTCGTGTACGTTCAAAATGAAAGAAGCCCGAAGGGACAATCTACAGCGATCTGAAATGAATTCTTAAGACTAATGCACCCTATACAAAAAATGTACATCACGTTTTCGATAAGTTTTACGCGCAGAGATACTCGCTCGTCCGTGCGCGCGTTTAAAATGGAAGAAGCTGGAGATTGACGGGGATAATTCGACTTATCCTCGGTCGAACGGACTCGCGGGTTAATTTTCTATCGTTGGTCTTCCCTCTCGCGTCGCAGCCGGCAAATTTTGTACGTCGCTCGTCGCGATAGACGCCTGACGAGTGTTAATGACGTTTATTGGAAATCCGGCGCACTCAGTCGACGCGTTCGCGGCGCTCCTAGGCGAACTAAGTAGCTGTATAGACCCCGCTGAACCGAGGCAATCGATATCTCTATGGCACTGGCGGATGCAAAAGGGGCTTTCCTGATTAATGAACGCAGCCAGCGAACCTACTCGCGCGCTATATCCATCTTCGATTCGTTCGTTCTTCGCGTCCCGCTAAACAATCTTTCGATCGGTTCAACCCCTCTCCGCCGTGCCGCACACCCTCAACCCCTTTCTTTTTTCCTACTTGTTCCTTTCTAATGGGTAGACGGACAATGCCAATACCTCGTTCAGACGTTCACGGGATTTCTGAAACGCGACGCTCTCCGTTATTCGAACGAATGCGTTCGCCCGACCCCCAGCTCCTCT
This sequence comes from Hylaeus anthracinus, assembly GCF_026225885.1. Classification (NCBI taxonomy): domain Eukaryota; kingdom Metazoa; phylum Arthropoda; class Insecta; order Hymenoptera; family Colletidae; genus Hylaeus; species Hylaeus anthracinus. The sequence goes on along the minus strand of NW_026534333.1, from coordinate 9,671,244 downwards.
GTTTTCTGCCTTCGACGGACGGTTTTGTTTAACCGGGGAGACTCGAGCTATTATTGGAAGCGTGTGAATGTTTTTCAAGTCTCCGCTAGGATCGAAATATTGTATATTAGGAGCGTTCGGTAATTTTAAACTGTTTTAACCTGTTCACGTAAAGAAGGCGTTTCATAAATATGTTCGGAGGAATAAAACGGAGTTTGAAATTCACGTGTGTCGTCTGTCATTATCGAATCGATTATGGTCGCAACGGGAAAAATGTTCATCAGCAGAATCGTGCCCTCAGGGGCCGTGGCTGTGGTTTGCCGCAGCTGCAGTACGGATTTGGCGAACCCGAGGTACCCGAGCTCCTCGTAAGCCCATTGGGCCTTGCCGATATATAATAAAACAATAAATAATAGAGAATAGAACGATAAGAATATAACGTGAACTAGAGAAAAGAAATATTCTAAATATGTTTCTAATTATATTTCATCAAGGTACGATGATTACCATGTATCATTGATCGCTGACAAAATAAAATGGGCCCGGACACTGCGAAAAACAAACCGATTAAGCAAGAGTTCGATCACGCGCGTCGAACGTTCAAGAAAACCAGCCAGCCTCCTTTCCGCACAAAAGAGAAATAAATCCTGACATAACGGAGAGAGGGAAAGGAAACGTGAATTGTTTATCCGTAGAATTGGGAGCCCCCTCGCTTCGAGAAAGGGTTCGTTCGATCGGAGAGAAGAAAAAAAAGGAAATAATATTCTGCCCCAGTATCCCTCTCTTGTTCTCCGCGCTCGATACGTACCGAGGGCAATGAATGAGAAAAAGGAAGCTCAATCGATCGTGGCCAGGGGGGCGCCCGACGTGTCATTGATCGAAACGGAATCATCGAACGTTTTTCCACTGTGGCAACAATGTCCCTCCACCGACAAAGGGCGACCGACGGAGCAGGTAGTGTCGCGGTTCGCTTCCTCGTTCCTCTGTCCCGCTACCGGAAGCAAAATTGGACCTATTCCTTTCGTGGATGAAGAATGTTCTTGGTACGACCAAGTGTTGAATACACGGACGCAGAATTAGCCAGTCAGCTCTGCTCGACGAGAATATCTGTCATGAAGAATGAAAGTACTTCGTGTCATGGACGGCTATATTTGTCTATACGTATATTGTCTATACGTATTTTGTATATGGGGCATTGCAAGGCATTTCGACCACTTTTGGACCTGGCCATTTTTTATTTGGCTGAAATTTTGTTATAGTATTAGGTTGTCCCAAAAGTTTCTTTCGCTTTGTTAATAAGTAATACATGCACAATAGTTTATGTTTTATGTTACATTACTGAATTGTGCACGATTCATTTAGCTCCATTACTGTTACAACACGAATATCTATGAATATTTGAATATATCTATGAATATTTATATAAACACGACCACATAAAATAATTGAGTGCAACTCGCGACAGAAACTTTCGGGACAACCCAATACCTTCCTAAATACCTTTTTGTGAATTTTTCCTGATTTTTGTACTGAACCAAAAAAACGTTCTGAATTTAAAAAAAAAAACGTATTTTCCAAATAGCTATAACTCTGCTAAAAATTCACCTGATAATCCTACAAAATGATTCATACGATTACAAGCAATTGCTGTAAACAAAAAAGTATCGCCCTCGTTCTGTCAAACTCCCAAAGAGACCCCTACTAGACTCTTTAAAAAAGTTCCATATAAAAGTGCAGTCGAATCGGACAGATCTTCTCCAACATATCATTCAGCATCGAATACGCGTGTGCTCGCGATGATCGGCGATAAACGTCGAGCCTCCAACCCCCGATTTCTCGATCTCTCTCGGCCAAGCACGTTCGTGTGCGTGGAAGAAAGCGGCCACGCTCTAATCCGCGTTTTTATCGAGACGCAGCGCGCATATGCATAGGCGACATACCAGGCACAATGTGTTCTTTAATTCTCCACTTTCGTGGCCGACGCTGGAATCCCATAAATCGCCCGAAAATTCCCACCGGGGGTAACCGTGGCCGGCCTCGTGGACGTAAATTACCAGCTTATTTCCGCGGATACACCACCACCAACACGCCGGCTGCGTATAGCCCCGGCCACGACGTCGCACGGATAAATAAAAATATTTATACCGAGGCCGCGTGCACTCGGACACTAAATTAAACCCCATCTCCTCCCCCATTTTTCCGTCCTCCTTCGTTCACCGACGACGGTTCTCTGTCCAGCCCTCTGACCAGTTACTCCATCTTTGATTCGGCGTCCCCCAACACGACTTGATTTTTAATTTTCTGCTTTCAAAAAATAAAATAGGACGGAACGTCGGTAGCCATAGAAGTGATTGTTTGGGTCTGTTTGCTGGGTTAAATGTTTAAATTCTTGTCCAGATCTTCTTTGATAAAACCAAGTGAAATTTTGGTCGTCTGCGTGTATGTATTTTGGCTTCCATTTTGTCTTAGATGACGAGAAACTTCGACGCAGCTCACTTTTTAAAAAGTTCTGTGTATATATATGCTTCATTTTGTTTCACGTCATAGAAATAATTTGTAAGAGAATTATTTTGCTATTCTTGGTTCTGTACAAGGTGCATCGATACCAATAAATTGTTGCCACGTGTTTAGAATGTTAGATTATTAATTGCGATTGGATACACTCTGAACTAATACCGAGAAAGTTCTCCAACAACGTTCCCGGCGTTTTTCCACTTCTTTTTAACGTTTTTGTTCGCAGTTTCCATTCCCTTGTGCTCGGTGTCGCACGGTGCCCTTTTTCCTGGCTCCCTTGGGCTTTAATTTCACTCGCTGCGCCTCGATTCTTCCTCTGCTTGATTTTTAATCTTCAGCCACGGTCCGTTGCTCTCTCGTTTTTCTTTTTCTTTTTCCTGTGAGCGCGCGCGCGCGCGCGCGTATTTTTATTCGATTTTTAATACGCCGCTTTTCGCGCCCAGCGCTCGTTGTTCGAATGTTAACAATCGTCGCGCGTATTCCGTGTTTGTACCATTCCCCCACCCCTCCACGGTCGATTTTTATTTTCCTTCGACCCCTCCCCGACGGTTTCTTGATTGCTCGATTTTTAATTATATTTGACTGGCGGCTTTTGTGGCCTCTCTTGTTACGAGTTGTCATTTTCCGTTTCGTGCCAAGTTCTTTCTCATTTTTCGATTCTCTCTTTAATTTTCGGGGACCCGTTTTGTCCTGTACTTCGTTCAATCAATTTTTGAAGTTCTTCTGGCTCTCTTTGGCATCGATTCTTCATTCGATTCCACGTTTACAGATTTTTACTACATTCAAAGATGTGTATATTTAAACTCAAGTATGTGTTGCAGTAGATATAAATAATAAAGCAACGAATATCATTAAAATTATAAAAATTTACGTAAATATTCTAAACTGAACATGCCACATATATACAATATTATCAACAACAGTTCGCCTTCACTGAGACCTTTTCTGTAAGTCTGTAGTCCAACACTACAAGATCCAAGAACTACAATCGACATTTTATTCCTATCGGTTCCCTCAATAACTACAATTGCAATTAATTTAGCATTCGTGCTGGTTCTCTCGATAATTACAATTATAACTGATATTTTTTATTTCCCTTTGTTCTCTTTTCCGCGCTGTGTACATACATACATACACACATAATTTTCTTTTTCCCCGTCGCGCACCTCATTTTCTCCTCCCCCGTACCTCGCGCTGCCTCGCAAAACACGCGCTCGCGTCGAGGCTCGTGTAAAACGAAATACACGCGGCAGGCACTTCGTAGTTTGCACCTGTGTCCAATGTCACGGGGTTTACTTCAGCGGGTGATGTTAATCGTTTGCGCTTTGCAAAGCTATAGAAACCGCGCGAGTCAACGTCCACCGCCTTTTGCTGCGTAATACTCATAGTTAACCGACAATGGAATAAAATTCTATGTTCCGTACATAAAACTTGCCCGTACATAATAAACATTGTTGCTTTCGAGCCCTTCTAACGAGCTTTCGTAGCGCGTTGCAGAGATTTGGAGCAGAATATTATTAATCGAACGGCAATTCAATTTCGATACACCTGTTTTGGAAGAAAAATAATAAAAAAAATTTGTGAATATCATAATTTCGTATATATATATACATGCAGATTGTACGATATGTATAGTCAGTCCCATAAGTATTCGTCCTAAATTCGTACTGAAGAAATTTGTCTAATTTAAATGGTAGGCTTCGTGTTTCCAAATCAATTGCTTATTGAAAATATGTATATGAGTAAACGTCCCACGTGCGTATATGTATCCGTTTAAATTATACAAATTTTTTAAATAAATATGGAGGATACGAATACTTATGGGATTTACTGTAGATTCATTTCTACTTAAAATAGAGTTACAAATTATTTAAGGCGCGGAATTATACATACACCTACTATATGATAAAATATAAATTGCATATACAGAAATTGGTCGAGACCGATAGTTGTCTCTGTCTATATTTTAAAAATGATTAACAGATATTTTCATCTGGTGATCAAGATTACTAATAGTTGACACTTTAGCCGAATGAAACGCTGCGTTACTCACACCCTCCGTCCTTCCTCTGGTGGCCCCTTCCGCGTTTCTCGTTTATAAACAATTTTCAGCAGTGAAACGACGAACACTCAAAGGAAACACGTCGAGTGGAGCGTGCACGAGTTCCCTTAGCTCGATGCTAATTCACGTGTGACGCGCGATAACGAGCGCGAGCGCGTTATTAGCTGGAAATTCTAGCGAAACCATGTTGAACGGGGGGTAACGTGGAGGGAGGAGGAGGAGGAAGAGACGGAGAGGCAGTCGGCAGGTGAGAATATCGATCATAACAATTCCTGTCCCCGCAGCCCTGGATTGCTTTGACTCTGTATTAATTTGAATTCGAAAGAAACTAACGTAATTCTTTTATAATTAGCGTAATTTTTCGTACCTAGGTGTATCGTGGAGGAATGAATCCTTGGCTTTCTGATCGAACCTTCCTCAAGTAAAATACCGAAATGTCACATCCTCTGTTTCATAAGTGTCGCAACCTCACTTTGTCAAGCGACTCCTACGCGCGATGCACCGCGTCACTATCAAACACGCCTGTTGCAATCGACGGTTATCGATACTTTTTCAACCAAGCTCGACGCGAAACGGTACTTTATCATCCGCTATAAATAGTATCGGTATTAGTCGCATCGCTACCTGTGCGCAGCGGTCAGTCGCCGAGGCTCGAGCGTGTTCGTTCGAAACACCTGTGATCGCAATTAAATATGCGAGAACCGTGTCGACCACCCTGTACATCGTCGCCAAAGTGCGACGGGGACACTGGGAGGCACCTGCGGCCGATAATGGCCACTCCGAGAAGAATTATACGAAGGCATACGTCACGGAGAGGTATTTCTCGATCGCTCGAGGTGTGCACCTACGTTAGCCGGTGGGAAGCGTTCGATAGATTTCGTGGATTCGTGGAAGGCGTACCCGATGCCGCGGGATACGCGATAAATTAGCGTTATTTCAATAAATTAGGTGGCCAGACGCTCGCCCCGTGACCGTACAGGATGCTGAACCGAGGGCGACCGAGCGAACTCAACGACCGATTCCGATCGGTCTTGGACTCCTTTTTGGAATATTTCGCGCGACCACTAGGCGCGGAGTAAACTGTATGATAATTAATTCCGTTGGAACGGTGGGTTTGTGGGCGAGAAATGGAGATTATCGTATGACGAGGATCCATGGATGCATATAATAAGGAGTTCGATAATAATTTTCATTCGAACCGAATGATCCACGATGCATGTATCTGTTATTAAACTTTTCGGTGCTCTGCGCGAGTATACTCGTCAAATTATTTCGTTCTTGTCATCGTGCTCAAGACGAGTTAAATCGCATAAGCTTATTGTTAATGAGTTAATGAGTTAATTCGTCTTGAGCTTTTTCCTATTTAAAAAGCTCATCCGATTTAACTCGGCTCGAGCACGACAAGAACAAAATAATTCGACGAGTGCGCTCGCGCAGAGCACCGATGAGGTTAACAGTAAACAAATGTCTGATTATTATTTTTCGTAATAATCAATGAACATTCCTGAATACTCGATCACCTAAATTAAATTGGTCGAAAATTCTGTAGCAATAAATTCGTGACACCGGAATTTGATCCTTTTTAGGGGGTAGTCAGCCACGCAAAAACGTCACGGTTTAAAAATCATCTCGCGATCATCCATTGACCGACCAAATATTTTTTCATATTTTCCATTCGCGACTCGACACGCGTTCCCATACATCGCGCTGTACATCACGCCCAATAACGCGACACAAACATTATATTCAGCATCGACAAGCTCGCACAATTCTTCCATTATAAATCGTGAATTCTATAGTTACAATACGACTGGATACAATAACCAAAGGTCATACTACGTCTATGCCGTTGCGTTTCTTTGTCGCGTTTCTCCCGTTTCGATCATTATATCCCACGAAAAATACTTTTCTCGTTTCGCGCTAGCATTTTAATGCCGGCTTCCTTCCAACAGGCTCGCCCTTCCTTAAATAAATAACACACAGCCCGGCCCGCAAACAAGCAAGGATTGTTTCCCTAATTGCATTCTGTGGCCGCGTTTTCTTTTCCGGTTGGGCATAATGCGTCATTATGACACGTCGAATTATTATTATTATTATTATTATACACGCCCCCGTTCAGCGGCCGAGATTTCCCATTGTCCGCGATACACCGCGCACGACAATGGCGAACAACGACGATACGACCAACGACGAATATTATATACGTACAGGCTGTTACAAAATAACGACAATTAGTAGACCTGGAAGAGCCTCTCAGAGGGAATCTTTTAACCTCAGTCGAAAAATCCTAGTTATTAGTTGATTGGGGCATTTTTTGATTTAGGAAGATACTAGAGGATTTGCAATTTTAGTTAGTTTTATTCGTTTCATAGTTGGGTTCACCTTCCCTCGAGACCCATCCGGTTCATCGATCTGGTTACGACCTGATTATTACACATTTTAGTTTCGAAAGTATTGGAAGTCCAAAGTGTTTAATTTTTCTCTTTCAAGACACTCGAAGAATTACAATATTAATTATTTTTCCTCGTTTTCTACTTGCGTTCACCTTCCCTCGAGGACCATCCGGTTCACCCGTCTGCTCACCACCTGATCGATCCACTTTTCGGTTTAGGAAGCATTAGGAATTCCAATTGTTTAATTGTCCTCTTCCACCACACTCGAAGAATTAAAGTTTTAATCAGCTTCTTTCCTTACCTAGTCGTGTTCACCTTCCCTCGAGGCCTAACCGGTGCATCCGTCTTCGTCAAATTGAAAACGTCCCTCCGCTTATCGACTTCCACTCGTGCACAATCCTCTTTCAAGGGTGATACACGTGTACGCTACGCGAGCGTAACGATCGCGGAATATCCCCAGGTCCTCGCGGAAACCGTTTTCCGCGAAGGGACGGTGAAAAATCGAGCAACGGTCTCGCCTGGCGCGAAAGAAAGCGGAAGGAAGAGGACAGAGGAAAGGGAACAACGGCGACGAAAAACGGTCGAAGAGGGAATTTTGCGCGAACTTGGAAAAGGGTGGAGGGAACAAGGGGGCGGACGCGGGGACGAGAAGGGAGTAGGAGAAATTCTCGACGTCCCGGAAAAATGTGTATTACGTGCACGCACCGCTGCAGCTTCGCCCGCAATCCCTCCCACCCCTTCCCCTCCTGCCGGCCGCGCAGCCCCCTCGACGACTCGGAGAGGGCAAAAATCCGAATTTTCGCCAGCGCGCTTTTTTCACAAAGCCCCGCAGCCGTACACTCGAGGGAGCCCGGGCCCCGTCCGACAAACGACGGGACACGGTGCATGCATGTCGCGTAAACAATGAAATTGCGCTCTTTTTCGGCGAACGGAGAAATGTTTAGGAGTGAATTAAAAACAGCGAGGCGAAAGTAGCTGGTGCAGAGGTTCCGGGATGGGGAGGAGGTTTCGGCATTGTCGACGTTTCGAGGGAGTCTTGGTCGATCCGTCCGCACAGACAGACGCGCAGACTGCATCGGGGAGATAGTTTCCCGGTTACGGATTCAGCTCGAACCTTTCAAGCCTCCCGTTCGTGTCAATGGACACGATTTTTCATTTCCGTTACGGGAACGCCGAGTTCTTCTTCTTCTTTTTTTTTTTTTTT